>NC_041380.1:146662748-146703306 GCF_002162155.2 Triticum dicoccoides | reverse complement strand
GGCGGCGGACCGGCGGTGGGGAGTGTTTTCGGGGCGGGCGAGGCGGCGCACCGCCGGCCGCGGGGGGCTGCTGTTTGGCCGACTCAGGGGGTGGAGGTTGAAGATGAACCGCAGGCCCTTGATTTCGTATCCAACGGCTGCAAAATCGACTGACCAGAGATGAAAAAGTCAGTCGACCGACGTTTAGCCTCACCTTGCTAGTGCGTCCAGTTTCGACAGCAAAATTCAGTTTCGACAGTTAAGTTCAGTTTTGACAGTTAAGTTCAGTTTTGACAGTTAAGTTCAGTTTCGACAGTTAAATTCAGTTTCAACAGTTAAGTTCAGAGATGAGCGGCTGATGTATTTTACATCTAGCACTTTGTGGTTATGTATTTTACGTCATGTATTGGAGATGCTATTAGAATTCCACTCAGGATAACGTTGTTCGTTGTCTCTCTTGTCCTGCTTCAGCCTCGGTGTCATACAACTCACCGGAGCTGCTCCAACGACAAAACCCTCCATCACAGCGGAGCAGTACCTCGGGCTCCATCTCCAGACACCTAAGATCTTCTTCCCCTCCTCCAACAGCCAAGTCAGCCAGAGCATCCTTACCGGCCAACCCAATCACGCTGAGATCGACATGGCTTCGCCAAAGAGGTTGTACACTTGTTGCATCTCTTTTTTACTCTACATGTTATATATATTGTCCACTGAGCACACGGATTTGTTCCTTTAGTGTCTCCTTGAAAGAAAAAATGTAGGAATTTTAATTTTCACTTGTCCTCCTTTTCAAATTCCTATTCATGAAGCACAAGACTAAGAGATAGTAGCATAATAGCATTATAACCGTACATTTTCTTGTGGTTTGACTTAATCTCACCATGCTTCTTTGCATCTTGTGATCTTCCAATTGTTGTGAATCAAACACCCAGATTGGTAGAAATCCTGTGTTTTTAAATTCTCTGTTTTGCACGTGCACTCCTATCCTATTCCTGTCTATTTCCTATCCCCGCATTGTTGTAATCCTCTTATTCAAACGAGCCCTTACAGAATTACTTCTCTTACAGATAGTTGTCAAAGAAAACCTTGCGTGGTTTGTCCCGCTCCTGCTGCGCCGCCGTCCACCCCAGCTCAGCTGCTCCAACGACAGAAGGGTCCAACACAGCAGGGATCCGGCCTCCAGACTGTCTTTCGCCGCCTCAGATCTTCTTCCTCCCGCTGGCAGCCATGAAAACTGCACTACCATCATCAACCGAGCAGATGACCTCGAGGACTACACGGGTCCGCAAGAGAGGTCGCACTCTTTCGTGTCTGCTTACATTATGCATCGCTTAATATTACATGCTACTTTATCGTCCTGTTCACCGATTAGACTCTGAGTCAGCTCCAAACTAATGGTCAAACTTGAGTTTTTAAATGGTTGTGGGGTACATATCGGGGCCGCTATCAATAGTATCTATCTACTATCTGGTTAATCTCCGGTGTCTACTATGAGTTTCATGTTGGGTGGGAAACAAACAGTAAAGAAGCCATTATCTGTATTTTTTTAACTGAAGCCATTATCTGCCAGCTATTATTGGTTTTGGGTCTATCCACAGGTTGCTACCATCACTCTGGATTTCTGCATGCACACCTTACATAATCTCACTATGTTTTATTCCTATGCATGACAGTTATTGTAAACAATGGAACTGAACATGTAGAGCAAAAGAGACGAGCCTTGTGTGGCAATGAAATTTCATGCAGATGTCGCTCCATGGTAGGCGCAAAGGCAGCCCCCCTCCACACATTTTCGATTGTAATAGAGAGGAAGATATCTGTTCTGAGGGGGATTCAGAAGGAGAAGACAACTCGTATTTACCCCCCGAGGTCTTCGCTCTAACTTGGCATGCTGATGTTGGTTATATCATGCATATGGTGTCTTGCATTGCTTACTTTATACATCAAATATGTCATCAGCTTAGTTTAGACATCCTTTGTGCGAATGCCATTTGTTTAGTTTATTCATCGTTTATGTGAATTATGCAACGCCATCTTGTTTAGCCAGGCATCATATATGTGAATTTTTCAATGCTATCCTGCTTAGCCAGTCATCTTATATGTAAATTATATCAGGCCATCCTTTTTTTCATTACATATTACATTTGTCAACAATGTTATTACATTCAACTGCTCTTCGTGTGCATCAGCCATTTGACACGGTGATGGCAAATTCTAGAGTGAAAACAAGGTCTTCAGAGCAGACTATGCTATCTGATGAAGCGCATATCTCGCTGGTTGCGGATAGCTCCTCAGAGGAGGATTCAGAGACAGATGACCAGTCCTATTCCCCCCAAGGTGTATGCTCTAACTTGGCAGGGTTATGTTGCTCATATCGTGCGCATGGTGTCTCGCATTGCTATGTCATTTGATTAGTTTAGACATGCTTTGTGTGAATGCCACCTGTTCAGTGTCTAATTACCATATATGTGAATTATGCATTGCCATCTTGTTGCAAGACATTATATATGTGAATTATACATTGCCATCTTGTTGCAAGACATTATATATGTGAATTATGCAATGCCATGCTGTTTAGCCAATCATCATGTATGTGAATTATATCATGCTATCATTTTTTTGTATTACGTGTTCCATTTGGTGACAATGTTTGTATATTCAACTACTCTTCCTGTGCATCAGCCATTTGAAGCGGTGATGGAAGTATCTGGAATGAAAACAAGGTATTCAGAGCAGACAATGCTACCTGCTGAAGCAGACATCTTGCTGGTTACAGAGAGCTCCTCAGAGGAGGAGTCAGAGACTGATGACCAGTCCTATTTCCCCCCTGAGGTCTATGCTCAAACTTGGCAGGGTTATATTACCCATGTCATGCATGTTGTCTTGCATTGCTTAGTTTTTACATCATATATGGATTGCCATCTGCTTACTTGCTTACTATATAAATCATATATTTGAATTATATCATGCCATCATGTTTACATAGTACATACACATCATCTATCTGAATTATGGCACAGCAACCCATTTAATAAAGACATCATATAGTTATATCATCTCATCCTGTTTAGTGTTTACAGTCATCATATTTTGAATTATGGCATTCTATCCGTGAATGTATGTGAATTATGGCATGCCAACCTATTTAATAAACACATTATATAGTTATGTCATGTCATCCTGTTTACATAGTCTCATATTTTGAACTATGTCTTTCCATCTTTTTTAGTTAGCCATCATAATGTGAAATTGTGTCATGCTATCCTGTTTAGTTAGCCATCATATATGTGAAATTGTGTCATGCTATCCTGTTTGGTTAGACAACATAAATATGAATTATTTCATGCCCTCTTTTATTCCCCACTATCCATTGCACCTGTCTATCATACAATGTCTATACTTTCAATTACTTTTCTTGTTTATCAGCCATTTGAATTGGAGAGCGTGATGGCAATATCTAAGGGAGTAACAACACAGTCTTCAGAAAAGATAGTGCTACCAGTTGATGCAGATAGAACCACGGTTGTACTTGCCCAAGGACCAGATCCACCACACATAACCCAGACTCTCGCAGATTGTACCCCTACCCAGTTGGATAGAGAACCAGCTACACCCCTTCTAACCCCAACCCCGGCAGATAGTAACCCAGTTCCAGTTGGCACAGCACTGTCTCCACCACAGAGCACCCAAACACGAGCAGTTAGTAAGGGAACTGCAGTGCCCAAATCACGAGGACCACCACTCCGAATCCCAACTCAACGCTTAAAGGAGAAGAAGATTTGTTCTCAGGTCAGGTTCTATAGCTATGGTTCATACTCCTTTGCTCTTGCATGACTGTATTTACTCATACCAACTATTTTCAAATTTGAAGGATGGAATTGAAACTCCAATGGCGCAACAGGTATGTTTTAAACCTGTTTCTTTAACTGGTTTGCTGTTGTAACCTGCTCTATGTTGATTTCAGTTTCAATTGAATAAACAGTTATGTTCTCATGCCATGCACATTACAAGTGTTGTTATTGCTCTATAGTTACCCACACTTATATTCTATCTATTCTGCTTTGTCTTGAACAAATATTATTTGAACTGTGTCTCTATCTTGATTTGGCAACAAAAACTAGAATGGTATAGACCATAAAGTGACCATGGTACATAGATATATGTTTGTTTCATGCTGTTATCCTGTCCACTTTACTACTGAACTCATTTACCAAAATGATTTTGATATACAACATGGTAAACATGTGATGTGTCTGCTTGTTTCTCTTTTACAATGCGGACAAAATATTGGAGAACAGTACCGCGTTATCCAATGGTAAAGGAAGTAATGCAGATAAGGTTCAAGATAGTGAGACATCCCTGTTGGTCTCCAAGAAAGCTGATAAAAACTATCTTGATGGCAGTGAGGGAACCCAAAAGTCATGTCTTGATGTAGTGTTCGAGTTACTGGCCACTACTGCTGGCACAAGCTCTTCGAACTCGCTGCCTGAATCAGTTCGTCTTCTTGAGTCTCAACTTCAAGTTGAAAGACATCGATCAGATGTGCTGCGACAGGAAGCTGAAGGACTGAGGAAGTCCCTGCAGAATTCAGATGCATATTTTCTGGTGCAACAGCAAGCGCTGGAGGATTTAAGCGCCAAACAAGAGAAAGTTAATAAGCTTGCTAAGCATCTTGCTAGCATTATGGGTACCCAGGATATTGTTTCTTGAGATCTTCTGAAGTGGTTTCAATTCTGGATTTGTTTTGCTGCGGCGTTTATTTGCGCTGGTCGCCAACTTTGACAACCAGTGTATATGATATGTTGCTTTGTTCCCTATATTTGCACTGGTGGCGAATTTTGATGCCCAATAGATGTAATATGTGTAATAGCCGTGATAGCCTAGCGTTAGTTGCTTGCTTATTTATTTCCTTGTTGTCTTGTTTATTTGTTTGCTTGTAGTCATTGCAGTTCTTTTTCCGTGGTTATCTAGTGGCTGCAGTAACCTATTTTTTAAAACTAGGCGACAATAACCATGGGCTAATATTTACTGTAGTGACACTGGGTCTCCTACTGGCCGTAGAAATAGTGGGCCTTCTAAGGGCCGTAGAAATAATGGGCCTTCTACGGGCCGTAGAAACAATGGGCCTTTTGCGGCCATATTATCAATGGGCCTTATACGGGTCGTATAATCGATTGGCCAAACATGGTCCAAACAGACCGCATTATGGACGTAAACGGGCTAGAGTTGGAATCGTCCGTTCATGGGCCGACCATAACAGGCCATCGTTAATAGGCCGTATTTGATGATGCTATGAAATCGGCCCAACGTATTAACGGACCACAAACGGGCCGACTATAACCACGGGCTGAATTTGGCCCACAAGCAGAAAAAGACAGTAATGGGCCGTAAGTAAACGAATGCTGGAAATGAGCCCAAGAATAAATGGGCTCTGAGAAGGCCGAAAGATAACATGGGCTGGAAACGGCCCAACGGAATAACGAGCCGTTAATGGGTGTAAAGTGATACACTGTTCATTACGGGCCAGTTTCACCACAGGCCGTTAATGGGTGTAAAGTGATACACTGTTTATTACGGCCCAGTTTCACCACAGGCCGTTAGTAGGCAAAGAGTTACATAGGGCCTCATATGGGCCGAAAGACGTCATGGGCCATACATGGGCCAGAAGTGAAAACGGACTGGAATCATATTGGATGGCCCAGATGACGCTACTGGGCCTAATTCGGATAGGGTGTAACGGGCCTTGGGTTAGCGGGCTATAAATGGGCTATATTCGAACATGCCGTTAACAGGCTTTCCATGGGCCAGCCCGCCAGCTTTTGACCAAGTCAAACGGGCCGGCCTTTTCACAGGAATGGGCCACTGTTGGGCCGTGCCACGTGTCGACGTATCATAGGCACCTTCCGTCCAATGAGTGGTTGACATCTGTCCCAACGATGAGCCGACATGTGTTTCCTCCAGCCAATGATGATTTTACACGTGGAAAATCCCCATTGGTCGGGGTTGTTAACGGGTTATCGGATCCAAAACCTGACCCGATAGCTTAACGGCGTTCCGTTACGGTGGATGCCACGTGTCGGTCACCCTTGACGAAAGCACTTCTGTGACGCGCGATTTATCATCATGGAAGTGGACACTTCCGTGATGATAATTTTGGTAATGTCATGGAACACTTCTACGACAGCACATGTATGACTATCTTGATTCTGTCATAAATTTGTCATGGACGTACATGCATGACAAAAAAAGCGACCTACTGTGACAAACACGTATCATCACGGAAGTGTATTTTTTTGTAGTGCTTCAACCGCTTCAAAAGACTCGACAATGAAAATGTTCAACAAACCTTTGATTGCCTCACCGACATCTTAAATGAGCTTCAAGCACTTGGTGCCACTGACATCACCGACCGTGAGGTGGTGAAGAAATTGCTGAGATTGCTTGATTCCTCATTTGACACTCTTGCACTGATGATACAAGAACGTGGAGACTACAATTCACTTGATCCCGCTGATATCCTCGAGAGGCTAAACACTCATGAGTTCCAACTTGCTGAGAAGAGAGATCTCTATGGGCTGAGCTATGGAAGATCACGCGCACTGAAGGCCAAGGCAGTCTCTGAATCTGAAGGTGAGGATTCTGGTAGCAGTCTTGGTGATCCTGAGGAACTGAGTCAGGAGCTAGCAATGCTCGTGAGGAAATTCCAGAAGTTCTCAAGGCGTGGTCACTTTGGTAAATCCTAAAGAAGTGACGACATGAAATCAGATTCCTCACCCCGTGACTACAAGAAAAGAACTTGCCACAAATGCAAGGAACTTGGTCATTACATTACTAATTGTCCTAAGTGGGAGAAGGAATCAAAGAAGAAGAAATACAAGGATTATAGTTCTGATGACTCAAAGAAGAAGAAGAAATCTTCAAAGTCTTCATTGTCAAAATCTTCGAAGTCTTCATCTCACAAGAAGAGCAGCTCCAAAAATGCTCGGGCATTCATTGGCAAGGAAATGGACTCTGAAGCTGAATCCGAGGAAAATGAGGAAGAGGAGGCATCAGAGGAGTCAGACTCTAGTGTGGCGAGCCTAGCCCTCGCTACTTCTTTCGTCAGCAAGTCCATCTTCAACTCTGAGGAAAATGACTTCCCCAACACTGTTGATGACTGCGATGATGGCTATGCTCCCACCTATTGCTTCATGGCAAAAGGTGACAAGGATGGTCAACCCAAAGCCACTGAGTGGGTCCTCGATAGTGGATGTACAAATCACATGACCGGTGACAAGAACCTATTGATGGACACTGCTTCATCTCCATCGCATCTGAAGCATATCACCTACGCTGACAAAGGCAAAAGCAAGGTATTGGGTCTAGGTAGGGTTGCGATCTCAAACGATCGACACATGGACAAAGTCATGCTTGTCGAGTCCTTAGGGTTCAACCTCATGTCTGTCTCAATGCTTTGTGATCTTGATATGGTTGTTGTCTTTGTCAAGTATCGTTGTGTTGTGATCATGGAATCTGACAATTCCAAAGTCTTTGAAGGCTTTAAGAGAGAGGAGACTTGTATATTGTTGATTTCTCTACAGGACCACAACCTGCCACATGTGTGCTGGCAAAAGCTTCAGAGGGTTGGTTGTTGCATCGACGACTAGGTCATGCTAGCATGAGGAACTTGCACACACTCGTGAAGAAGAAGCATGTCATTGGCATCGAGGGCGTCAAATTTCTCAAGGATCACCTGTGTGGAGCTTGTGAAGCTGGAAAGATGACCAAGTCCAAGCATCCCTCAAAGACTATCATGACTACCACTCGTCCATTTGAATTGATTCACATGGATCTCTTTGGCCCTACTCATTATGCCACATTCACTAATGCTGCATCTTTACATGGCTTTTTTATTGTTGATGACTATTCTCGTTACACATGGGTGCATATCATCACTTACAAAACTAAAGTGCAGGAAGTCTTCAAACGATTTTCCTCAAAGGCTTTAACAAACTTCAGTGTGAAGATCAAGCACATTAGAAGTGACAATGGGACTGAGTTCAAGAATACTGGTCTTGATGACTATCTTGATGAACTTGGTATTACTCACGAATTATCCGCTCCCTATACTCCTTAGCAAAATGGCATCGTGGAGCGTAAGAACATGACTCTTGTTGAGATGGCTCGCACTATGCTTGATGAATACAAGACGCCTCCTCGCTTCAGGCCTAAGGCAATTGATACTGCGTGCCACATCATCAATAGGGTATATCTTCACAAATTCTTCAAAAAGACCTCATATGAACTCCTCACTGACAAGAAACCCAATGTGAGTTATTTCAAAGTCTTCGGTGCTAAATATTGGATTAGAGATCCTCATCACAATTCTAAATTTGCACCGAAAGCACATGAAGATTTTATGCTTGGTTATGGAAAGGACTCGCACACCTATAGAGTCTTCAACACCTATCACCACAAGGTTGTTGAAACTGTAGATGTGCGGTTCGATGAAACTAACGGCTCGCAAAGAGAGCACCTACCTCGTGTGCTAGATGAAATGTCACCTGAGGAATCCATTAAGTTCAGGGCTATTGAGGATGTCATTCCTACCAAATAATCTACTGAAGAAGTCATTCCAGAACGTGAAGAACATCATGCTGATGCACCTGAAGAAAATGGCTCTGAAGAAAATGCTGAGCCCACTCAACATCATCAACCCGCTCATCCTCGCATCACAAATGAAGTGCAGATTGAGAGAATCATCAACGACATCAAAGCACCAGAGCCCACCAAAGTAGATGAGGCATTTCTGGAGCCTGAGTGGATTCAAGCGATGCAAGAGGAACTGCACCAATTCGAGCTCAATAATGTCTGGGAACTTGTCAAGCGACCAGACCCGCGCAAACACAATATCATCGACACCAAATGGATCTACCGCAACAAGCAAGATTAAAATGGCCTTGTGGTGAGGAATAAGGCATGGCTTGTAGCTCAAGGCTACACATAGGTTGAAGGAATCGATTTCGATGAAACTTTTGCACCTGTCGCTAGACTTGAGGCTATTCGCATATTGCTTGCTTATGCTAACCATCATAATATCATCTTATACCCAATGGATGTGAAAAGTGCATTCCTCAATGGTAAGCTTGAGGAAGAAGTATATGTTGCTCAACCCCCAGGTTTTGAAGATGCAAAGCATACTGACAAAGTCTTTAGACTCAACAAGGCCCTCTATGGCCTCAAGCAGGTCCCTCGGGCGTGGTATGATACTTTGAAGGAATTCCACATGAAGAAAGGCTTCAAACCCGGTTCACTTGACCCATCTCTTTTCACCAAAACCTATGATGAAGAATTATTCATGTGCCAAATATATGTTGATGATATTATCTTTGGCTGTACTGACCAACGTTACAGTGATGAATTTGCCTATATGATGAGTGAAGAATATCAAATGTCTATGATGGGAGAATTGAAATTCTTCTTAGGTCTTCAAATTCGTCAACAGCACAACGACATCTTCATATCTCAAGAGAAATACCTCAAGGATGTGTTGAGGAAATTCGGCATGCAAGATTGCAAAGGCGTCAAAATCCCTATGCCCACAAATGGCCATCTATGCACTGATGAAAATGGTATTGACTTCGATCAAAAGGTATACCGCTCCATGATTGGCTCTTTATTGTATCTATGTGCATCTAGGCCAGATATTATGCTCAGTGTTTGCATGTATGCCCGTTTTCAAGCTACACCGAAGGAATCACACCATAAGGCTGTGAAGCATATTCTTTGATATCTAGCTCACACTCCAACACTTGGACTATGGTATCCCAAGGGCCCGAATTTTGATCTCATTGGATATTCTGACTCTGATTATGCTAGTGATCGTGTAGACTGCAAGTCAACATCAAGCACATGCCATTTCCTCAGACGATCCTTAGTATGTTGGTCCTCGAAGAAGCAGAACTGCGTATCACTCTCTACTGTTGAAGCTGAGTACATTGCTGCTGGTTTGTGCTGTGCTCAATTGCTATGGATGAAGCAAACCCTCAAGGACTACGACATCAATGTGAAGAATGTGCCACTCTTCTGCGACAATGAGAGTGCCATCAAGATTGCTCATAACCCAGTTCAGCACTCGAAGACAAAGCACATCTAGATTCATCATCATTTTCTTCGAGATCATGTGTTGAAGGGCGACATCTCTATCGAGCACATGAAGACTGAAGAACAGCTAGCCAATATCTTCACAAAGCCCTTCAATGAGAAGAGATTTAGCAAGTTGCGGTGTGAGCTAAATATCTTAGAATCTTTGAATGTTCTTTGAAAAGGACACACATCCTAACACTTATGCAAATTGATGACTTAGATGTGCAACACACAAAGTAATGTCTTTGTTCAATCAATGAAGACTAACCCTCTAAGTGTGAAGAAATTAACAAAGAATTTGATTCCCAGAGCCCTACGATAATTGTACGCGGCGTCTGAAATCATCATTCTTATACGGTGGGTCACGCCCCCAATAAAAGTTGAACATCTTCAATTTGAGTTTTTCTTCATTTTTTGAAATTCCTTAGTTGTTCAAATTCTTCAACTTTGCAAAGTCTTCACTCTTTCCGACTGTGTTCTTCATTGACTATATATATATTTGAGTTTTCAGTCCTCTACAACATTCACTTATTGCTAATTCTTCAAGTTGATTGTTCTGCTAAGTGAATGTGATCGGACCCTTCCCCCTCTATGCTAAACTCAACCCAGTCTGTTCACAAATTCTTCCTGTGCGTTCTATTTGAAACCTGTTCAAAATCTTCACTATTTCCTTGTCAGCCGAAGAATTTGCGAACGAAACTTTAAAATATTCTTATCTAAATTTTCGTCTTTTTCTGCTCAAACCGTTCGACATCCCACGATAAGATTAAAATACTCACCCACAATCTAACACGATCTCCACTTCTCAGTACGTGGGTGACACATGTCTCTAGGATGAGAAGGGTCAGGGGCACGCTCGTCCATTTTCCTCGGACAAGCGGTTTTTCACCTCGGCTATAAATACTCCTCACCCTCCTCAGACTGCATTTGCCCCGCTCGACCTCACTCCTCTCGCTCGAGCTCTCTGACCTAGCACCGCCGCCACTCTCCATCATCACCGGTGAGGAAGAGCTTCACTGCCTCGACCTCATCGCCGTCGTACTCGCGCCGGCCACGGAAATCTTCACTTTGTCGCCGCCGTAGCTATTGTCCACCGCCAAGTTAGGGCGTGGAAGATCTAAATAGATGAACTTCCCATCTTCAACTCCCAATTTGTTGTGTTCTTCGTCAAGGGTAAATAAAATCTATTTTACCGCCCTGGTTGATTCTGATGATTTCCACAAAATCTTCAAAATGTGTTTATTCTTCAACTACCACACTCTTAAAACACCTCACATGCATCTTTTCTTGATCTATTTCTCGAAGCAACGTTTTTATTCAAGATTCCTCAATTGTGTGGATTTTCAATCTATACAACTCTGGAACCTAAGTCAAAGACCGTTTAGTGAAATTCCTCAAGACACTCCTGGTCAAATTCCTCAAACTTGATTCTTTTGAAAAACTTCTGAGAACGCATGTGACCTCTCCAAATTCTTCGCACCTATACTCTGTTCACAGGTACACATGTCCGCTGCTGAATCACTAGGTTCTCATCAACTTAACTCATTTGCAACGTTCCTCGAAGACAAATTGCATACCTCGTCAGAAAATTCTATTGTTCAAAATCCTCAGCTGAAGAAAATGGCTGATGCCAAGAGACCTCGGAAGGGAGGCAAGAGACCAGAAGTGAATACTGCTTTCGAGATCCCTAATGACATCTATGAGGAATATTGCACTCCTGATGAAGCCAAACATGGCAAGGAGAACAAGAATCAGTGCAAGGTGCGCATACAGAGGATAGAGAGGAGATGGGCATGGGAATGGAGGGAGTACATATATGTAACTCCAAAGTACATGAAGAAATTCGCTTTACACCCTCCTTGCCCAAGACCTCCATTGCCACCAGGCCAAGTAGCCGATCCCACTAGCATCAAGCGTGGTGAGGATTTTCCAGATGAATGGGCCAAGCAGCAAGCCAAGTTGTCCAAAATGGCCAAAGAAGCAGTGAAGAAATTCAATGAAGACTCTGCTGCTGCCGCTGCCGAGGCCTCTGCTAGCACGCCCAAGAAGGCTATGCCCAAGAAGCCTGCGCACAAACCCAGTTCCTCAGCTGCAATGCCCTCACGGCCAAGCTCATTAAAGCCCTCACGTCATATTCCTCAAGCAGCTCTAGTTCCCATTGTTGCAAAACCTTCAGCTGCTGCTGCAAAGTCCTCGACACCTACACATCTCAACTCTTACCAAAGGACCACGGGCATCTCTATTGCCCCAGGAGCGTCTACAAGTTCTTCAACTCCTCCACAATCTTCAACATGCCCCACCTTACTGAAGAAAAAGGCCACTGCTGGACGAGGCACAAGGCCAAGTCCTCACAAAAAGCAGGTCGCCTTCCAAGTACCGTCTAGTGAAGATGAAGCTGATGATGAAGAATTGACTGAAATCATCAGAGACAGACATCACATGGCCGCTAGAGCCAAAGGCACCAATGTGCCTCTTCTGCTGGATCCCAAGTTAATCCTTGACTTCATTGATCTCTGGCACAAGGACCCCAACACTCCTATGACTGATTTCAAAATCACACCTGGCCAAAATCATATGTTGACAACCTTCATAGGCGAAGAAAAATGGAAGTTTGAAAAGGCCAGGCAACTCAAGAAAGCCCAGTACAAGAAGGAGCGTCTTCTGAAGAAGAATGTTGTCAAAATGACTAATACGTCCATTTTGCATCATGCTTTTATATCGATATTTATTGCATTATGGGCTGTTATTTCACATTATGTCACAATACTCATGGCTATTCTCTCTTATTTTAAAAGGTTTACATAAGGAGGGAGAATGCCGGCAGCTGGAATTCTGGGCTGGAAAAGGAGCAAATATTAGAGACCTATTCTGCACAACTCCAAAAGTCCTAAAACTCCACAGAATACCTTATAATAAATAATGAAAAATCTTCACCAAAGATGAAGACCAGGGGGCCCACACCCTGCTCACGAGGGTGGGGGGCGCGCCCCCTAGGGCGCGCCCCCTACCTCGTGGGCCCCCTGGTGGCTCTCCAATGACCATCTTCTCCTATATGAAGTCTTTCGTCGAGAAAAAATAAGAAGCAACCTTACGAGACGAAACTCCGCCGCCACGAGGTGGAACCTTGGCGGATCAAATCTAGAGCTCCGGCAGAGCTGTTCTGCCGGGGAAACTTCCCTCCGAAGGGGGAAATCATCGCCATCGTCATCACCAACGCTCCTCTCATCAGGAGAGGGCAATCTCCATCAACATCTTCATCAGCACCATCTCATCTCAAAACCCTAGTTCATCTCTTGTATCCAATTCTTGTCTCCAAGTCCGGGATTGGTGCTAGTAGGTTGCTAGTAGTGTTAATTACTCCTTTTAGTTGATGCTAGTTGGTTTAATTAGTGGAAGATCATATGTTCAGATCCTTTATGCATATTAATACCCCTCTGATTATGAACATGTTTATGCTTTGTGAGTAGTTATGTTTGTTCCTGAGGACAAGGGAGAAGTCTTGCTATTAGTAGTCATGTGAATTTGGTATTCGTTCGATATTTTGATGAGATGTATGTTGTCTAGCCTCTAGTGGTGTTATGTGAACGTCGACTACATAACACTTCACCATTATTTCGGCCTAGAGGAAGGCATTGGGAAGTAATAAGTAGATGATGGGTTGCTAGAGTGATAGAAGCTTAAACCCTAGTTTATGCGTTGCTTCGTAAGGGACTGATTTGGATCCATATGTTTCATGCTATGGTTAGGTTTACCTTAATACTTTTGTTGTAGTTGCGGATGCTTGCAATAGAGGTTAATCATAAGTGGGATGCTTGTTCAAGTAAGAACAACACCCAAGCACCGGTCCACCCACATGTCAAATTATCAAAGTACCAAACGCGAATCATATGAACGTGATGAAAACTAGCTTGACGATATTCCCATGTGTCCTCGGGAGCGCTTTTCCTTATATAAGAGTTTGTCCAGGCTTGTCCTTTGCTACAAAAAGGATTGGTCCACCTTGCTGCACTTTATTTACTTTTGTTACTTGTTGCTCGTTACAAATTATCTTATCACAAAACTATCTGTTACCACTTATTTCAGTACTTGCAGAGAATACCTTGCTGAAAACCGCTTGTCATTTCCTTCTGCTCCTCGTTGGGTTCGACACTCTTACTTATCGAAAGGACTACGATAGATCCCCTATACTTGTGGGTCATCAAGACTCTTTTCTGGCGCCGTTGCCGGGAGTGAAGCGCCTTTGGTAGGTGGAATTTGGTAAGGAAAAATTTATATAGTGTGCTAAAATTTACTGTCACTTGTTACTATGGAAAGTAATCCTCTGAGGGGCTTGTTCGGGGTATCTTCACCCGACCAGTAGAGCAAAGAGTTGCTCCTCAACCTACTGAACCTATTGAAAATGAATATGAAAATGAAATTCCTTATGAGTATCCTTCGGGTATGATAGAAAAACTACTAGCTAATCCTTTTACAGGAGATGGAACAAAGCATCCTGATGAACACCTAATATATGTGGATGAAGTTTGTGGATTATTTAAGCTTGTAGGTATACCCGATGATGTTGCTAAGAAGAAGGTCTTCCCTTTATCTTTGAAGGGAGACACATTGATATGGTATAGGCTTTGTGATGATACGAGATCATGGATAAAAGATTGAAATTGGAATTTCGTCAAAAGTATTACCCTATGCATCTTGTTCATCGTTATCACAATTATATATATATAACATTTGGCCCCGCGAAGGAGAAAGCATCGCCCAAGCTTGTGGGAGGCTTAAATCAATGTTATATTCATGCCCCAATCATGAGCTCTCAAGAGAAATGATTATTCAAAAATTTTATGCTCGGCTTTTTGATAATAATCGCACCATGCTTGATACTTCTTGTGCTGGCTCTTTTATGATGAAGACTATTGAATTCAAATGGGATTTATTGGATAGAATTAAACGCAACTCCAAAGATTGGGACCTCGACAATGGTAAGGAGTCAGGTATGACACCTAAGTTTGATTGTGTTAAATCTTTTATGGATACCGATATTTTCCGCAAGTTTAGAACTAAATATGGACTTGATTCTGAGATAGTAGCTTCTTTCTGTGAATCTTTTGCTACTTATGTTGATCTCCCTAAGGAGAAGTGGTTTAAATATCATCCTCCCATATAAGTAAAAGTAGCTGCACCTATTAAAGTTGAAGAAAAGACTATCACTTATAATGATCCTATTGTTCCTACTTCTTATGTTGAGAAACCACCTTTCCTTGTTAGAATAAAGGATCATGCTAAAGCTTCAGCTATGGTTCGTAAAAGCAATATTAAAACATATACCCCTCCTGAGCAAGTTAAAGTAGAACCTAATATTGCTATTGTTAAAGATCTCTTGTCTGATAATATAGATGGGCATGTTATTTACTTCTGTAATGAAACTACTAGAATTGCTAAACCCCGTGATACAGATAAACCTAGACCTGTGGTAGGCATGCCTATTATTTCTGTTAAAATAGGAGATCATTGTTATCATGGCTTATGTGATATGGGTGCTAGTGCTAGTGCAATACCTATTGACTTATACAAAGAAATTATGCATGACATTGCACCTGCTGAGTTAGAAGATATTGATGTCACAATTAAACTTGCTAATAGAGATACTATTTCACCAATGGGAATTGTTAGAGATGTTGAAGTCTTGTGTGGGAAAACTAAATATCCTGCTGATTTTCTTGTTCTTGGTTCCCCACAAGATAGCTTTTGTCCCATTGTATTTGGTAGACCCTTCTTAAATACTGTTAATGCTACCATAGATTGCACAAGGGATGTTGTTACTGTCGGCTTAGATGATATGACTCATGAATTTAATTTCTCTAAATTTATTAAACAACACCGTGAAGAAGAATTGCCTAGTAAGGATGAAATTATTGGTCTTGCTTCTATTGCCGTACCTCCTAGTGATCCTTTAGAACAATATTTGCTAGACCATGACAATGATATGTTTATGAATGAAAGAAGGGAAATAGATGAAGTATTCTTTAAGCAAGAACCTATGCTGAAACACAATTTGCCTGTTGAAATCCTAGGGGATCCCCCTCCACCTAAGGGTGATCCCGTGTTTAAGCTTAAACCATTGCCTGATAATCTTAAATATGCTTATCTTGATGAAAGAAAGATATATCCTGTTATTATTAGTGCTAACCTTTTAGAGCATGAAGAAGAAAGATTATTGAAACTCTAAAGAAGCACCGTGCTGCTATTGGATATACTCTTGATGATCTTAAGGGCATTAGTCCCACTCTATGTCAACATAAAATAAATTTGGAAGCAGATGCCAAACCAGTTCGTGATCCTCAACGACGTCTGAATCCTAAAATGAAAGAAGTGGTAAGAAAAGAAATACTAAAGCTTCTGGAGGCAGGTATAATTTATCCCGTTGCTGATAGTCAGTGGGTAAGTCCTGTTCATTGTGTCCCTAAGAAGGGAGGTATTACTATTGTTCCTAATGATAAAGATGAATTGATTCCACAAAGAATTATTACAGGTTATAGGATGGTAATTGATTTCCGCAAATTAAATAAGGCTACTAAGAAACATCATTACCCCCTACCTTTTATCGATCAAATGCTAGAAAGATTATGCAAACATACACATTACTGCTTTCTAGATGGTTATTCTGGTTTCTCTCAAATACCTGTGTCGGCTAAAGATCAATCAAAGACTACTTTTACATGCCCTTTTGGTACTTTTGCTTATAGACGTATGCCTTTTGGTTTATGTAATGCACCTGCTACCTTTCAAAGATGCATGATGGCTATATTCTCTGACTTTTGTGAAAAGATTTGTGAGGTTTTCATGGACGACTTTTCCGTCTATGGTTCTTCTTTTGATGATTGATTGAGCAATCTTGATCGAGTTTTGCAGAGATGTGAAGAAACTAATCTTGTCTTGAATTGGGAAAAGTGCCACTTTATGGTTAATGAGGGTATTGTCTTGGGGCATAAAGTTTCTGAAAGAGGTATTGAAGTTGATAAAGCCAAGGTTGACGCTATTGAAAAGATGCCATGTCCCAAGGACATCAAAGGTATAAGAAGTTTCCTTGGTCACACCAGGTTTTATAGGAAGTTCATTAAGGACTTCTCAAAAATTTCTCGGCCTCTGACTAATTTATTACAAAAAGATATACCATTTGTCTTTGATGATGATTGTGTAGAGGCATTTGAAATACTTAAGAAAGCATTAGTCTCTGCACCTATTGTTCAGCCACCTGATTGGAATTTGCCCTTTGAAATTATGTGTGATGCTAGCGATTATGCTATAGGTGTTGTTCTAGGGCAAAGAGTTGATAAGAAATTAAATGTTATCCATTATGCTAGTAAGACTCTAAACAATGCTCAAAGAAATTATGCTACTACTGAAAAAGAACTTTTAGTAGTTGTATTTGCTTGTGATAAGTTCAGACCTTATATTGTTGATTCTAAAGTAACTATCCACACTGATCATGCTGCTATTAAATATCTTATGGAGAAGAAAGATGCTAAACCTAGACTTATTAGATGGGTTCTTTTGCTACAAGAATTTGATTTGCATATTGTTGATAGAAAAGGAGCTGAGAACCCCGTTGCAGACAACTTATCTAGGTTAGAGAATGTTCTTGATGACCCACTACCTATTGATGATAGCTTTCCTGATGAACAATTAAATGTCATAAGTACTTCTCATAGTACCCCTTGGTATGCTGATTATGCTAATTACATAGTTGCTAAATTTATACCACCTAGCTTCACATACCAACAAAAGAAAAAGTTCTTCTATGATTTGAGACATTACTTTTGGGATGACCCACATCTTTATAAAGGAGTAGATGGTGTTATTAGACGTTGTGTACCTGAGCATGAACAGGAACAAATCCTACGCAAGTGCCACTCCGAAACTTATGGAGGACACCACGCGGGAGATAGAACTGCAAATAAGGTATTGCAATCCGGTTTTTATTGGCCTACTCTCTTCAAAGATGCCCGT
Source organism: Triticum dicoccoides (assembly GCF_002162155.2). Classification (NCBI taxonomy): domain Eukaryota; kingdom Viridiplantae; phylum Streptophyta; class Magnoliopsida; order Poales; family Poaceae; genus Triticum; species Triticum dicoccoides. The sequence goes on along the minus strand of NC_041380.1, from coordinate 146,685,198 downwards.
AAGTTTGTCCTATCTTATGATGAATGTCAAAGAATTGGTAATACTAGTAGACGTCAAGAAATGCCTATGAATTATTCACTTGTTATTGAACCATTTGATGTTTGGGGCTTTGATTATATGGGACCTTTTCCTGCCTCTAATGGATATACACATATTTTAGTTGCTGTTGATTACGTTACTAAGTGGGTAGAAGCTATTCCAACTAGTAGTGCTGATCATAACAATTCTATTAAAATTCTTAAAGAAGTTATTTTTTTGAGGTTTGGAGTCCCTGGATATTTAATGGCTGATGGTGGTTCACATTTTATTCATGGTGCTTTCCGTAAAATGCTTGCTAAATATGACGTCAATCATAGAATTGCATCTCCGTATCACCCAGAGTCTAGTGGTCAAGTAGAATTGAGTAATAGAGAACTCAAATTAATTTTGCAAAAGACTGTCAATAGGTCTAGAAAGAATTGGTCCAAGAAACTTGATGATGCATTATGGGCCTATAGAACTGCATATAAAAATCCTATGGGTATGTCTTCATATAAAATGGTATATGGAAAAGCATGTCACTTACCTCTCGAACTAGAACATAAGGCATATTGGGCTATTAAAGAGCTCAACTATGATTTCAAACTTGTTGGTGAAAAGAGGTTATTTGATATTAGCTCTCTTGATGAATGGAGAACCCAAGCTTATGAAAATGCTAAGTTGTTTAAAGAAAAGGTTAAAAGATGGCATGACAAAAGGATACAAAAACGTGAGTTTAATGTAGGTGATTATGTATTGCTATACAACTCTCATTTAAGATTTTTTCAAGAAAACTTGTGGCTAAATGGGAAGGTCCCTACGTTATCGAGGAAGCCTATCGTTCCGGTGCCATAAAAATCAACAACTTCGAAGGCACAAATCCGAAGGTGGTAAACGGTCAGAGAATTAAACATTATATCTCAGGTAATCCCATAAATATTGAAACCAATATTATTGAAACCGTAACACCGGAGGAATACATAAAGGACACTTTCCAGAACGTTTCAGACTCCGAAAAGGAATAGGTATGTGGTACGGTAAGTAAACCGACTCCAAAACAATTTTTAAGGCAATATTTCTCCGTTTTGGAATATTTAGAAAAATAGAAAATTAAGTAGCAGTTCGGTAAGGACACGAGGGCCCCATGTGGGTGGAGGGCGCGCCCTACCCCCTGGGCACGTCCCCCTACCTCGTGAGCACCTCGTGTGCCTTCTGGACTCCGTTTTCTTGCACGATACGTATTTTGGTCGGTAAAAATTCACTATATATTCTCCCGAAGGTTTTGAATCCCGTGTCACGCAATTATCCTCTGTTTTTGTTTTGAGCTCTTGCTGCTGCAGATTAGAGCAAGATGTCTTCTCAAGAGTCAGACGGGGAGAGCTGAGTATCTAATCCAGCACCGGAACCAAGGGCAAAGAGGGACCCTGACCACTTTGGGCCAGCAACGGAGGAAGAGATGGAGGCTGACTTAATGAGGGTAGATGCCATGGAGGATCAAGAAGTCACCTCTCACTTCCGAGCTGGGTTCACGATGGGGGAGCTACAGAGCTCAGCTATTCCAAACTCGGTTATCCCCTCCAATGTTAGATTTCTTTCTTATGAAAATATGAAGAGGAGTGTCACTTGTTCTCCCGCAGCTATGAAACACCCTTGGGTGCAAGGAGCTTTAGGCGTCACAGGAAAGCTTCGTAAGGATACAATGGACCTCAAGCAGCAAGTCAACAAGCTCGAGGAGGAGAATTGTATCCTGAGAGGAATCATCGCCAAGAATATTTCACCAACAACAAAGAAGGAGACATAATCACATGGGTATGGGCACTCCCCTTGGCAACTGCCAAGCTTGGGGGAGGTGCCCCGGTATCGTATCACAAACACAACTCCTATCTTTACCGTTTTTTCTTAGTTCGATCCTTTTGGTAATATTTTGATCTAGTAGAATAAAAGTTCTTAGTATGATCTAGTCATGAGTTTTGCTTCATTATCCTTCTATGTAATCGAGTCCTTGAGATATATAATGAAGATTAGTGATTGAGTCAAGGGCTTGTTTATTTTTGCCATGATCCCAAATAAAAGAAAAGAAAAGAGAAAAAGAATAAAAAGAAACAAAAGTTCATATTGATCTTATTGATAGTAATGACTTCACGTAGGAAGAGTGTGATGATTAAAAGTTGTTGGGAGTTGGCAGACATAGCTTTGGTCATTATTGCAATTAATAGGAAGTAATAAGGAAAGAGAGGTTTCACATATAAATATATTATCATTGACATCTTTTATGATTGGGAACACTCATCAAAATATGACATGCTAAAGAGTTGATGTTGGACAAGGAAGACAACGTAATGGGTTATGTTTTCTTATATCTGAGATAAAGTATGTTGTCATGGATCATCCAACATGTTGAGCTTGCCTTTCCCCCTCATGCTAGCCAAATTCTCAGCACCAAGTAGAGACACTACTTGTGCTTCCAAATACCCTTAAACCAGTTTTGCCATGAGAGTCCACCATATCTACCTATGGACTGAGTAAGATTGTCGGGACCCCGACTCGATGTCACATCGATCTAGCCTGTAACACCTCATATCACTTTGCGGCCTCACGCACAGTATCCCCAGGGGTGTCGCCTTACCTTTGCCCGGGACCGTTTGCGCCTTTTGGCTCACGTATATGATAGTGTCGCTAGCATCCATATGATAAGGAGCCCGGGCTGACATGACTAGTTGTAAACCCAAAGTGGCACAGACTTACAGGGACAGGCATCCATGACCCAGCTTCGAACGTGTCGGTCATCAGAAAGTGGGTCCGGGCTGTAGCACTGGGCTAGCAGGACTCCGGTAAACCGGGCTGTAGCGAGCTAACAGGACTCCGGTACTCAATGCGTGACATTTCCCCGAAGGGACAGACACCGGAATGAAGAAGGACACATGCCGGCCAGCCTAAGTGTTCCAGAGCAGTAGCAAGCTACCATGGCTCAGCGGTAACACTAGGAGACATTTCCCGGTAAGAGAGGCTACTAAAGATAAACAACTAGATAGTCAGATCCCACACATACCAAGCATTTCAATAACATACACACAGTATGCTCGATATGTGCAAATACAACATGGCATCACAACATGACTCTACGACACAAATACTTTATTTAAGGCCCAGAGAGCCATACATAACATACACATAGATACGGGTCACACGACCCAGCATTCAAGTCATACAGTCATACAAACGAGCAGCGGAAGTAGCTTGTCTGGGTACAGACAACTAGTAAAATAAAAGAGGCTTGGAAAGCCTAGCTATACTACGTGGTCCTTCACAAGCTCAGGATCACCACCTGGGCCTTAGCCTACTCATTGATGTCAACGTCTACGTAGAACCCATCAGAAGGGGTTGCAGCGTCTTCTGTAAAAAAATAGATTATAGCAACATGAGTACAAAGGTACTCAGCAAGACTTACATCAGATCCTACATACATGCATATTATCAAGAAGGGTTGGTGGAGTTGTTGCAGCAAGCCAGCTTTGACTCTTGGCTAGGCTAACCTACGAGACTCCAACTTGAAATGGTTTTGCGCACACGAGTCCACTACTCACCACTTCAATACACTACCGAGGATCCACCTCCGTCTTCCTACGGAAGAGCCATCCTCGGCACTCACACTTATCTTGAGGCTTTTAGTAGTTTCCATTTACTTGTCTATGAACTGTATAGGCAACCAAGTAGTCCTTTACCGCGGACGCGGCTATTCGAATAGATCATGATAACCCTGCAGGGGTGTACTTCTTCATACACGCTCTCACCACTTATCGTCGTTTACACGACATGTACTCGGCAACCTTCAAGCGGAAGCCCAACGTGGGTGTCGGCCACGACCTACCTAATCACCTAAGCCTCCAGTCCAGGTTTATCGCCTATCCAGGTTCCATCCGTAGGGAGTCCGGCCGAAGTTTCCCATACGGCCCCGAACGATGTGAACAGGGTTCCCGAGATACCTAACGGGTATTCGGTACACCCGGCCACGTACCTACCGCATCACAGCCCACCCCTACGGTCAGCGCTGTCCACGGCCTCCAGTAGGCTACAAACACCAGAAACTACTTGCAACTCCTGGGCGGAGAACTAAGGTGAATAAGAAGCCGAGAGGGTCCATTGGTTTCGGGCCCAATGCATGGTAGTAGCTGATTCTTAAATCACACATACAGATCTCAGTGCTTAAGGTCGGCTTCAATGAAACAACCCACCATGTACTCCTACATGGCCTCTCATCGATACCTTTACCAAATCGTGTTCACCACACCACTCCTATTACCGACATAATCATTTCACTCTAGTCCATCACCCAGATGAACCAGACCTGACACGACTCTAAGCATAGCAGGCATAGCAAGGTAGGAGCAACACATACATATGGCTCAATCAACTCCTACACATGCTAGTGGGTTTCATCTAGTTACTGTGGCAATGACAGGTCATGCAGAGGAAATGGGTTCAACTACCGCAGCACACAGCAGTTTGAAACGCGTTGTCTTAATGCAGTAAAAGAGAGCAGGGGCGAGAACATGGGATTGTATCGATATGATCAAATGGTAGGTTGCTTGCCTGATGGTTCGACGCACTGATACGGTTCTTCGTTAGGGTAATCACGGTACTCCTTGGAGGCAGAACCTGTCGCAAAGGACACCGATACACAACCATCACCAAACAATGTGCAACAATATGATGCATGCATGAAACATGGCAATATGAGTGTGTTGGGCTAATGCAACTAAAACCAGAAGGGTTTGAACTAATTTGAACCAAAGATTCAAATTTCAAACTCATACATGGCCCTTTAAAGTGTTATATCTTGTTCTGTGTTAAACATCAAGTTAATTTGTTTAATCATGCATGAAAATAGTACAGATGGCTAGATTGGATTTTTCGGATCATTTTTCATATATAATTTGTCTGATTTGGAGTTACAGATTAAAAGTTATGAATTTTTGAAGTTTAAACTATATTCTGGAATTTCCTATATTAGATTAAATCCAGAAAATCAATTATTGCGTCAGCCTGACGTCAGTGTGACATCAGCAGGTCAACGGGACATGGTCCGGGTCAAACCTGACAGTGGGTCCCGTGTGTCAGTGTGATTAGTTTAGTTAAAGTTTAATTAAAACTAAACCTGTTTAATTAACAGGGTTGGGCCCCACCTATCATTGACTCAGGGGAGTCAACCAGGGCCCACCCGTGGTCAAACCCGGGTCGGCTGCACCGGCGTTTAGCCGCCGGCGAGCCCGACGCGGCGGCGGAAGTGGTTTTTGCCGTTCCGGCAACCAAACGAGCCGCGGAGGCCACCGGAGAGGAGCTGAGGTCGAGCCGCAACTCTTGGTGGAGTCCGTTGGGGTCGGGGTGGTCGGAGTTGGCGCCGGCGACGACTTTGGCGGCCACCGGAGTTCGGCCGAAGACGAACTTGACGCTAGAGGGGTCGGTGAGGCGCGGGGAGTAGCTAGCTAGGTGCTACGTGACGCGGTGAGCATGATGGACACCGTGGAGTGGCCGGAGGGTGACCGGGAGCACGTCGGCGATGAGCTCCACGGCGGTGGGTGCGGTTGAGCTCCGGGAGGTCGCTACACGGCTCGGGAGCGAGAAAAGAAGGGGGGAAGATGGCTAAGCTCACAGTGAGTGCGACGAAGCCCTTGGTGCGGCCGGGGGCGGACCGGAGCGATGACGGCGTTGAAGGGGATCTCCGGCAACGGCGGACTCGGGCGAGGTCGGTGCGGTGGACTCGGGCGTTGCGAGCGCTCGGGGCTCGGCTTGCTCGATGAAGTGGACAGCGGCGGAGCTCCTGGACACGACGAGAGGGCGCACGGGCGGCGGGGAGCACGGCTACGACGTAGGCACGGCGGCGGTAGGGTCGGCCATGGCTGGGGGGGCGCGAGGGGGAGGAGATGGAGAGGAGAGGGGGTGTCTGGGGGGTTCGGGGGAGAGAGGGAGAGCGATCCACGACGTCACCGAGCGAGGGGAGCAGCGAGGCGGCGAGCAGGTGCGTGGCGCGCGCTGCGGTCGCCGTCGGGCACCTGCCTGCCTGCCTGGCCGGCAAGCAGCTCGCTGGAGCGGCGCTGGGCTGGGCCGGCAGGTGGGCCGGGTGCTGGCGCCAGGTAAGTTTTTCTATTTTTTTTTCTGTTTTCTGTTTTTTTAATACTTCTACAACTTTGTTGAATTAATAAAAATACTTAGGCAACTCCTAAAATCACCAAACTACTCCTGGTCCATAGTTGGATTATTTCCAACATGAAACATTTTAGTTTGGAGATATTTGAGCATTTAAATATTTTATATAATTTTAAATGCCCAAATTCAAATATCTATGATTTAATTCAAGGACCCTAGGATGACCTAGGAAAATGTGCATCACTTTTGGCAGGGGTTCTGAACCAAGACAAAAATGATGGGCATTTTAGAAGGGCATTTCAGGTTCATTGAAAAAGTTTTTAGTAAACCCTAGTTGGTTTCAGAGGGGGCTGGGGGTTCTGTCATCCCCATTTCAGGTTTCTGATGAAAGAGTAAACATGATGCAACACTCTAATGCATGGCTAGCTAGGGTGTGACAACTCACCCCCACTCAAAAGAATCTCGTCCCGAGATTTGGGTTCCTCTGGAAAGAGGGCGGGATACTCGAGTCGAAGACGATCCTCCCTTTCCCAAGTTGCTTCATCCTCAGAATGGTGCGACCATTGAACTTTGAGAAACTTGATATTATGACGTCGAGTGGTACGCTCGGCCTGATCGAGGATACGAATGGGATACTCTCGATATGTGAGATTATCTTGGAGATCAAGCGTTTCGTGGTCCACTCCACGGATAGGATCCGAGAAGCAACGCCTGAGTTGAGAAACATGGAAGACATCGTGTACTCTGGAGAGATGCGGAGGTAGTTCCAACTGGTAGGCGACTTCTCCTCGTTTGGCGAGAATGCGAAAAGGTCCAATGTAACGAGGAGCCAATTTGCCTTTGATACCGAAACGATGGGTTCCCTTCAGAGGAGTAACCCGAAGGTAAGCCTTCTCGTCAACCTCGAAAGTCATAGCCTTATGTTTTCGGTCATATTGACTCTTTGATGAGATTGGGCTGTTTTCAACTTTTCATGAACGATGCGAACTTGCTCTTCTGCTTCCTGAATCATATCCGGGCCAAAGAACTGTCTTTCCCCGGTTTCTGACCAGTTAAGGGGTGTTTGACACCGTCGTCCATAGAGAACTTCAAAAGGGGCTTTACCCAAGCTAGATTGATAGCTGTTGTTGTAAGCGAATTCGGCAAATGGAAGGCATTTCTCCCACTCCATTCCGAATGAAATAACAGAGGCTCGAAGCATGTCTTCTAGGATCTGGTTGACGCGTTCTACCTGACCACTCGATTGAGGGTGAAATGCGGTGCTAAAAGAAAGGCGGGTTCCCATAGCATTTTGGAAACTTTCCCAAAATCGAGAGGTGAAAAGACTTCCTCGATCCGAGTTAATTTCCAAAGGAACACCATGGAGAGACACTATTCGGGAGATGTACAAGTCTGCTAACTGACTAGCAGTTATACTCTCACGAACAGGTAAGAAATGGGCCACTTTGGAAAGACGATCGACAACGACGAAGATAGCATTATTCCCTCTTTTGGTCCTGGGAAAACCGGTAATGAAGTCCATACCAATTTTATCCCATTTCCATTCAGGAATAGCTAGGGGTTGAAGGGTGCCAGCAGGCCATTGATGCTCTGCTTTTACACGACGACGGACGTCGCAATTAGCAATATACTGAGCAATTTCTCTCTTCATCCTAGTCCACCAGAACCTCTGGCGTAGGTCCTGATACATCTTGGTACTACCGGGATGAATGGCGAGAGGAGATTCATGAGCTTCCTTAAGGATCAATCGTCTCAGGTTTCGCACCTTGGGAACCACTAGTCGATTCCCGAAGTATACGACCCCTTGATCATCAATGGAGAAACAATTCGCAACTCCTTTCTTGATGTTTCTCTTGATGCGGGAAATTCCCGGATCTACCTTCTGTGCTTTGATGATCTGATCCGTAAGGGTAGGTTTCGCCACCAAGGTGGAAAGAAAACCTTGAGGAACAATGTGAAGGTTAAGCTTCCGAAATTCCTCATGGAGAAGCAGTTGACTTTGTTGTAACATCAGGTTGTTACAATAAGATTTTCGACTTAGCGCATCAGCCATGACGTTGGCTTTCCCTGGGGTGTAAGTTATTCCTAAGTCGAAATCTATGATCAACTCGACCCAACGTCTTTGCCTGAGATTCAAATCCGGTTGGGTGAAGATGTACTTCAGACTTTGGTGATCAGTGAATATTTCGCAATGATTACCGAGGAGGTAATGTCGCCAGGTTTTAAGTGCATAGACTACAGCTACAAGCTCTAGATCATGAGTAGGATAATTCTCCTCATGTGGGTGCAATTGCCGTGAAGCGTAAGCAATTACGTGTCGATCTTGCATGAGAATACAGCCTAGTCCTTGTCGCGAGGCGTCGCAGTAGATAACAAAGTCCTTAGAGAAGTCTGGCGGTACCAGTACGGGAGCAGAAGTCAGGCGTCTTTTCAGTTCCTGAAAGCTGTGCTCACATTGTGGAGTCCATTCGAACTTTTTATCTTTCTTGAGGAGTTCGGTTAGAGGTTTAGCAACTTTGGAGAAGTTCTCGACAAAGCGACGACAATAGCTCGCTAGGCCAAGGAAACTCCGAACTTGCTTGACCGATTCAGGTGGAGTCCAATTAAGGACGGCTTGAACTCGCTTAGGGTTAACAGCAATACCTTTACCAGAGATTACATGACCCAGATAGGTCACTTCTGACAACCAAAATTCACATTTAGAGAATTTGGCATAAAGACGATGCTCTCGAAGTTTCTCCAACACTAGCCTTAGGTGTTCGGCATGTTCTTCCTCGTTCTTGGAGTAGATGAGTATATCATCGAGGTAAACCACGACGAATTTATCCAAATACTCCATGAAGATTGAGTTCATTAGCCGAGAAAAGGTGGCTGGAGCGTTGGTTAACCCAAAGGACATGACGGTGTACTCGTATTGGCCATAACGAGTAACAAAGGCCGTTTTAGGAATGTCCCCGTTTCTGATTTTGATTTGATGGTAGCCCAACCTCAAATCCATCTTGGAGAAGACTGAGGATCCAGCGAGCTGATCATACAGGTCGTTGATCCTGGGGAGCGGATATTTGTTCTTGATTGTGAGCAAATTGATAGGTCGATAATCTACAACCATCCGGTCTGTACCATCCTTCTTCTTGACGAAGAGGATGGGGCAAGCCCACGGAGATGAACTAGGTCGGATGAAACCCTTTTTCAAGGACTCATCAAGTTGTTTCTTAAGCTCGGCTAGTTCTAGTGGTGCCATCTTATAGGGTCTTCTAGCAATCGGGACAGATCCTGGAATGAGGTCTATTACGAACTCAACATCCCTGTCCGGTGGAACACCTGGCAATTCCTCTGGGAAGACATCCGGGAAGTCACGGACTACCGGGACGTCCTCAAGGTCTGGCAAAGGGCTGGCGTTAAGAGAATATAACTGTCGCTTGGCTATTCGGGTCAAGACATTGACTATCTTCCCCGAAGGATGGGTGAGTTGAACAGTCCTAGAGAAGCAGTCAATTTTGGCATGATGGGCTGACATCCAGTCCATACCCAAGATGATATTAATATCTGAAAATTTGAGAGCTATCAAAGATGCGAGAAAAACAAGTCTGTCGACTTGGATTTCATTTCCATAACTTACCCTGGAGGTTTGCCATCTAGAACCAGGAGTAGAAATTTCCATAGTGGATGGCATGTCACAGAATGCGGTATTATGCAAACGAGCATAATTTTCGGATATAAATGAATGAGAGGCTCCCGTATCGAAAAGAACAGATGCCGGGTGGCAATTAACAAGAAGCGTACCGAGAACGACGTTGGGATCCTCTTGAGCTTCTTCGGCAGAGATACAGTTGACGTGGCCACGTGCAGCGGTGGCCGGCTTGGCGTGGAACACTTTCCCTGTCGGCTTGCCACGGCCAACAGCTTTAGCAGATTGGTTGGGGTTGGTTTGGGAACACTCACGCATATAGTGGCCAGATTCCCCACACTTAAAGCAAGTCACGGAACTGGTACGTGGAGGAGCACTGTTGGTTGGACCACCATAGGGCTTGGCTGGTGCAGACTGTTGAACAGGGCGAGGCGCCTGGAAGGATGGCCTCGATGTAAACCTGGGTGGCAGGGCAGTGTTGGGCACCCACACGCGGCGCTTCTGAGGACCAGCACCGAATGAGGAGCCCATGTCACGGCCATGCTTGCGTGTTGCGTCATAATCAGACTGACCAGTCTCAGCACTGATGGCCTTGTTGACAAGCTTCTGAAAAGATGTGCACTCATGCAGACGGAGGTCGCGGCGAAGCTCAGGACTAAGTCCCTTACGGAACCTTGCTTGCTTCTTGGCATCAGTAGAAACTTCCTCAGTTGCATATCGTGCAAGGTTACCGAACTCCCTGCTGTAAGCATCCACAGAGAGTCGGCCCTGAGTGAAACTGCAAAATTCCTCACGTTTACGATCCATGAGACCCTCCGGAATGTGATGTTCACGGAAAGCCTCGCTGAATTCAGACCAAGTAGTGACATGGCCCGCTGGGCGCATAGCTCCATAATTCTCCCACCATAGACTGGCGGGGCCTTCAAGATGATATGCAGCAAAGGTGACCTTGTCAGCCTCGGCTACTAGCGCGGAGCGCAGTTTGTGAGAAATACTGCGAAGCCAGTCATCAGCGTCGAGAGGCTCGACGGAGTGGTGGAACGTGGGTGGATGTAACTTGATGAAATCACTGAGTGACACCATGTTAGTCCTCTGATGGTGTGCTGTGTTCTGTTCAATACGCTCCAACAAACGGTTGGTCTCCCGCTTGTTTCTTTCGGCTTCCAGCATAACTTCTGCTAGGGAAGGAGGGTGAGGCAGATTTGCATCCCTGACTTCACTGCCTTTGGCCTGCTCTTGGGAAGCAGGGTTGCTGCGCGTGTTGACCATCCTAGGTAAACAAGACAATGATTTAGTCAGAATGATAAGATTCCGACATAGGATATAGAATGTAAGGAATAACTCGGAATGCAAGATGATCATCCGTATGACATGGTGGATACAGAAACTGCTTCTTTATTCCATTGTCATACACACCATACAAGGTTTAGTACAAGACCAAACAAGGTACTATTACGGTGATAAGAGGATTACATCTCATCGGAGGCATCCCAAACTCCTATACATTATTTTTCTACACCTCCGGAAGGCGGTACAACTAGGTCATATCCCACGAGTCACGCGGGACGATAGACGACACAGCTAGTACGAACTAGTGACACTACCACTAACTCAGACCGATCCGTAGTAGTCCTCGTAGAAGTCACCTCCATAGCCTGGAAGCTCAACATGATCATCCGGGAACAGACGATCTCGCGGAGCTTGTGGACCATAGGGGCTAGGATGAGGTCTTGGACCAACAGACGATGGCCTGCGGGGACCGCGAGGTGGGGTGATGCCTCCTACATCACGCCATCCCATCACGTCTGGCAGAGCAGATCTCACATGATAGAGATCGCGCATATCCGAATATCCAGCTTGCACCGCCGGTGCAACCCGAGTCAACGTGGCCCAATGGTCAGCACGGGTATTGAAGAGCTCTAGCCTCAAGGCCCGATTTTCACGGTCCTTATCCACGAGCATCTCAGCAGTGGTGCGAGTCCGTGAATCCTCCTGAGTGGGGTCAGCATAGATAGCCTGGAGATACCCTTGTGCTCCCGGAAGTGATCCTGGCATATACCGGAAATCAGAGTCCCGAAATAGGCCAGACCTGACCCGCATGATGGTCATCATAGAGTAGGCGGCGTCCTGCACAGCCATCTCAATAGTAACCCCGAGTCCATAGGAGCAGTGAAGGGGCTCGGTGGATCCAGGATAAGATGGAAATATCCTGACAGTGCAGAGATACTGGCTTTGATTAAAGTCTCGAAATTGCTCTTCGACCGTGTACTCAGGATACCAACGGTATCCAGCCTCAGTCATCACCCTGACCAACATGGCGGTATGGCCGGGTACATCTAGGCATCGAGTCAGGCGAACCACTTGATTGAGGTCGCGAGTGGCCATCTGAAAGCACAATCATAATGCAAAGGCATTAGAATTTCTAGCAAAATTTCGGCAGCATAACAGCTGTAAATGCTCAAAAGGATTTTGAGACATTTAACAAAGGATTTCATACACACTCAACAACATCATATCAAGTTCTGAGTCCATCCTGGCAACATAATGTGGTAGTAGAACTGAACTAGGCTTGTATCCATCAAACCTATAAGGTACTACTGATTAGTAACACGTGATCCTGATAGAGAGAAAAGATCCTAATTCCTTATCCCCCCGGTGGAAGAATAGACTGACTCAGATCAGAATGTCATAAGATAAAGGAGTAAAAAGAGCCTTACGTTCCACCCACAAACAATTCCCCTACATATAACTAAAGAATTTCTAGACTCAACATCGACCAGTTTGGCTTGGAGAACCTACAGGCAGTCCGGCTCTGATGCCAACGCTGTCGGGACCCCGACTCGATGTCACATCGATCTAGCCTGTAACACCTCATATCACTTTGCAGCCTCACGCACGGTATCCCCACGGGTGTCGCCTTACCTTTGCCCGGGACCGTTTGCGCCTTTTGGCTCACGTATATGATAGTGTCGCTAGCATCCATATGATAAGGAGCCCGGGCTGACATGACTAGTTGTAAACCCAAAGTGGCACAGACTTACAGGGACAGGCATCCATGACCCAGCTTCGAACATGTCGGTCATCAGCAAGTGGGTCCGGGCTGTAGCACTGGGCTAGCAGGACTCCGGTAAACCGGGCTGTAGCGGGCTAACAGGACTCCGGTACTCAATGCGTGACATTTCCCCGAAGGGACAGACACCGGAACGAAGAAGGACACATGCCGGCCAGCCTAAGTGTTCCAGAGCAGTAGCAAGCTACCATGGCTCAGCGGTAGCACTAGGAGACATTTCCCGGTAAGAGAGGCTACTAAAGATAAACAACTAGATAGTCAGATCCCACACATACCAAGCATTTCAATAACATACACACAGTATGCTCGATATGTGCAAATACAACATGGCATCACAACATGACTCTACGACACAAATACTTTATTTAAGGCTCAGAGAGCCATACATAACATACACATAGATACGGGTCACACGACCCAGCATTCAAGTCATACAGTCATACAAACCAGCAGCGGAAGTAGCTTGTCTGGGTACAGACAACTAGTAAAATAAAAGAGGCTTGGAAAGCCTAGCTATACTACGTGGTCCTTCACAAGCTCAGGATCACCACCTGGGCCTTAGCCTACTCATTGATGTCAACGTCTACGTAGAACCCATCAGAAGGGGTTGCAGCGTCTTCTGTAAAAAAATAGATTATAGCAACATGAGTACAAAGGTACTCAGCAAGACTTACATCAGATCCTACATACATGCATATTATCAAGAAGGGTTGGTGGAGTTGTTGCAGCAAGCCAGTTTTGACTCTTGGCTAGGCTAACCTACGAGACTCCAACTTGAAATGGTTTTGCGCACACGAGTCCACTACTCACCACTTCAATACACTACCGAGGATCCACCTCCGTCTTCCTACGGAAGAGCCATCCTCGGCACTCACACTTATCTTGAGGCTTTTAGTAGTTTCCATTTACTTGTCTATGAACTGTATAGGCAACCAAGTAGTCCTTTACCGCGGACGCGGCTATTCGAATAGATCATGATAACCCTGCAGGGGTGTACTTCTTCATACACGCTCTCACCACTTATCGTCGTTTACACGACATGTACTCGGCAACCTTCAAGCGGAAGCCCAACGTGGGTGTCGGCCACGACCTACCTAATCACCTAAGCCTCCAGTCCAGGTTTATCGCCTATCCAGGTTCCATCCGTAGGGAGTCCGGCCGAAGTTTCCCATACGGCCCCGAACGATGTGAACAGGGTTCCCGAGATACCTAACGGGTATTCGGTACACCCGGCCACGTACCTACCGCATCACAGCCCACCCCTACGGTCAGCGCTGTCCACGGCCTCCAGTAGGCTACAAACACCAGAAACTACTTGCAACTCCTGGATGGAGAACTAAGGTGAATAAGAAGCCGAGAGGGTCCATTGGTTTCGGGCCCAATGCATGGTAGTAGCTGATTCTTAAATCACACATACAGATCTCAGTGCTTAAGGTCGGCTTCAATGAAACAACCCACCATGTACTCCTACATGGCCTCTCATCGATACCTTTACCAAATCGTGTTCACCACACCACTCCTATTACCGACATAATCATTTCACTCTAGTCCATCACCCAGATGAACCAGACCTGACACGACTCTAAGCATAGCAGGCATAGCAAGGTAGGAGCAACACATACATATGGCTCAATCAACTCCTACACATGCTAGTGGGTTTCATCTAGTTACTGTGGCAATGACAGGTCATGCAGAGGAAATGGGTTCAACTACCGCAGCACACAGCAGTTTGAAACACGTTGTCTTAATGCAGTAAAAGAGAGCAGGGGCGAGAACATGGGATTGTATCGATATGATCAAATGGTAGGTTGCTTGCCTGATGGTTCGACGCACTGATACGGTTCTTCGTTAGGGTAATCACGGTACTCCTCGGAGGCAGAACCTGTCGCAAAGGACACCGATACACAACCATCACCAAACAATGTGCAACAATATGATGCATGCATGAAACATGGCAATATGAGTGTGTTGGGCTAATGCAACTAAAACCAGAAGGGTTTGAACTAATTTGAACCAAAGATTCAAATTTCAAACTCATACATGGCCCTTTAAAGTGTTATATCTTGTTCTGTGTTAAACATCAAGTTAATTTGTTTAATCATGCATGAAAATAGTACAGATGGCTAGACTGGATTTTTCTGATCATTTTTCATATATAATTTGTCTGATTTGGAGTTACAGATTAAAAGTTATGAATTTTTGAAGTTTAAACTATATTCTGGAATTTCCTATATTAGATTAAATCCAGAAAATCAATTATTGCGTCAGCCTGACGTCAGTGTGACATCAGCAGGTCAACGGGACACGGTCCGGGTCAAACCTGATAGTGGGTCCCGCGTGTCAGTGTGATTAGTTTAGTTAAAGTTTAATTAAAACTAAACCTGTTTAATTAACAGGGCTGGGCCCCACCTGTCATTGACTCAGGGGAGTCAACCAGGGCCCACCCGTGGTCAAACCCGGGTCGGCTGCACCGGTGTTTAGCCGCCGGCGAGCCCGACGCGGCGGCGGAAGTGGTTTTTGCCGTTCCGGCAACCAAACGAGCCGCGGAGGCCACCGGAGAGGAGCTGAGGTCGAGCCACAACTCTTGGTGGAGTCCGTTGGGGTCGGGGTGGCCGGAGTTGGCGCCGGCGACGACTTTGGTGGCCACCGGAGTTCGGCCGAAGACGAACTTGACGCTAGAGGGGTCGGTGAGGCGCGGGGAGTAGCTAGCTAGGTGCTACGTGACACGGTGAGCATGATGGACACCGTGGAGTGGCCGGAGGGTGACCGGGGGCACGTCGGCGATGAGCTCCACGGCGGTGGGTGCGGTTGAGCTCCGGGAGGTCGCTACACGGCTCGGGAGCGAGAAAAGAAGGGGGGGGGGAAGATGGCTAAGCTCACAGTGAGTGCGACGAAGCCCTTGGTGCGGCCGGGGACGGACCGGAGCGACGACGACGTTGAAGGGGATCTCCGGCAACGGCGGACTCGGGCGAGGTCGGTGCGGTGGACTCAGGCGTTGCGAGCGCTCGGGGCTCGGCTTGCTCGATGAAGTGGACAGCGGCGGAGCTCCTGGACACGACGAGAGGGCGCACGGGCGGCGGGGAGCGCGGCTACGACGTAGGCACGGCGGCGGTAGCGTCGGCCATGGCTGGGGGGGCGCGAGGGGGAGGAGCTGGAGAGGAGAGGGGGTGTCTGGGGGGTTCGGGGGAGAGAGGGAGAGCGATCCACGACGTCACCGAGCGAGGGGAGCGGCGAGGCGGCGAGCAGGTGCGTGGCGCGCGCTGCGGTCGCCGTCGGGCACCTGCCTGCCTGCCTGGCCGGCAAGTAGCTCGCTGGAGCGGCGCTGGGCTGGGCCGGCAGGTGGGCCGGGTGCTGGTGCCAGGTAAGTTTTTCTAATTTTTTTTCTGTTTTCTGTTATTTTAATACTTCTGCAACTTTGTTGAATTAATAAAATACTTAGGCAACTCCTAAAATCACCAAACTACTCCTGGTCCATAGTTGGATTATTTCCAACATGAAACATTTTAGTTTGGAGATATTTGAGCATTTAAATATTTTATATAATTTTAAATGCCCAAATTCAAATATCTATGATTTAATTCAAGGACCCTAGGATGACCTAGGAAAATGTGCATCACTTTTGGCAGGGGTTCTGAACCAAGACAAAAATGATGGGCATTTTAGAAGGGCATTTCAGGTTCATTGAAAAAGTTTTTAGTAAACCCGAGTTGGTTTCAGAGGGGGCTGGGGGTTCTGTCATCCCCATTTCAGGTTTCTGATGAAAGAGTAAACATGATGCAACACTCTAATGCATGGCTAGCTAGGGTGTGACAAAGATCCTTCAAGTAAGTTGTCATCGGTGCAAAGCAATAAAAATTGCTCTAAATATGTATGATTAGTGTGGGAGAAATAAGCTTTATACGATCTTGTGATGTGGAAGTAATAAAAGCGACAGACTGCATAATAAAGGTTCATATCACAAGGGGCAATATAAAGTGACGCTCTTTCACATTAAGATTTTGTGCATCCAACCATAAAAGCGCATGTCAACCTCTGCTTCCCTCTGTGAAGGGCCTATCTTTTATTATTACCTTCTACCTTATGCAAGTGTCATGGTGATCTTCACCTCTCCCTTTTTCATTTTATCCTTTGGCAAGCCCAGCATGTTGGAAAGAACCTGATATATATATATCTAATTGGATGTAGGGGGGCATGAGTTATTATTGTTGACATTACCCTTGAGGTAAAAGGTTGTGGGGCGAAACTATAAGCCCCTATATTTCTCTGTGTCCGATTAAAACTCTGTAACCACAAGTATTGCGCGAGTGTTAGCAATTATGAAGGACTAGATGATAGTTGAGTATGTGGACTTGTTTTTTTAGCTCTGACATAGACTCTTTCTGATGTTATGATAAATTGCAATTGCTTCAATGACTGAGGTTATAGTTTGTTGGTTCTCAATAAGGTTTTTGATTCATACTTTTGCATTGTGAATAGATCATCACTTGAACATAAGTAATCATATGACAATATCTATGTATGTTGCTGTTATGAGAATAATCATGATGCCCTCATGTCCATATTTTATTTTTATCGACGCCTCTACCTCTAAACATGGGGACATATTTATTGTTATCGGCTTTCGCTTGAGGACAAGCGAGGTCTAAGCTTGGGGGAGTTGATACGCCCATTTTGCATCATGCTTTTATATCGATATTTATTGCATTATGGGCTGTTATTTCACATTATGTCACAATACTTATGGCTATTCTCTCTTATTTTACAAGGTTTACATAAGGAGGGAGAATGCCGGCAGCTGGAATTCTGGGCTGGAAAAGGAGCAAATATTAGAGACCTATTCTACACAACTCCAAAAGTCCTGAAACTCCACGGAATACCTTATAATAAATAATGAAAAATCCTCGCCAATGATGAAGACCAGGGGGCCCACACCCTGCTCACGAGGGTGGGGGGTGCGCCCCCCTAGGGCGCGCCCCCTACCTCCTGGGTCCCCTGGTGGCTCTCCGATGACCATCTTCTCCTATATGAAGTCTTTCGCCGAGAAAAAAATAAGAAGCAACTTTTCGGGACGAAACTCCGCCGCCACGAGGCGGAACCTTGGCGGATCCAATCTAGAGCTCCGGCAGAGCTGTTCTGCCGGGGAAACTTCCCTCCCGGAGGGGGAAATCATCACCATCGTCATCACCAACGATCCTCTCATCGGGAGAGGGCAATCTCCATCAACATCTTCATCGACACCATCTCAGCTCAAAACCCTAGTTCATCTCTTGTATCCAATTCTTGTCTCCAAGTCCGGGATTGGTGCTAGTAGGTTGCTAGTAGTGTTAATTACTCCTTGTAGTTGATGCTAGTTTGTTTAATTGGTGGAAGATCATATGTTCAGATCCTTTATGCATATTAATACCCCTCTGATTATGAACATGTTTATGCTTTGTGAGTAGTTACGTTTGTTCCTGAGGACAAGGGAGAAGTCTTGCTATTAGTAGTCATGCAAATTTGGTATTCGTTCGATATTTTGATGAGATGTATGTTATCTAGCCTCTAGTGGTGTTATGTGAACATCGACTACATAACACTTCACCATTATTTGGGCCTAGAGGAAGGCATTGGGAAGTAATAAGTAGATGATGGGTTGCTAGAGTGACAGAAGCTTAAACCCTAGTTTATGCGTTGCTTCGTAAGGGGCTGATTTGGATCCATATGTTTCATGCTATGGTTAGGTTTACCTTAATACTTTTGTTGTAGTTGCGGATGCTTGCAATAGAGGTTAATCACAAGTGGGAGGCTTGTTCAAGTAAGAACAACACCCAAGCACCGGTTCACCCACATGTGAATTATCAAAGTACCGAACGCGAATCATATGAACGTGATGAAAACTAGCTTGACGATATTCCCATGTGTCCTCGGGAGCGCTTTTCCTTATATAAGAGTTTGTCCAGGCTTGTCCTTTGCTACAAAAAGGATTGGGCCACCTTGCTGCACTTTCTTAACTTTCGTTACTTGTTGCTCGTTACAAATTATCTTATCACAAAACTATCTGTTACCACTTATTTTAGTACTTGTAGAGAATACCTTGCTGAAAACCGCTTGTCATTTCCTTCTGCCCCTCGTTGGGTTCGACACTCTTACTTATCGAAAGGACTACGATAGATCCCCTATACTTGTGGGTCATCAATGACAACTGATGAACTTGTGACCATGCAAATTGAGATCAAAAAAATTAGTGATGAATTTGACGCATATCATGCAGATTGGTTGGGAGCCAAGGTCAGATTCGTCAAACTGGCGAAGGGATTCATCTAGTGCCCCTTAGTGATTTTGGTGTATTGAAGACTTATAAGTTAAGGGACTAATGCATTTGTGAGTGTACACAGGTCTATAAGTCTATGAGGAGTTTGATATTTAGAGAGAAAGTCGACCCCTAAAAATGAATGTCTTCAACTGAAGACTTTGGCTTTCTGAAGACTTTGAAAGTGAAGAAACTGGTGTGACCCTGAAGACTTGATATTCATGCGAGGATTATGAAGCGTGAAGACTTTTGTTTTTGTAGTTTCATTTTCTCTTTCTTGAGTCATAGGAAACACTGTACTGTTAAAGGGGGTCGAGGTAAAACTAAGGAAAAGTTTCCAAGTGATGCTCATCTCAAAATCCCACACCTGCCAATCCTTTTGAGTGAAGCCATTGGAAATCTCATACAGTTCAGTCAATTTCTTCAGTGATGGAGACGAAGATCTTCTGGTCTCTGAGGAATTTGTTCTGACTGAGGAGTTAGGAGTTCGCTAGTGCGGATTGCCTACAATTGAGGAAGATGATAGCACTGAGGAATTTGATAGCCTATTTCTGACCGTTGTTGTGCTATGCGCTAGCTGTCCCAAAATATCTACCCACCTAACGGTCATATCATTGAAGGGCATTTATGTCTTATCATGTCAGGCTGCTCCCTAGGCTATAAATAGCCGCCCCCTACAACCACTAGCCGGTTGGCTGCTCCGAGAGAAACTGACACCTATCATTGAGAGCATCCCATCCTCTGAGGACTTTGAGCGAAAATCATCAAGTGAGGAAAACCCAAACCCAAACACCTACAAACCCAAAGTGATTGAGCATCACTGAAGAGATTGTTCCCGTGTGGAACAGATGCTTGTTACCTTTGAGGACTGTGCATCCTCTAGACGGTTAGGCGTCATGGTCTAGAGCATCCAAGAGGAAATTGTGGATCGCCGAGTGACTGAGTCTGTGAAGGTTTGGAAGTCACCCGAAGACTTACCACGAGTGATTGGGTGAGGTCTGTGTGACCTTAGCTCAAGGAGAATACGACGAGGACTATGTGTCCCCAGGTTTAAATACCTAGCCCCTCCAACCAAACGTACGACTGTCACAACAGTTGGAACTGGTCTACCAAATCACTGTCTTCACCAAGCTACTGGTTCTATTTCCTCAACCCTTCCATTTCCTCATTTTTGTGTAGAAGTACTTGATCGTTACTATTTGAAGACTTTGACTGAAGACTTTCTCAATTTCCTCAATCCTAATTCTTCAGTCACTTTGTCTTCAGCCTGCTTATCTTGTGTTTACACTACTTGTACTCTGTGCTTGTTTTCATTTCATCACGATGACTGTGCTACTACTCTGTTATGCTTGCATCTGAGTACTTATTCTGCTGCTAAGTAGTTCATTGCTTAGGAATTTCCTCACCCTAAAATTCCTTAGTGACGAATTTATAAAAATCACCTATTCACCCCCCTCTAGTCGATGTAACGCACTTTCACAAAGGGGAAAACTCAATTCATCACAATAAGATAGAGAGGGGAAAACACCATATGATCCGACTATATTAACAAATCCCGCGGTACATCAAGCTCGTGACATCTCAAGAACACGAGAGAGAGAGAGGGAGATTAAACACATAGCTACTGGTACAAACCCTCAGCTCCGAGGGTGGACTACTCCCTCCTCATCATGGTGGCGCTAGGATGATGAAGATGGCCACAAGAGATGATTCCCCCCCCCCCCCGATAGGGTGCCGGAAAGGGTCTAGATTGGTTTTCAGTGGCTACAGAGCCTTGCGGCGGCGAAACTTATGATCTAGGTTAACCCCGAGGGTTTTTGGATTTTTTTGGAATTTATAGGGTAAAGAGGGGGTGCGGGAGGCCACCGAGGTGGGCACAACCCATCTAGGCACGCCTGGGCCCCCTGGTGTGCCCTGGTGGGTTGTGCCCCCCTCGGGGCACCCCCAGGTGCTTCTCTGGCCCATCCTGGGTGTTCTGGTCCATAAAAAAAATATCCAAAAAGTTTCGCGGTGTATGGACTCCATTTAACATTGATTTCCTGCAATGTAAAAAACAAGCAAAAAACAGCAACTGGCACTAGGCACTGGATCAATAGGTTAGTCCCAAAAAATGATAAAAAGTTGCTATAAAATGATAGTAGAACATCCAAGAATGATAATATATCAACATGAATACTTCATAAATTATAGATACGTTGGAGACGTATCAGCATCCCCAAGCTTAATTCCTACTCGTCCTTGAGTAGGTAAATGATAAAAGAAATAATTTATGAAGTGTGAATGCTAGCAAAGTGCATAAGTTTGATCAATGATAATTTCAGTCACTTTTCCTAGCATCGTGACAACAACACTTTCTTATAAAATTTCTCATATTTAAAGTAGCAACCAATTCACATGTTAAGGTTCAAACAATGAATTCTCTTGAAACTCAACAACCTATGTTCTCAGTCACCAAGCAATTGTAATTCAACTTATTCAACAGAGTTTAAGTAAGAGCTCCACATACTCAACCATCATAGTCTTCTATGACTGCTAACACTCACCATATACACATGAGCAAAACGTTTCAACCAGAGACATAGAAAGATAGGGGCTTATTGTTTTGCCTCCCAACGTATTTACCTCAAGGGTGATGTCAACAATAATAACTCATGCTACCCATATCCAACTGGATATATGTGCCTAGATCTTTCTGTTGGGGAACACAGTATTTCAAAAAAATTCCTACGATCACGCAAGATCTATCTAGGTGATGCATAGCAACGAGAGGGGAGAGTGTGTCCATGTACCCTCATAGACCGAAAGCGGAAGCATTTAGTAACGCGGTTGATGTAGTCGAACGTCTTCAAGATTCAACCGATCCAAGCACCGAAAGTACGACACCTACATGTTCAGCACACGTTCAGATCGATGACGTCCCTCGAGCTCTTGATCTAGTTGAGGACGAGGGAGAGTTTCGTCAGCACGATGGCGTGTTGACGATGATGATGAACACGATATGACCGAGGTGTGTAACTGTGGAGGGGGGCACCACACATGACTAAGAGAAGACTTGGTGTGTCTTTGGGGTGCCCCCTCGCACGTATATAAAGGAGGGAGGAGAGGTGGCCGGCCCAAGGGGGGGCGCGCCAAGGGGGGAGTCCTACTTGGACTCCCGATCCAAGTAGGATTCGGCCCCCTCCTTTCCTTTTTGGAGAAGGGGGAAGGGGAAAGAGGTGGAGGAGAAGAAGGAAAGGGGGGCCACCCCTCCACCTGGCCGCCGCCTCCTCTCTCCACTAGGGCCCATGAAGGCCCATTAACT
>NC_041380.1:146647176-146662625 GCF_002162155.2 Triticum dicoccoides | reverse complement strand
GGGGGTCCGGTAACCCCCCGGTACTCCGGAAAATATCTGAACCTTTCCAAAACCATTCCGGTGTCCAAACATAACCTTCCAATATATCAATCTTTACGTCTCGGCCATTTCGAGACTCCTCGTCATGTCCGTGATCTCATCCAGGACTCCGAACAGACTTCAGTTCATCAAATCACATAACTCATAATACAAATCATCATTGAACGTTAAGCGTGCGGACCCTACGGGTTCGAGAACTATGTAGACATGACCGAGACACATCTCCGGTCAATAACCAATAGTGGAACCTGGATGCTCATATTGGCTCCTACATATTCTACGAAGATCTTTATCGGTCAAACCGCATCACAACATATGTTGTTCCCTTTGTCATCGGTATGTTACTTGCCCGCGATTCGATCGTCGGTATCATCATACCTAGTTCAATCTCGTCACTGGCAAGTCTCTTTACTCGTTCTATAATGCATCATCCCATAACTAACTCCTTAGTCACATTGCTTGCAAGGCTCATAGTGATGTGCATTACCGAGAGGGCCCAGAGATACCTCTCCGATACATGGAGTGACAAATCCTAATCTCGATCTATGCCAACTCAACAAACACCATCGAAGACACATGTAGAGCATCTTTATAATCACCCAGTTACGTTGTGACGTTTTATAGCACACAAGGTGTTCCTCTAGTATTCGGGAGTTGCATAATCTCATAGTCAGAGGAACATGTATAAGTCATGAAGAAAGCAATAGTAATAAATCTAAACGATCATAATGCTAAGCTAACGGATGGGTCTTGTCCATCACATCATTCTCTAATGATGTGATCCCGTTCATCAAATGACAACACATGTCTATGGTTAGGAAACTTAACCATCTTTGATTAATGAGCTAGTCAAGTAGAGGCATACTAGGGACACTCAGTTTTGTCTATGTATTCACACATGCATTAAGTTTTCGGTTAATACAATTCTAGCATGAATAATAAACATTTATCACGATATAAGGAAATATAAATAACATATTTATTATTGCCTCTAGGGCATATTTCTTTCAGTCTCCCACTTGCACTAGAGTCAATAATCTAGATTACATAGTAATGATTCTAACACCCATGGAGTCTTGGTGTTGATCATGTTTTGCTCATGAGAGAGGCTTAGTCAACGGGTCTACAACATTCAGATCCGTATGTATCTTACAAATCTCTATGTCTCCATCCTTGACTTGATCGTGGATGGAATTGAAGCGTCTCTTGATGTGCTTGGTTCTCTTGTGAACTCTGGATTCCTTTGCCAAGGCAATTGCACCACTATTGTCACAAAAGATTTTCATTGGACCCGATGCACTAGGTATTACACCTAGATCAAATGTGAACTCCTTCATCCAGACTCCTTCATTTGTTGCTTCCGAAGCAGCTATGTATTCCGCTTCACATGTAGATCCCGCCACGACGCTCTCCTTGGAACTGCACCAACTGACAGCTCCACCATTCAATATAAATACGTATCCGGTTTGTGACTTAGAGTCATCTGGATCAGTGTCAAAGCTTGCATCAACGCAACCATTTACAATGAGCACTTTGTCACCTCCATAAACGAGAAACATATCCTTAGTCCTTTTCAAGTATTTTAGGATGTTCTTGACCGTTGTTCAGTGATCCACTCCTGGATTACTTTGGTACCTCCCTGCTAAACTAATAGCAAGGCACACATCAGGTCTGGTACACAACATTGCATACATGATAGAACCTATGGCTGAGGCATAGGGAATGACTTCCATTTTCTCTCTATCTTTTGCAGTGGTCGGGCAATGAGTTTGACTCAACTTCACACCTTGTAACATAGGTAAGAACCCTTTCTTTGACTGATCCATTTTGAACTTCTTCAAAACTTTATCAAGGTATGTGCTTTGTGAAAGTCAAATTAAGTGTCTTGATCTATCTCTATAGATCTTGATGCCCAATATGTAAGCAGCTTCATCGAGGTCTTTCGTTGAAAAATTCTTATTCAAGTATCCTTTTATGCTATCCAGAAATTCTATATTTCCAATCAACAATATGTCATCCACATAAAGTATTAGAAATGCTACAGAGCTCCCACTCACTTTCTTGCAAATACAGGCTTCTCCAAAAGTCTGTATAAAACCATATGCTTTGATCACACTATGAAATCGTATATTCCAACTCCGAGAGGCTTGCACTAGTCCATAAATGGATCGCTGGAGCTTGCACACTTCGTTAGCACCTTTTGGATTGACAAAACCTTCTGGTTGCTGTTGGGGAATGTAGTAATTTCAAAAAATTTCCTACGCACACGCAAGATCATGGTGATGCATAGCAACGAGAGGGGAGAATGTTGTCCATGTACCCTCGTAGACCGAAAGCGGAAGCGTTATAACAACGCGGTTGATGTAGTCGTACGTCTTCACGGCCCGACCGAGCAAGCACCGAAACTACGGCACCTCCGAGTTCTAGCACACGTTCAGCTCGATGACGATCCCCGGACTCCGATCCAGCAAAGTGTCGGGGAAGAGTACCGTCAGCACGACGGTGTCGTGACGATCTTGATGTTCTACCGTCGCAGGGCTTTGCCTAAGCACTGCTACAATATTATCGAGGATTATGGTGGAGGGGGGCACCGCACACGACTAAGAGATCTCAAGGATCAATTGTTGTGTCTAGAGGTGCCCCCTGCCCCCGTATATAAAGGAGCAAGGGGGAGGGGCCGCCGGCCATGATGAGGCGCGCCAGGGAGGAGTCCTACTCCTACCGGGAGTAGGACTCCCTCCTTTTCCTTGTCCAAGTAGGAGAGGGGGAAGGAAGGGAGAGAGGAGAGGAAGGAAAGGGGGGGCGCCGCCCCTCCCTCCTTGTCCAATTCGGACTAGGGGGAGAGGGGGCGCGCGGCCTGCCCTGGCCACCCCTCCTCTTCTCCACTTTAGGCCCATGAGGCCCATTAACCCCCCCGGGGGGTTCCGGTAACCCCCCGGTACTCCGTTTTTATCCGAAACTTCCCCGAAACACTTCCGGTGTCCGAATATAGACGTCCAATATATCAATCTTTATGTCTCGACCATTTTGAGACTCCTCGTTATGTCTGTGATCACATCCGGGACTTCGAACTAACTTCATTACATCAAAACTAATAAACTCATAATATAACTGACATCGAAACCTTAAGCGTGCGGACCCTACGGGTTTGAGAACAATGTAGACATGACCAAGACACGTCTCCGGTCAATAACCAATAGCGGAACCTGGATGCTCATATTGGCTCCCACATATTCTACGAAGATCTTTTATCGGTCAGACCGCATAACAACATACGTTGTTCCCTTTGTCATCGGTATGTTACTTGCCCGAGATTCGATCGTTGGTATCTCAATACCTAGTTCAATCTCGTTGCCGGCAAGTCTCTTTACTCATTCCGTAATACATCATCTCGCAACTAACTCATTAGTTGTATTGCTTGCAAGGCTTAGGTGATGTGCATTACCGAGAGGGCCCAGAGATACCTCTCCGACAATCGGAGTGACAAATCCTAATCTCAAAATACGCCAACCCAACATGTACCTTTGGAGACACCTGTAGAGCACCTTTATAATCACCCAGTTACGTTGTGACGTTTGGTAGCACACAAAGTGTTCCTCCGGCAAACGGGAGTTGCATAATCTCATAGTCATAGGAACATGTATAAGTTATGAAGAAAGCAATAGCAACATACTAAACGATCGGGTGCTAAGCTAATGGAATGGGTCATGTCAATCACATCATTCTCCTAATAATGTGATCCCGTTAATCAAATGACAACACATGTCTATGGTTAGGAAACATAACCATCTTTGATTAATGAGCTAGTCAAGTAGAGGCATACTAGTGATGTTTAGTTTGTCTATGTATTCACACAAGTATTATGTTTCCGGATAATACAATTTTAGCATGAATAATAAACATTTATCATGATATAAGGAAATAAAATAATAACATTATTATTGCCTCTAGGGCATATTTCCTTCAGTCTCCCACTTGCACTAGAGTCGATAATCTAGATTACACGGTAATGATTCTAACACCCATGGAGCTTTGGTGCTGATCATGTTTTGCTCGTGGAAGAGGCTTAGTCAACGGGTCTGCAACATTCAGATCGGTGTGTATCTTGCAAATCTCTATGTCTCCCACCTGGACTAGATCCCGGATGGAATTGAAGCGTCTCTTGATGTGCTTGGTTCTCTTGTGAAATCTGGATTCCTTTGCCAAGGCAATTGCACCAGTATTTTCACAAAAGATTTTCATTGGACCCGATGCACTAGGTATGACACCTAGATCGGATATGAACTCCTTCATCCAAACTCCTTCATTTGTTGCTTCTGAAGCAGCTATGTACTCCACTTCACATGTAGATCCTGCCACAACGCTTTGTTTAGAACTGCACCAACTGACAGCTCCATCGTTTAATGTAAACACGTAGCCGGTTTGCGATTTAGAATCGTCCGGATCAGTGTCAAAGCTTGCATCAACGTAACCATTTACGATGAGCTCTTTGTCACCTCCATATACGAGAAACATATCCTTAGTCCTTTTCAGGTATTTTAGGATGTTCTTGACCGCTGTCCAGTGATCCACTCCTGGATTACTTTGGTACCTCCCTGCTAGACTTATAGCAAGACACACATCAGGTCTGGTACACAACATTGCATACATGATAGAGCCTATGGTGAAGCATAGGGAACATCTTTCATTTTCTCTCTTTCTTCTGCATTGGTCGGGCATTGAGTCTTACTCAATTTCACACCTTGTAACACAGGCAAGAATCCTTTCTTTGCTTGATCCATTTTGAACTTCTTCAAAACTTTGTCAAGGTATGTGCTTTGTGAAAGTCCAATTAAGCGTCTTGATCTATCTCGATAGATCTTAATGCCCAATATGTAAGCAGCTTCACCGAGGTCTTTCATTGAAAAACTCTTATTCAAGTATCCCTTATGCTATCCAGAAATTCTATATCATTTCCGATTAGTAATATGTCATCTACATATAATATCAGAAATGCTATAGAGCTCCCACTCACTTTCTTGTAAATACAGGCTTCTCCAAAAGTCTGCACAAAAACAAATGCTTTGATCACACTATCAAAGCGTTTATTCCAACTTCGAGAGGCTTGCACCAGTCCATAAATGGATCGCTGGAGCTTGCACACTTTGTTAGCTCCCTTTGGATCGACAAAACCTTCCGGCTGCATCATATACAACTCTTCTTCCAGAAATCCATTCAGGAATGCAGTTTTGACATCCATTTGCCAAATTTCATAATCATAAAATGCGGCAATTGCTAACATGATTCGGACAGACTTAAGCATCGCTACGGGTGAGAAGGTCTCATCGCAGTCAATCCCTTGAACTTGTCAAAAACCTTTTGCGTCAAGTCGAGCTTTGTAGACAGTAATATTACCGTCAACGTCAGTCTTCTTCTTGAAGATCCATTTATTCTCAATTGCTTGCCGATCATTGGGCAAGTCAACCAAAGTCCACACTTTGTTCTCATACATGGATCCCATCTTAGATTTCATGGCTTCAAGCCATTTTGTGGAATCTGGGCTCACCATCGCCTCTTCATAGTTTGTAGGTTCATCATGATCTAGTAGCATGACTTCCAGAACAGGATTACCGTACCACTCTGGTGCGGATCTTACTCTGGTTGATCTACGAGGTTCGGTAGTAACTTCTTCTGAAGTTTCATGATCATTATCATTAGCTTCCTCACTAATTGGTGTAGGTGTCACAGAAACCGGTTTCTGCAATGTACTACTTTCCAATAAGGGAGCAGGTACAGTTACCTCATCAAGTTCTACTTTCCTCCCACTCAATTCTTTCGAGAGAAACTCCTTCTCTAGAAAGGATCCATTCTTAGCGACAAATGTCTTGCCTTCGGATCTGTGATAGAAGGTGTACCCAACAGTTTCCTTTGGGTATCCTATGAAGACACATTTCTCTGATTTGGGTTCGAGCTTATCAGGTTAAAGTTTTTTCACATAAGCATCGCAGCCCCAAACTTTCAGAAACGACAACTTTGGTTTCTTGCCAAACCACAGTTCATAAGGCGCCGTCTCAACGGATTTTGATGGTTCCTTATTTAACATGAATGCGGCCGTCTCTAAAGCATAACCCCAAAACGATAGCGGTAAATCTGTAAGAGACATCATAGATCGCACCATATCAAGTAAAGTACGATTACGACATTCGGACACACCATTACGCTGTGGTGTTCCGGGTGGCGTGAGTTGCGAAACTATTCCGCATTGTTTCAAATGTAGACCAAACTCGTAACTCAAATATTCTCCTCCATGATCAGATCGTAGAAACTTTATTTTCTTGTTACGATGATTCTCAACTTCACTCTGAAATTCTTTGAACTTTTCAAATGTTTCAGACTTATGTTTCATTAAGTAGATATACCCATATCTGCTTAAATCATCTGTGAAGGTGAGAAAATAATGATATCCGCCACGAGCTTCAACATTCATTGGACCACATACATCTGTATGTATGATTTCCAACAAATATGTTGCTCTCTCCATAGTACCGGAGAACGGTGTTTTAGTCATCTTGCCCATGAGGCACGGTTCACAAGTACCAAGTGATTCATAATCAAGTGATTCCAAAAGTCCATCAGCATGGAGTTTCTTCATGCGTTTTATACCGATACGACCTAAACAACAGTGCCACAAATAAGTTGCACTATCGTTATCAACTCTACATCTTTTGGTTTCAACATTATGAATATGTGTATCACTACTATCAAGATTCATCAAAAATAGACCATCCTTCAAGGGTGCATGACCATAAAAGATATTACTCATATAAATAGAACAACCATTATTCTCTGATTTAAATGAATAACCGTCTTGCATTAAACAAGATCCAGATATAATGTTCATGCTCAACGCTAGCACCAAATAACAATTATTTAGGTCTAATACTAATCCCGATGGTAGATGTAGAGGTAGCCTGCCGACCGCGATCACATCGACTTTGGAACCATTTCCCACGCACATCGTCACCTCGTCCTTCGCCAGTGTTCGCTTAATCCGTAGCCCCTGTTTCGAGTTGCAAATATTAGCAACAGAACCAGTATCAAAAACCCAGGTGCTACTGCGAGCTCTTGTAAGGTACACATCAATAACATGTATATCACATATACCTTTGTTCACCTTGCCATCCTTCTTATTCGCCAAATACTTCAGGCAGTTCCGCTTCTAGTGACCAGTCTACTTGTAGTAGAAGCACTCAGTTCCAGGCTTAGGTCCAGATTTGGGTTTCTTCTCTTGAGCAGCAACTTGCTTGCTGTTCTTCTTGAAGTTCCCCTTCTTCTTCCCTTTGCCCTTTTTCTTGAAACCAGTGGTCTTGTTGACCATCAACACTTGATGCTCCTTCTTGATTTCTACCTCCGCAGCTTTCAGCATTGCAAAGAGCTCGGGAATAGTCTTATTCATCCCTTGCATATTATAGTTCATCACGAAGCTCTTGTAGCTAGGTGGCAGTGATTGGAGAATTCTGTCAATGACGCAATCATCTGGAAGATTAACTCCCAATTGAATCAAGTGATTATTATACCCAGACATTTTGAGTATATGCTCACTGACAAAACTGTTCTCCTCCATCTTGCAGCTATAGAACTTATTGGAGACTTCATATCTCTCAATCCGGGCATTTGCTTGAAATATTAACTTCAATTCCTGGAACATCTCATATGCTCCATGACGTTCAAAACATCGTTGAAGTCCCGATTCTAAGCCGTAAAGCATGGTACACTGAACTATCAAGTAGTCATCAGCTTTGCTCTGCCAGACGTTCATAACATCTGGTGTTGCTCCAGCAGCAGGCCTGGCACCCAGCGGTGCTTCCAGGACGTAATTCTTCTGTGCAGCAATGAGGATAATCCTCAAGTTACGGACCCAGTCCGTGTAATTGCTTCCATCATCTTTCAACTTTGCTTTCTCAAGGAACGCATTAAAATTCAACGGAACAACAGCACGGGTCATCTATCTACAATCAAACATAAACAAGCAAGATACTATCAGGTACTAAGTTCATGATAAATTTAAGTTCAATTAATCATATTACTTAAGAACTCCCACTTAGAAAGACATCCCTCTAATCTTCTAAGTGATTACATGATCCAAATCAACTAAACCATAACCGATCATCACGTGAAATGGAGTAGTTTTCAATGGTGAACATTGCTATGTTGATCATATCTACTATATGATTCACGCTCGACCTTTCGGTCTCAGTGTTTCGAGGCCATATCTGCATATGCTAGGCTCGTCAAGTTTAACCTGAGTATTCTGCGTGTGTAAAAACTGGCTTGCACCCATTGTAGATGGACGTAGAGCTTATCACACCCGATCATCACGTGGTGTCTAGGCACGACGAACTTTGGCAACGGTGCATACTCAGGGAGAACACTTCTTGATAATTAGTGAGGGATCATCTTATAATTCTACCGTCAATCAAAGCAATATAAGATGCATAAAAGATAAACATCACATGCAATCAATATAAGTGATGTGATATGGGCATCATCTTCTTGTACTTGTGATCTCCATCTCCGAAGTACCGTCATGATCAACATCGTCACCGGCGTGACACCTTGATCTCCATCGTAGCATCGTTGTCATCTCGCCAATCTTATGCTTCCACGACTATCGCTACTGCTTAGTGATAAAGTAGAGCATTACAGCGTGATTGCATTGCATACAATAAAGCGACAACCATATGGCTCCTGCCAGTTGCCGATAACTCAGTTACAAAACATGATCATCTCATACAATAAAATTTAGCATCATGTCTTGACCATATCACATCACAACATGCCCTGCAAAAACAAGTTAGACGTCCTCTACTTTGTTTGTTGCAAGTTTTACGTGGCTGCTACGGGCTTAAGCAAGAACCAATCTTACCTACGTATCAAAACCACAACGATAGTTTGTCAAGTTGGTGCTGTTTTAACCTTCGCAAGGACCGGGCGTAGCCACACTCGGTTCAGCTAAAGTTGGAGAAACTGACACCCGCCAGCCACCTGTGTGCAAAGCACGTCGGTAGAACCAGTCTCGCGCAAGCGTACGCGTAATGTCGGTCTGGGCCGCTTCATCCAACAATACCGCCGAACCAAAGTATGACATGCTGGTAAGCAGTATGACTTATATCGCCCACAACTCACTTGTGTTCTACTCGTGCATATAAGATCAACACATAAAGCCTAGGCTCGGATGCCACTGTTGGGGAACGTAGTAATTTCAAAAAATTTCCTACGCACACGCAAGATCATGGTGATGCATAGCAATGAGAGGGGAGAGTGTTGTCCACGTACCCTCGTAGACCAAAAGCGGAAGCGTTATAACAATGCGGTTGATGTAGTCGTACGTCTTCATGGCCCGACCGATCAAGCACCGAAACTATGGCACCTCCGAGTTCTAGAACACGTTCAGCTCGATGACGATCCCCAGACTCCGATCCAGCAAAGTGTCGGGGAAGAGTTCCATCAGCACGACGGTGTGGTGACGATCTTGATGTTCTACCGTCGCAGGGCTTCGCCTAAGCACTGCTACAATATTATTGAGGATTATGGTGGAGGGGGGCACCGCACACGGCTAAGAGATCTCAAGGATCAATTGTTGTGTCTAGAGGTGCCCCCCTGCCCCCGTATATAAAGGAGCAAGGGGGAGGGGCGGCCGGCCATGATGAGGCGCGCCAGGGAGGAGTCCTACTCCTACCGGGAGTAGGACTCCCTCCTTTTCCTTGTCCAAGTAGGAGAGGGGGAAGGAAGGGAGAGAGGAGAGGAAGGAAATGCGGGGCGCCGCCCCTCCCTCCTTGTCCAATTCAGACTAGGGGGAGAGGGGGCGCACGGCCTGCCCTGGCCACCCCTCCTCTTCTCCACTTTAGGCCCATGAGGCCCATTAACCCCCGGGGGGTTCCGGTAACCCCCCGGTACTCCGGTTTTATTCGAAACTTCCCCGAAACACTTCCGGTGTCCGAATATAGCCGTCCAATATATCAATCTTTATGTCTCGACCATTTTGAGACTCCTCGTTATGTCTGTGATCACATCCGGGACTTCGAACTAACTTCGGTACATCAAAACTAATAAACTCATAATATAACTGTCATCGAAACCTTAAGCGTGCGGACCCTACGAGTTCGAGAACAATGTAGACATGACCGAGACACGTCTCCGGTCAATAACCAATAGCGGAACCTGGATGCTCATATTGGCTCCCACATATTCTACGAAGATCTTTTATCGGTCAGACCGCATAACAACATACGTTGTTCCCTTTGTCATCGGTATGTTACTTGCCTGAGATTCGATTGTTGGTATCTCAATACCTAGTTCAATCTCGTTGCCGGCAAGTCTCTTTACTCGTTCTGTAATACATCATCTCGCAACTAAGTCATTAGTTATATTGCTTGCAAGGCTTAGGTGATGTGCATTACCAAGAGGGCCTAGAGATACCTCTCCGACAATCGGAGTGACAAATCCTAATCTCGAAATACGCCAACCCAACATGTACCTTTGGAGACACCTGTAGAGCACCTTTATAATCACCCAGTTACGTTGTGACGTTTGGTAGCACAGAAAGTGTTCCTCCGGCAAACGGGAGTTGCATAATCTCATAGTCATAGGAACATGTATAAGTTATGAAGAAAGCAATAGCAACAAACTAAACGATCGGGTGCTAAGCTAATGGAATGGGTCATGTCAATCACATCATTCTCCTAATAATGTGATCTCGTTAATCAAATGACAACACATGTCTATGGTTAGGAAACATAACCATCTTTGATTAATGAGCTAGTCAAGTAGAGGCATACTAGTGACGTTTAGTTTGTCTATGTATTCACACAAGTATTATGTTTCCGGATAATACAATTTTAGCATGAATAATAAACATTTATCATGATATAAGGAAATAAAATAATAACATTATTATTGCCTCTAGGGCATATTTCCTTCCGTTGCATCATATACAACTCTTCTTTAAGATATCCATTAAGGAATGCAGTTTTGACATCCATTTGCCAAATTTCATAATCATAAAATGCGGCAATTGCTAACATGATTCGGACAGACTTAAGCATCACTACAGGTGAGAAGGTCTCATCGTGGTCAACTCCTCGAGCTTTGTAGACAGTAACATTACCGTCAGCGTCAGTCTTCTTCTTGAAGATCCATTTATTCTCTATGGCTTACCGATCATCAGGCAAGTCAACCAAATTCCACACTTTGTTCTCATACATGGATCCCATCTCAGATTTCATGGCCTCAAGCCATTTCGAGGAATCAGGGCTAATCATCGCTACCTCATAGTTCGTAGGTTCGTCATGGTCAAGTAACATGACCTCCAGAATAGGATTACCGTACCACTCTGGTGCAGACCTTACTCTGGTTGACCTACAAGGTTTGGTAGTAACTTGATCAGAAGTTTCATGATCATTATCATTAGCTTCCTCACTGATTGGTGTAGGAATCACTAGAACTGATTTCTGTGATGAACTACTTTCCAATAAGGGAGCAGGTACAATTACCTCATCAAGTTCTACTTTCCTCCCACTCACTTCTTCAGAGAGAAACTCCTTCTCTAGAAAGGATCCATTCTTAGCAATGAATATTTTGCCTTCGGATCTGTGATAGAAGGTGTACCCAACTATTTCCTTTGGGTATCCTATGAAGACACATTTCTCCGATTTGGGTTCGAGCTTATTAGGTTGAAACTTTTTCACATAAGCATCGCAGCCCCAAACTTTAAGAAACGACAACTTGGGTTTCTTGCCAAACCACAGTTCATATGGTGTCGTCTCAACAAATTTAGATGGTGCCCTATTCAATGTGAATGCAACCGTCTCTAAAGCATAACCTCAAAATAATAACGATAAATCACTAGAGACATCATAGATCACACCATATCTAATAAAGTGCGGTTACGATGTTTGGACACACCATTACGTTGTGGTGTTCTAGGTGGTGTGAGTTGGGAAACCATTCCACATTATTTTAAATGAAGACCAAACTCATAACTCAAATATTCGCCTCCATGATCAGATCGTAGAAACTTTATTTTCTTGTTACAATGATTTTCCACTTAACTCTGAAATTCTTTAAACTTTTCAAATGTTTCAGACTTATGTTTCATCAAGTAGATATACCCATATCTGCTCAAATCTTCTGTGAAGGTCAGAAAATAACAATACCCGCCACGAGCCTCAACACTCATCGGACCGCATACATCAGTATGTATTATTTCCAATAAGTTAGTTGCTCGCTGCATTATTCCGGAGAACGGAGTCTTAGTCATCTTGCCCATGAGGCATGGTTCACAAGCATCAAGTGATTCATAATCAAGTGATTCCAAAAGCCCATCAGCATGGAGTTTCTTCATGCGTTTTACACCAATACGACCTAAACGACAGTGCCACAAATAAGTTGCACTATCATTATTAAACTTGTATCTTTTGGCTTCAATATTATGAATATGTGTATCACTACTATCGAGATTCAACAAAAATAGATCACTCGTCAAGGGTGCATGACCATAAAAGATATTGCTCATATAAATAGAACAACCATTATTCTCTGATTTAAATGAATAACCATCTCTTATCAAACAAGATCCAGATATAATGTTCATGCTTAACGCTGGCACCAAATAACAATTATCTAGGTCTAAAACTAATCCCGAAGGTAGATGTAGAGGTAGCGTGCCGACGGCGATCACATCGACTTTGGAACCATTTCACACGTGTATCGTCACCTCATGCTTAGCCAATCTTCGTTTAATTCGTAGCCCCTATTTCGAGTTGCAAATATGAGCAACAGAACCAATATCAAATACCCATGCGCTACTATGAGCATTAGTAAGGTACACATCAATAACATGTATATCAAATATACCTTTCACTTTTCCATCCTTCTTATCCGCCAAATACTTGGGCAGTTCCGCTTCCAGTGACCAGTCCCTTTGCAGTAGAAGCACTCAGTCTCAGGCTTAGGTCCAGACTTGAGCTTCTTCACTTGAGCAACAACTTGTTTGCCGTTCTTCTTGAAGTCCCCCTTCTTCCCTTTGCCCTTTTTCTTGAAACTGGTGGTCTTATTAACCATCAACACTTGATGCTCATTATTGATTTCTACCTCCGCAACCTTTAGCATTGCGAAGAGCTCGGGAATTGTCTTATCCATCCCTTGCATATTATAGTTCATCATGAAGCTTTTATAGCTTGGTGGCAATGATTGAAAAACTCTGTCAATGACACTATCATCAGGAATATTAACTCTCAGTTGAGTCAAGTGGTTGTGGTACCCAGACATTCTAAGTATATGTTCACTGACAGAACTATTCTCCTCCATCTTCCAGCTATAAAACTTATTGGAGACTTCATATCTCTCAATTCGGGCATTTGCTTGAAATATTAACTTCAACTCCTGGAACATCCCATATGCTCCATGATGTTCAAAACATCGTTGAAGTCCCGATTCTAAGCCGTACAACATGGCACACTGAACTATCGAGTAGTCATCAGCTTTGCTCTGCCAGACGTTCATAACATCTGGAGTTGCTCCTGCAGTTGGTTTTGCACCTAGCTAGCGGTGCTTCCAGGATGTAATTCTTCTATGCAGCAATGAGGATAATCCTCAAGTTACGGACCCAGTTCGTGTAATTGCTACCATCATCTTTCAACTTTGCTTTCTCTAGGAACGCATTAAAATTCAAGGGAACGGTAGCACGTGCCATTGATCTACAACAACATAGACATGCAAATACTATCATGTACTAAGTTCATGATAAATTAAAGTTCAATTAATCATATTACTTAAGAACTCCCACTTAGATAGACATCCCTCTAGTCATCTAAATGATCACGTGATCCATATCAACTAAACCATGTCTGATCATCACGTGAGATGGAGTAGTTTTCAATGGTGAACATCACTATGTTGATCATATCTACTATATGATTCACGTTCGACCTTTCTGTCTCAGTGTTCCGAGGCAATATATACATATGCTAGGCTCGTCAAGTTTAACCCGAGTATTCTGCACGTGCAAAACTGGCTTGCACCCGTTGTATGTGAACGTATAGCTTATCACACCCGATCATCACGTGGTGTCTCGGCACGATGAACTATAGCACGGTGCATACTCAGGGAGAACACTTATACCTTGAAATTTAGTGAGGGATCATCTTATAATGCTACCGCGGTACTAAGCAAAATAAGATGCATAAAGGATACACATCACATGCAATCAAAATAAGTGATATGATATGGCCATCATCATCTTGTGCTTTTTGATCTCCATCTCCAAAGCACCGTCATGATCACCATCATCACTGGCTTGACACCTTGATCTCTATCGTAGCATCATTATCGTCTCGCCAACTATTGCTTCTACGACTATCGCTACCGCTTATGATAAAGTAAAGCAATTACATGGCGATTGCATTTCATACAATAAAGCGACAACCATAAGGCTCTTGCCAGTTGCCGATAACTTTTACAAAACATGATCATCTCATACAACAATTTATATCTCATCACGCCTTGACCATATCACATCACAACATGCCCTGCAAAAACAAGTTAGACGTCCTCTTCTTTGTTGTTGCAAGTTTTACGTGGCTGATACGGGCTTCTAGCAAGAACCGTTCTTACCTATGCATCAAAACCACAACGATTTTTCATCAAGTGTGGTGTTTTAACCTTGAACAAGGATAGGGCGTAGTCAAACTCGATTCAACTAAAGTTGGGGAAACAAACACCCGCCAGCACCTGTGTGCAAAGCACGTCAGTAGAACCAGTCTCATGAACGCGATCATGTAATGTCGGTCCGGGATGCTTCATCCAACAATACCGCCGAATCAAAGTAAGACGTTGATGGTAAGCAGTATGACTATTATCGCCCACAACTCATTGTGTTCTACTCGTGCATATAACATCTACGCATAGACCTGGCTCGGATGCCACTGTTGGGGAATGCAGTATTTCAAAAAAATTCCCACGATCGTGCAAGATCTATCTAGGTTATGCATAGCAACGAGAGGGGAGAGTGTATCCAGGTACCCTCATAGCCTGAAAGCGGAAGCGTTTAGTAACACAATTGATGTAGTCGAACGTCTTCGCGATTCAACCGATCCAGGCACCGAACGTACGGCACCTCCGTGTTCAGCACACGTTCAGCTCGATGACGTCCCTCGAGCTCTAGATCCAGTTGAGGACGAGGGAGAGTTTCTTCAACACGATGGCGTGTTGACGGTGATGATGAAGTTACCAGCGCAGGGCTTCGCCTAAGCACTACAACGATATGACCGAGGTGTGTAACTGTGGAGGGGGGCACCACACACGGCTAAGAGAAGACTTGGTGTGTCTTTGGGGTGCCCCCTCCCACGTATATAAAGGGGGGGAGGAGAGGT
>NC_041380.1:146556310-146646771 GCF_002162155.2 Triticum dicoccoides | reverse complement strand
AGGGGGGAGTCCTACTTGGACTCCCGGTCCAAGTAGGATTCAACCCCGTCCTTTCCTTTCCGGAGAAGGGGGAAGGGGAAAGAGGTGGAGGAGGAGAAGGAAAGGGGGGCACCCCCAACCCTAGTCCAATTTGGTTTGGGCTTGGGGGGTCACGCGCCTCCACCTGGTCGACGCCTCCTCTCTCCACTAGGGCCCATGAAGGCCCATTAACTCCCCAAGGGGGGTTCCAGTAACCCCCGGTACTCCGGAAAATATTTGAACCTTTTCGAAACCATTCCGGTGTCCAAACATAACCTTCCAATATATCAATCTTTATGTATCGACCATTTCGAGACTCTTTGTCATGTCCATGATCTCATCTGGGACTCCCAACAAACTTCGGTTCATCAAATCACATCACTCATAATACAAATCATCATCGAACGTTAAGCGTGCAGACCCTACGGGTTCGAGAACTATGTAGACATGACTGAGACACATCTCCGGTCAATAACCAATAGCGAAACCTGGATACTCATATCGGCTCCTACATATTCTATGAAGATCTTTATCGGTCAAACCGCATAACAACATATGTTGTTCCCTTTGTCATCGGTATGTTACTTGCCCGAGATTCGATCGTAGGTAACATCATACCTAGTTCAATCTCGTCACCGGCAAGTCTCTTTACTCATTCCATAATGCATCATCCCGTAACTAACTCATTAGTCACATTGCTTGCAAGGCTCATAGTGATGTGCATTACCGAGAGGGCCTAGAGATACCTCTCCGATACACGGAGTGACAAATCCTAATCTCTATCTATGCCAACTCAACAAACACCATCGGAGACACCTGTAGAGCATCTTTATAATCACCCAGTTACGTTGTGACATTTGATAGCACACAAGGTGTTCCTACGGTATTCGGGAGTTGCATAATCTCATAGTCAGAGGAACATGTATAAGTCATGAAGAAAGCAATAGCAATGAAACTAAACGATCATAATGCTAAGCTAACGGATGGGTCTTGTTCCATCACATCATTCTCTAATGATGTGATCCCAGTCATCAAATGACAACACATGTCTATGGTTAGGAAACTTAACCATCTTTGATTAACGAGCTAGTCAAGTAGAGGCATACTAGGGACACTCAGTTTTGTCTATGTATTCACACATGCACTAAGTTTCCAGTTAATACAATTCTAGCATGAATAATAAACATTTATCATGATATAAGGAAATATAAATAACAACTTTATTATTGCCTCTAGGGCATATTTCCTTCACTTTCCTCACCACATGCTGCTTGCCAAAAGAGAAAAATAAAAAGGAATAGAGAGAAAAACCTTGACTCTTGCATGAAAGTAAATACATAAAAGTAAAAGGTAGGCCCTTTGTAGAGGGAAGGAGAGGTTGCCATGCTTTTTTTGTTTGTATGCTCAATCCCTTAGTGCAAAAGAACATCATGTTATATTGCCCCTTATGATAGCAACCTTTATTATGCAGTCTGTCGCTTTTATTCTTTGCCATCACAAGTTCGTACAACGCTCAATTTTCTCTTACATTAAATTATCTAACACTTTTAGAAACAAATTTTATTGCCTTATTGCACCAATGACAACTTACTTGAAGGATCTTACTCAATCCTTAGGTAGGTATGGTGGACTCTTGAAAATAAGATTTGGGTTTAAGGGTTTTTAGATGCACAAGTAGTATCTCTACATGGTGCGGAATTTTTGGCTAGCAAAGATGGGGGGCAAGCACCACATGTTGAAGGATATATGACAATATAACTTCTATGTGAATATGAACAAACATAAATCATTACATTGTCTTCCTTGTCCAACATCAACAATTTTGACATATAATATTTTTATGGGGGGTCACAATCACAAAAGATTTCCAAGATAGTGTATTTGCATGTGAAAGTTCTCTTCCTTCTACTAATCATTCATGAATTGCTTGTATGACCAATATTGTGATTGTGAAGCTTCAAAATATTTCACTTTTTAAACCCAATGTGAAGCTACCACTAGGCAGGATATGAACATATAATTTCAGCTTCATTATATTCAACAATTTACTCATAGGATATAAGTGAAGCATAAGAGTAAGTGACAATCTACTCCAAAAAGATATAAGTGAAGATCAAACGAGTAGTTATGTAAATGGGTAGCTATTTGAGGACTCTCTCTTATTAAAAAGTTTCAGATCTAAGTATTTTATTAAAACATCAAGCAAAACAAAACAAAATGGCATTCCAAGAATAGCACAACTCGAGTGAAGAAGCAAAAACTTAGGCCCAACCGATACTAACCGATAATTGTTGAAGAAGAAAGGTGGGATGCCTACCGGGGCATCCCCAAGCTTAGATGCTTGAGACTTCTTGAAATATTATCTTGGGGTGCCTTGGGCATCCCCAATCTTGAGTTTTTGTGTCTCCTTAATTCCTCTCATATCATGGTTTTCCTAAATCTCAAAAACTTCATCCACACAAAACTCAACAAGAACTTGTGAGATAAGTTAGTATAAATCAATGAAAAACCTTATCATTCTCTACTGTAGCAAATCACCAAAATTATTATTAAACATTGCATACTAAATGCCTCTGCATATGTAATACTCCTATCCTCAAATAGAATCATTAAACAAGCAAACATATGCAAACATAACATCAATCTGCCAAAATAGTACAGTCTGTAAAGAATACAAGAACATCAACATATAGACTTGCAAAATAAGCATGGCAAAGGCTATACTTGACATTTTTATTGAAGTAAAAGATGCAAAGCATTATTATAAATAATAGAAAGAAAATACTAACAAAATAAAATGACACTCCAAGCAAAACTCATATCATGTGACGAATGAAAATATAGCCCCAAGTAAGATTACCGATAATGTTGGAAACGAAAGAGGGGATGCCTTCCGGGGCATCCCCAAGCTTAGTTGCTTGGATCTTCCTTGAATATTAACTTGGGATGTCTTGGGCATCCCCAAGCTTAGGGTATTGTCACTCCTTATTCTCCTCATATCGATATCTCACCCAAAACTTGAAAACTTCAATCACACAAAACTTAACGAAACTTCGCGAGATAGGTTAGTATGATAAAGAGCAAACCATTTTACTTTGGTACTGTCAAAGACCAGATTCATAATTTTTTCCACACAATGCCTACTGTAGCATATCATTTCCACAATTTATATCAAGCAATATAAGCCATAGAAACTACTGCATTGAAAACACAATCTTTCAGAAACATAACAGTCTGTAGTAATCTGTACTCCAACCATACTTCTGCTACTCCAAAAATTCTGAAAAATTAGGACAACCTGGGAAATTTGTCTATTAATCTTCTTCAAGAAGAATCAGTATTTTATCACGCTTCCGTTGAAAATCAGAATTATTTTCCCGAGCACAAAAGTTTTTGTTTTTCAGCAAGATCAAATCAACTATCACCATAGACCATCCCAAAGGTCTTACTTGGCACTTTATTGAAACGAAAGCAATAAAACATGATTACTACAGTAGCCTAATCATGTGAACACACAAAAATAGTAGGTAAAAGTGTTGGGTTGTCTCCCAACAAGCGCTTTTCTTTAATGCCTTTTAAGCTAGGCATGATGAGTTCAATGATGCTCGCATTAAAGATAAGGATTGAAACATAACAAGAGCATCTTGAATCATAAGTTCCTCTCTCATAATAATTTTTAGTAGCATCATGAATAGATTCTTCAATATAACCATCACATAAAACATTCTTTTCATGATCCGCAAGCATATAAATTTTATTACTCTCGACATAAGAAAATTTCTTCTCATTCACAATGGTGGGAGTATCATATGAAACTCGGATACTATAAATTGTTTCCACATTAAGAGAGTAATGTTCAGTAAAAGGATATTCAAAATTATGACCATAATTATCACTACTTTTTATAACATAAGTATCATCACAATAATCATCATAAGTAGGAGGCATGCAATCATCATAGCAAATTTGATCATTAAAAGTAAGGGGACTAAAAAGATCAAGTTCATTAAGCATAGCATCCCTAAGCTTGGGACAAACATTAATTGCGGCAAATAAATTCTCAAACATGTAATTCACATCAAACATAGCATCCCCAAGCTTGTGGCTTGGCATATCACAAGCATAATCACTCATCATTAGTAGTATGAATAGAACCAACGGTATAACAATTGCTATCATCACAATTTCCCAAGTTGGTGCCTGATGTCTACTACACAACCTTCTTCTTGTAGACTCGTGTTGGGCCTCCAAGCGTAGAGTTTTGTAGGACAATAGCAAATTTCCCTCAAGTGGATGGCCTAAGGTTTATCAATCCGTGGGAGGCGTAGGATGAAGATGGTCTCTCTCAAACAACCCTGCAACCAAATAGCAAAGAGTATCTTGTGTCCCCAACACACCCAATACAATGGTAAATTGTATAGGTGCACTAGTTTGGTGAAGAGATGGTGAT
This sequence comes from Triticum dicoccoides, assembly GCF_002162155.2. Taxonomy (NCBI): domain Eukaryota; kingdom Viridiplantae; phylum Streptophyta; class Magnoliopsida; order Poales; family Poaceae; genus Triticum; species Triticum dicoccoides. The sequence goes on along the minus strand of NC_041380.1, from coordinate 146,642,303 downwards.
ACAAGTGCAATATGGATAGTAGATATAGGTTTTTGTAATCTGAAATTATAAAAACAACAAGGTACCAAGTGGTAAAAGTGAGCAAAAATGGTATTGTAATGCTTAGAAACAAGTCCTAGGGTTCATACTTTCACTAGTGCAAGTTCTCTCAACAATGATAACATAATTAGATCATATAACATTCCCTCAACGTGCAACAACGAGTCACTCCAAAGTCACTAATAGCGGAGAATAAACGAAGAGATTATTGTAGGGTACGAAACCACCTCAAAGTTTATCTTCCTGATCGATCTATTGGGCTATTCCTATAAGTGTCACAAATAGCCCAAGAGTTCATACTAAAATAACACCTTAGGACACACATCAACCAAAACCCTAATGTCACCTAGATACTCCAATGTCACCACAAGTATCTGTGGGTTTGATTATACGATATGCATCACACAATCTCGGATTCATCCATTCAAACCAACACAACAAACTTCAAAGAGTGCCCCAAAGTTTCTACCAGAGAGTCAAGACGAAAACGTGTGCCAACCCCTATGCATAAGTTCACAAGGTCACAGAACCCGCAAGTTGATCACCGAAACATACATCAAGTAGATCACATGAATATCCCATTGTCACCACAGAAAAGCACATGCAAGACATACATCAACTGTTCTCAAATCCTTAAAGACTCAATCCGATAAGATAACTTCAAAGGGAAAACTCAATCCATTACAAGAAGGTAGAGGGGGAGAAGCATCATAAGATCCAACTATAATAGCAAAGCTCGCGGTACATCAAGATCGTGCCAAATCAAGAACATGAGAGAGAGAGAGAGATCAAACACATAGCTACTGGTACATACCCTCAGCCCCGAGGGTGAACTACTCCGTCCTCGTCATGGAGAGCGTCAGGATGATGAAGATGGCCACCGATGATGGTTTCCCTCTCTAGCAGGATGCCAGAACGGGCTCCCAATTGGTTCTTCATGGCTATAGAGGCTTGCAGCGGAGGAACTATAATCATCCAGTTATGTTGTGATGCTTGATAACACACAAGGTATTCCTCCGGTGTCCAGGAGTTGCATAATCTCATAGTCGATGGAATATGTACTTGACATGAATAAAGCAATAGCAATAAAACTGAATGATCATTATGCTAAGCTAACGGGTGGGTCTTGTCCATCACATCAGTCTCCTAATGATGTGATCCCATTATCAAATGACAACTCATGTCCATGGTTAGGAAACCTTAACCATCCTTGATCAACGAGCTAGTCTAGTAGAGGCTCACTAGGGACATGGTGTTTGTTTATGTATTCACACATGTATTTAGGTTTCCAGTCAATACAATTCGAGCATGAATAATAAACCTTTATCATGAATAAGGAAATATAAAATAACAACTTTATTATTGCCTCTAGGGCATATTTCCTTCAGTTCCCCACTTGCACTAGAGTCAATAATCTAGTTCACATTGCCATGTGATTAACACCAATGCTTCACATCACCATGTGACAAACACCCAAAGGGTTTAATAGAGTCAATAATCTAGTTCACATCGCCATGTGATTAACATACAAAGAGTACTAAGGTGTGATCATGTTTTTCTTGTGAGAGAGTTTTAGTCAACGGGTCTACCATATTCAGAGCTGTATGTATTTTGAAAATTTCTATGTCTACAAACTCTGCATGGAGGTACTCTAGCTAATTGCTCCCACTTTCAATACATATCCAGATTGAGACTTAAAGTCATCTGGATTGGTGTCAAAGCTTGCATCGACGTAACCCTTTACGACGAACTCTTTATCACCTCCATAACCGAGAAACTTTTCCTTAGTCCTCTTAGGTACCCAAGGATAATTTTGACTGCTGTCCAATGATCTACTCCTACATCACTATTGTACCCCATTGCCAAACTCATGGTAAGGTACACAACAGGTTTGGTACACAACATGGCATACTTTCTAGAACCTATGGTGAGGCTTAGGGAATGACTTTCATTCTCTCTCTATCTTCTGCCGTGGTTGGGTTTTGAGTCTTACTCAACCTCACACCTTGCAACACAGGCAAGAACCCTTTCTTTGACTGATCCATTTTGAACTTCTTCAAAATCTTGTCAAGGTATGTGCTTTGTGAAAGTCTTATTAAGCGTCTCCATCTATCCCTATAGATCTTGATGCTCAATATATAAGTAGCTTCACCGAGGTCTTTCATTGAAAAACTCTTATTCAAGTATCCTTTTATGCTATCCAGAAATTCTATATCATTTCCAATCAACAATATGTCATCTACATATAATATCAGAAATGCTATAGAGCTCCCACTCACTTTGTTGTAAATACAGGCTTCTCTGAAAGTTTGTATAAAACCATATGCTTTGATCACCTCATATTCCAACTCCGAGATACTTGCACCAGTCCATAGATGGATTGCTGGAGCTTGCACACTTTGTCAGCACCTTTAGGATCGACAAAACCTTCTGGTTGCATCATATACAACTCTTCTTTAAGAAATTGATTAAGGAATGCAGTTTTGACGTCCATTTGCCAAATTTCATAACCATAAAATGCGGCAATTTCTAACATGGTTCAGACTGACTTAAGCATCGCTACGGGTGAGAAGGTCTCATCGTAGTCAACCCCTTGAACTTGTCGAAAACCTCTTGCGAAAAGTTGAGCTTTGTAGATGGTGACATTACCATCAGCGTCAATCTTCTTCTTGAAGATCCATTTATTCCCAATGGCTTGCCGATCATCAAGCAAGTCCACCAAAGTCCATACTTTGTTCTCATACATGGATCCTATCTCAGATTTCATGGCCTTAAGCCATTTATCAGAATCTGGGCTCATCATAGCTTCTTCATAGTTCGTAGGTTCGTCATGGTCTAGTAACATGAATTCTAGAACAGGATTACCATACCACTCTGGTGCGGAACATGCTCTGGTTGACCTACGAGGTTCGATATTAACTGGATCTGAAGTTTCATGATCATCATCATTAGCTTCCTCTCTAGTTGGTGTAGGTATCACAGGAACGGTTTTTTGTGATGAGGTAGTTTCCAATTCGAGAGAAGGTACAATTACCTCATCAAGTTCTACTTTCCTCCCACTCACTTCTTTCAAGAGAAACTCCTTCTCTAGAAAGGTTCCATTCTCGGCAACAAAGATCTTGCCTTCGGATTTGTGGTAGAAGGTGTACCCAATTGTTTCCTTAGGGTATCCTATGAAGACACACTTCTATGATTTGGGTTCGAGCTTATCAGGCTGAAGCCTTTTGACATAAGTGTCGCAACCCCAAAGTTTAAGAAATGACATCTTAGGTTTCTTGCCAAACCATAGCTCATACGGTGTCGTCTCAACGGATTTAGACGGTGCCCTATTTAACATGAATGCAGCTGTCTCTAATGCATAACCCCAATACGATAGTGGTAAATCAGTAAGAGACATCATAGATTGCACCATATCTAATAAAGTACAGTTATGATGTTCGGACACACCATTACGCTGTGGTGTTCCATGTGGCATGAGTTGTGAAACAATTCCACATTGTTTTAAATGAATGCCAAACTCGTAACTCAAATATTCGCCTTCGCGATCAGATCATATAAACTTTATTTTCTTGTTACGATGATTCTCCACTACACTATGAAATTCTTTGAACTTTTCAAATGTTTCAGACTTCTGTTTCATCAAATAGATATACCAATACCTACTCAAATCATCTATGAAGGTAAGAAAATAACGATACCCTCCAAGTGCCTCAACACTCATTGGACCGCATACATCGGTATGTATTATTTCCAATAACTTAGCTCGCTCCATTGTCCCGGAGAACGGAGTTTTAGTAATCTTGCCCATGAGGCATGGTTCACAAGTATCAAATGATTAATAATCAAGTGATTCCAAAAGCCCATCTGCATGGAGTTTCTTCATGCGCTTTACACCAATATGACCTAAATGGCAGTGCCACAATTATGTTGCACTATCATTATCAACATTGCATATTTTGGCATCAATATTATGAATATACGTAAAACTATGATCGAGATTCAATAAACCATTTACATTGGATGTATGACCATAGAAGGTTTTATTCATGTAAACAGAACAGCAATTATTCTCTGACTTAAATGAATAACCGTATCGCAATAAACATGATCCAATCATATTCATGCTCAACGCAAACACCAAATAACATTTATTTAGGTCCAACACTAATCCCGAAGGTAGAGGGAGTGTGCGATGGTGATCTTATCAACCTTGGAATCACTTCCAACACACATCTTCACCTCGCCCTTAACTAGTCTTTGTTCATTTTGCAACTCCTATTTTGAGTTACTAATCTTAGCAACTGAACCGGTATCAAATACCCTAGGGTTACTATGAACACTAGCAAAGTACACATCAATAACATGTATATCAAATATACCTTTGTTCACTTTGCCATCCTTCTTATTCACCAAGTATTTGGGGTAGTTCCTCTTCCAGTGACTATTCTCTTTGCAGTAGAAGCACTCAGTTTCAGGCTTTGGTCTAGCTTTGGCATTCTTCATGGGAGTGGCAACTTGCTTGTCATTCTTCTTGAAGTTCCCTTTCTTTTCCTTTGCCTTTTTTCTTGTAACCAGTGGTCTTGTTAACCATCAACACTTGATGCTCTTTCTTGATTTCTATCTTCGCCGATTTTAGCATCGCGAAGAGCTCAGGAATCTTTTCCGTTATCCCTTGCACATTATAGTTCATCACAAAGTTCTAGTAGCTTGGTGATAGTGACGAGAGAACTCTGTCAATCACTATCTTATCTAGAAGATAAACTCCCACTTGATTCAGGCGATTGTAGTACCCAGACATTCTGAGCACATGCTCACTACCTGAGCTATTCTCCTCCATCTTGTAGGCAAAGTACTTATCAGAGGTCTCATACCTCTTAACTCGGGCATGAGTCTGATATATCATTTTCAGCTCTTGGAACATCTCATATGCTCCATGGCATTCAAAACATTTTTTTGAAGTCCTGGTTCTAAGCTATAAGGCATGGTGCCCTAAACTATCGAGTAGTCATCATACCAAGCTCGCCAAACGTTCATAACATCTGCATATGCTCCTGCAATAGGTCTGTCACCTAGCGGTGCATCAAGGATATAATTCTTCTATGTAGCAATGAGGATAATCCTCAGATCATGGACCTAGTCCGCATCATTGCTACTATCATCTTTCAATTAGTTTTCTCTAGGAACATATCAAAAATAAAACAGGGGAGCTATACATGAGGTATTGATCTATAACATAGATATGCAAAAACTATCAGGACTAAGTTCATGATAAATTAAGTTCAATTACTCATATTACTTAATAACTCCCACTTAGATAGACATCCCTCGAGTCATCTAAATGATTATGTGATCGAAATCAATTAAACCATGTCCGATCATCACGTGAGATGGAGTAGTCGTCAATGGTGAACATCTCTATGTTGATCATATCTACTATATGATTCACGTTCGACCTTTCGATCTCCAGTGTTCCAAGGCCATGTCTATACATGCTAGGCTCATCAGGTTTAACCCGAGTATTCCGCATGTGCAAAACTGTATTGCACACATTGTATGTGAACGTAGAGCCTATCACACCCGATCATCACGTGCTGTCTCAGCACGATGAACTGTCGCAATGGTGCATACTCAGGGAGAACACTTATACCTTGAAATTTTAGTAAGGGATATCTTATAATGCTACCGTCGTACTAAGCAAAATAAGATGCATAAAAGATAAACATCACATGCAATCCAAATATGTGACATGATATGGCCATCATCATCTTGTGCCTTTGATCTCCATCTCCAAAGCACCTTCATGATATCCATCGTCATCGGCTTGACACCTTGATCTCCATTGTAACGTCGTGGTCTTCTCGCCAACTATTGCTTCTACAACTATCGCTAACGCTTAGTGATAAAGTAAAGCAATTACATGGCGTTTGCATTTCATACAATAAAGTGACAACTATAAGGCTCCTTCCAGTTGCCTATAACTTTTACAAAACATGATCATCTCATACAATAACATATATCACATCATGTCTTGACCATATCACATCACAACATGCCCTGCAAAAACAAGTTAGGCGTCCTCTACTTTGTTGTTGCAAGTTTTACGTGGCTTCTATGGGCTTCTAGCAAGAACCGTTCTTACCTATGCATCAAAACCACAACGGCGATTTTATCAAGTTTGCTGTTTTAACCTTCAACAAGGACCGGCCGCAGTCAAATTCAATTCAACTAATGTTGGAGAAATACACACCCGCCAGCCACCTTTATGCAAAACTAGTTGCATGTCCGTCGGTGGAACCGGTCTCATGAACGTGGTCATGTAAGGTTGGTCCGGGCCGCTTCATCCAACAATACCGCCGAATCAAAATAAGACGTTGGTGGTAAGTAGTATGACGATCACCATCCACAACTCTTTGTGTTCTACTCGTGCATATCATCTATGCATAGACCTGGCTCTGATACCACTGTTGGGGAACGTTGCTTGGAAAACAAAAAATTTCTACGCACACGCAATGATCTATCCATGGAGATGCATAGCAACAAGGGGAAGAATGTGTCTACGTAACCTCGTAGACCGTAAGCGGAAGCGTTTCACAACGCGGTTGATGTAGTCAAACTTTCTTCGCGCTCCACTGATCGAGTACCGAACGTACGACACCTCTGAGTTCTGCACACGTTTAGCTCGGTGACGTCCCTCGCCTTCTTGATCCAGCAAGGTGTCGAGGTAGTAGATGAGTTCCGTCAGCACGAGAATATGACCGGGGTGTAAACTGTGGAGGGGGGCGCCGCACACGGCTAGGCAATTGTGTGTTGTGTGCTAGGTGCCCCCTTTCCTCATATATATAGGTGAGAGGGAGGGAGGAGCAGCCATAGGAGGCGCCCAAGTAGGAGGAATCCTACTTGGAGTCCCTCCCAAGCCGCGAGCGCCCCTTGCCATATATAACCGAGGGGGAAGAAAAGAGGGGGGGGGTGGGGGAGAGGGAAGGAAGTAGGAATCCTAATCCACACTTTCCTTGCCCTCCCCTCTTTCCTTCTCCTCCTCATAGGGCTGGCCTCTGTAGGGGCGCACCAGGGCTGGTGTGTTTCCTCACTTGGCCCATAAGGCCCATATCTTTGCTGGGGGTGCCTGAAACTCCTTTCCAGTGACCCGATAAGTACCCGGTACCCTCCGGAACACTTCTGATGTCCGAATACCATCGTCCTATATATCAATCTTTACCTCTCGACCATTTCTAGACTCCTCGTCATGTTCGTGATCTTATCCGGGACTCCAAACAACATTCGGTCACCAAATCACATAACTCATATAATACTATATCATCAACGAACGTTAAGCGTGCGGACCTTACGGGTTCGAGAACTATGTAGACATGACCGAGACACGTCTCCGGTCAATAACCAATAGAGGAACCTGGATGCTCATATTGGCTCCTACATATTCTACGAAGATCTTTATCGGTTGAACCGTTATGACAACATACGTAATTCCCTTTGTCCATCGGTATGTTACTTGCCCGAGATTCGATCGTTAGTATCTTCATACCTAGTTCAATCTCGTTACACGGAAAGTCTCTTTACTCGTTCCGTCATACATAATCCTACAACTAACTCATTAGTTACTTAGCTTGCAAGGCTTCTTATGTTGTGCATTATCTAGAGGGCCCAGAGATACCTCTCCGATACTCGGAGTGACAAATCCTAATCTCAATCTATGCCAACCCAAAAAACACCTTTAGAGATACCTGTAGAGCATCTTTCTAATCACCCAGTTATGTTGTGATGTTTGATAGCACAAAAGATATTCCTTCGGTGTCCGGGAGTTGCATAATCTTATAGTCGAAGGAATATGTATTTGACATGAATAAAGCAATGGCAATACAACTGAACGATCATTATGCTAAGCTAAGGGATGGGTCTTGTCCATCACATCATTCTCCTAATGATGTGATACCGTTATCAAATGACAACTCATGTCCATAGTTAGGAAACCTTAACCATCCTTGATCAATGAGCTAGTCTAGTAGAGGCTCACTGGGGACACGGTGTTTGTTTATGTATTCACACATGTATTTAGGTTTTCGATCAATACAATTCTAGCATGAATAATAAACCTTTATCATGAATAAGGAAATATAAAATAACAACTTTGTGATTGCCTCTAGGGCATATTTCCTTCAATAACTTCAAAGGGAAAACTCAATCCATTACAAGAAGGTAGAGGGGGAGAAGCATCATAAGATCGAACGATAATAGCAAAGCTCGCGGTACATCAAGATCGTGCCAAATCCAGAACACGAGAGAGAGTGAGAGAGATCAAACACAAAGCTGCTGGTACATACCCTCAGCCCCAAGGGTGAACTACTCCCTGCTCGTCATGGAGAGCGCCGGGATTATGAAGATGGCTACCAGTGATGGTTTCCCCCTCCGGCAGGGTGCCGGAACGGGCTCCTGATTGTTTTTTCATGGCTACAGAGGCTTGCCGCGGCGGAACTCCTGATCTAGGTTCTGTTCTGGAGGTTTCAGGATTTATAGGAAGCGTTGGCGTCGGGAACAAGGTAAGGGGGCCCATGAGGAGCCCACAAGGACGGAGGGCGCGCCCTAGGGGGTGGGGCGCCCTCCACCCTTGTGGTGGCCTCGGGACTCTTCTCTGATATCTTTTTGTTCCTGTATTTTTTATATTTTTGAAAAATATTCTCCATAAATTTTCAGGTCAATTAGACTCTGTTTGATATTCCTTTTCTGCGAATCTCAAAAACAAGGAAAAAATTGAAACTCGCACTAGGCTCTAGGTTAATAGGTTAGTCCCAAAAATCATATAAAATAACATATATGCATATAAAACATCCAAGATAGATAATATAATAGCATGGACCAATAAAAAAATTATAGATACATTGGAGATGTACCAAGCATCCCCAATCTTAATTCCTGCTCGTCCTCGAGTAGGTAAATGATAAAAACAGATTTTTTTTATGTGGAATGCTACCTAACATATTTATCAATGTAATCTTCTCTATTGTGGCAAGAATATTTAGATCCATAAGTGTCGGTGTACAAAAGTAGGGGCCTTTCTGTACCCCTTTACTTGTGCATGGGCTGTCGTAGCCACACCTGTGGCCATGCTTGGCGCGACAGAGGAAGGAAAGATACAAGGCTACCGAGGCCGCACTCAAATCAAAGGCATGAAGAGCAAAGGGGCAAGATGGATCTCCCCCGACAACACCCTTGCCGGGGCGGCCTACATAGCCCCGGCAAGAGCCTTGCTGGGTCAATTCGCCCCACACCAGTGAGGCCGCCACCCTTGAGCCTAAGAGCTCTGACACCATCGATAATGTCAAGACCAAGACTCGGGGGCGCCCACATGGTGGCATGTGGTATTTGTGAAGACCAAGGACTTGCGAGCCTAGATAAGAACCAGAAGACAAAGACCCCCGACAAGATCCTTGTCGGGGATAGATGAAGACTCCCGGCAAGATCCTTGCCGGGGACGGACACAAGGCCCTGGCTAGACCCTTGCCAGGGGCATCTGCGGGGCCACGGCTAGGCCCGCAGTCACCAACGTCTCGCTACCCCGCGGCCGTTCCCATGCGGCAACTAGCCTGCCAACTAGGCACGCACCTGCGTGGCAACATGCAGCTTCTAGGCCAACTAGTCAAACACCTGCGTGGTGGCATGCAGATCTTCGTGAAGACCCTGCCACCGCACCAACTCAGCAACCAGCCAGCCAGCATGGCGCTGCATGCCTCCTCAGCTTGGACGCGTGTCGAAGAAATGCGAGGCGGCAATGGACGGGACGAGCTTCGTTGCCGTCCCCGATAAAGCAAGAGGGCACATCGGTAGTGCATTAAATGCATTTGTCCTATGGTGCCAGGCGATAAACTTGTACACTATAGATACTTTCCACCTCCTGTATGCCACTATGGCGACCCCTTTGACATATAAAAGGAGGCCCGAGGCGTACTGTGGAAGGATTCGAACCTTTTTGGACTGGGCATGCACCATAGCTAGTTCAAGAACTCAAGAACACCAAATAAACATAGACAAGTAGGACTAGGGTTTTATGCATCGTTTGCGGCCCGAACCTGGCTAAAAAAACCCCCTCGCACTAATCTTTTAGACCTGCTCTTTGCGCAGCTCCACGCCCCGCCAACCGTAGAAAGGGATTCCCCGGGATCCCATAGGTGTCGTTCCCCCCGACATCTTTGGCGCGTCGGGTAGGGGGCGCTGAGGCTGTGAAAATCTGGTCTAGAAGTTAGCGCATCGACTTCTACATCGCCATGGCTCCCAAGAAGAAGGCGATAACAGCGATCGGTTCGTCTAGAGCCGAACTGCCCGTACCAGCATGGACGTGCGACAGGGCAGCCGCAGATGGTGGCGGAGACATGGCCCGCGAGCATCCAAAACACTCTGGCAATCAGAGCTAGGAGAGCGGCGTCTTTCGTGCCCAAGACGATGAGCCGCACGCCACTGGGTCCAGAGGTGGGGCCGTGCTGCCCACGGGCGGCGCGGCGACCTCCAAGACGCCCTAGCCGGCGACCACGCCACGGCCTTCCCGGGTCACGCACGACGAGCAACGCCGCGACGTCGGTGCCCCGGGCTCCGCCGCGGGAAGAGCCCTTTGTGTCACTCTCAAGACGCACCGGGCCAGCATGCACGCCCAAACACTGGCGGAAATGGCGCGCGACCACGCGACCGTGATAGAGCTCCTTCTAACGTGGTTAGAAGTCGGAGCGTGTCATGGTCCACGCAGCTTTCGTCGGCACCCACGCCAGCGGAAGCATTGGTGCGCGTGCATCTGCTCCTCGACTTCCCTTCTGTTGCGGAGAAGCTCGACGAGTGGAGAGCCACCATTTAGAGCCTTGTCAGCTTCGCCAATAAAGACGAACCGCAACCATCGGGACCCTCGTGCCGGCGCTCTGTCGAGCCGGTGCACGTCAGTGGTGGAAGGACTGGAGATGCTGCGACCATGGTGCACTCTCCTCCCCCATGCCAGCAATAGCAGCCGCCGGCTCGTCGGGTCGATGCCTGCGACAATGTTTCCACAACGTCGTCTGACCCGTGAGCCTGATGCGACCAATGTCAAGTTCTTCAGGAGCGAGCTCAGGAAGATGCTCGGACCACTATCGAGCGGCAGCGGGAAGCGCGCCATCAGTCAGATAGGCGTGCGGGACCCACTATGGACTGCCCAGCGCCGGGGGTGATGACCCACAAGCATAGGGGATCTATCGTAGTACTTTCGATAAGTAAGAGTGTCGAACCCAACGAGGAGCAGAAGAAATGATAAACGGTTTTTAGCAAGGTATTCTCTGCAAGTACTGAAATAAGAGGTAACAGATAGTTTTGTGATAAGATAATTTGTAACGAGTAACAAGTAACAAAAGTAAATAAAGTGCAGCAAGGTGGCCCAATCCTTTTTGTAGCAAAGGACAAGCCTGGACAAACTCTTATATAAGGAAAAGCGCTCCCGAGGACACATGGGAATATCGTCAAGCTAGTTTTCATCACGTTCATATGATTCGCGTTCGGTACTTTGATAATTTGACATGTGGGTGGACCGGTGCTTGGGTGCTGTTCTTACTTGAACAAGCATCCCACTTATGATTAACCTCTATTGCAAGCATCCGCAACTACAACAAAAGTATTAAGGTAAACCTAACCATAGCATGAAACATATGGATCCAAATCAGCCCCTTACGAAGCAACGCATAAACTAGGGTTTAAGCTTCTGTCACTCTAGCAACCCATCATCTACTTATTACTTCCCACTGCCTTCCTCTAGGCCCAAATAATGGTGAAGTGTTATGTAGTCGACGTTCACATAAGACCACTAGAGGCTAGACAACATGCATCTCATCAAAATATCGAAAGAATACCAAATTCACATGACTACTAATAGCAAGACTTCTCCCTTGTCCTCGGGAACAAACGTAACTACTCACAAAGCATAAACATGTTCATAATCAGAGGGGTATTAATATGCATATAGGATCTGAACATATGATCTTCCACCAATTAAACCAACTAGCATCAACTACAAGGAATAATTAACACTACTAGCAACCTACTAGCACCAATCCCGGACTTGGAGACAAGAATTGGATAAAAGAGATGAACTAGGGTTTTGAGATGAGATGGTGCTGATGAAGATGTTGATGGAGATTGCCCTCTCCCAATGAGAGGAGCGTTGGTGATGATGATGGCGATTATTTCCCCCTCAGGGAGGGAAGTTTCCCCGGCAGAACAGCTCTACCGGAGCTCTAGATTGGATCCGCCAAGGTTCCGCCTCGTGGCGGCGGAGTTTCATCCCGAAAGGTTGCTTCTTATTTTTTTCTCGACGAAAGACTTCATATAGGAGAAGATGGTCATCGGAGAGCCACCAGGGGGCCCACGAGGTAGGGGGGGCGTGCCCTGGGGGGCGCCCCCCACCCTCGTGAGCAGGGTGTGGGCCCCCTGGTCTTCATCATTGGCGAGGATTTTTCATTATTTATTATAAGATGTTCCGTGGAGTTTCAGGACTTTTGGAGTTGTGCAGAATAGGTCTCTAATATTTGCTCCTTTTCCAGCCCAGAATTCCAGCTGCCGGCATTCTCCCTCCTTCTGTAAACCTTGTAAAATAAGAGAGAATAGCCATAAGTATTGTGACATAATGTGAAATAATAGCCCATAATGCAATAAATATCGATATAAAAGCATGATGCAAAATGGACGTATCAGGGGGCTCCGATGACCTACCTTACAAGGTGGGTTGTCCAGCCTTCACCCGCGAGCTGCGACAATTCCAATGGCCCACCCACCGCGCATTCAAGCCTGAGGTCGGAGAAAAATACAATGGCGAGACTCAACCATCGGAGTTCCTTAGCATCTACACTATCGCGATGCAAGCTGGCAGGGCTCGCGACGACAAGGTGCTCGCCAACTACTTACCGTTGGCGCTTAAGCCCAACGTCATGTCATGGTTGATGCACCTGCCAGTGGATTCCATTTCTTCTTGGTCGGATCTGTGTCACGAGTTTGTTGGCGAAATCCTGCGCAAGTACATACAAAGGTTCAGCCATGTGCAGTACAACATCCCAGATGTTCATCCCGCCGCCGTCATCAGTGCATTCCATCAGAATGTGCGCAACCACAAGATGCATGAGGAGCTGGCGATGAACAAGGTTAAGGATGTAGCCTTGCTTTATGTTCTGGCCGATAGATGTTCTTAGGCTAAAGAAGGGAGGAAGTACCCCAGCGAAGATGCCGGCACGGAAACCGACTCCACAAATGAGGACACCGTCGCCCTGGCAAAGAAGGGCCGACGCTGCAACAGGAAGCGTAAGGGCAAGACTGTGCTTGCCGTCGAGGGATCCAGTGACCCCAGCGCTGCCAAGAAGGCCAAGGTTGATGACCCTGTCAAGGAAGTTGCCGGGTGCACCGCCTGCCAGGCCTTGGCGGCTGCCGATAAGCCGAGAGGCTCTGACAAGTAGTACTGCAAGATTCATCGTACCAAGGGCAATGACCTCCAAAATTGCCGGCAGGTCGAGCTGCTTGCGGAGAAGCAGAAAGCTGAGTATGAGAGGCGCGATAAGAAGAAGGGCTAGGATGGTGCTGAGGTGTCCGACAAGAAGCGTGGGGTCGTGGAGGTCGCTGCGACAAAGATAATCAACAAGAGAGGCCTACTCGGGGCCGTGACAAGGAGGGAGACGATGATCATGATGAGGACGACGAGTCCGGCGAGCACGAGTTCCAGAAAGCTACAGAGGCCATGTGTGTCGGCGGAGGCTCCTCATTACATACCTCTCACCACCAACTGAAGCAGTGGGCGCGTGAAGTCACTGCGGCAGAGCCATCGTTCGATGCCCAGAGGTCACTGAAGTGGTCCAGCACACCTATCATTTTTACACCAAGGATCACCCTGATCGCACAACTGCGGTCGGGTGTTTGCCGTTGTTGTTTCACCAACAATACGCAACCTCAAGGTGACAAAAGTGCTAGTTGACGGTGGGGCCGGTCTGAACTTGACCTTGCCTGCCGTGATCGAGAGGCTGCAGATCTCCGATGGAGATCTTGAGGAGACGGGCATGTTTCAAGGGGTCAACCCAGGGAGGAGTCAGCCGAAGGGTAAGATCACGTTGACCATTACATTTGGGGGAGAGCTAGACCATAGGACGGAGAATATTATTTTTGACGTTGCCAAGATCCCCTTGCCCTATAATGGGATCCTCGGCCGCCCAGCGCTGGCCAAGTTTATGGCGGCATCACATTACGCCTACAACACGTTGAAGATGCCTAGGCCAATGAGCATCATCACCGTCCCCTCCGACAAGAAAGACACACTCATCTGCGCTGACCAACTCTACTGGGAGGTAGTTGCAGCAGCTGCCGCCAAGGCACTTGTTCCTACCGCTGAGATCCCGGGAGGGAAGAAAGCCGGCAAGGCCTCTGCCCCTGCTGGCAAGGCCCCTTCCGGCAAGACTTCTGACCCCGGCAAGGACTCCCGCACCTCCTCCAGCAAACGCGCCTCTTCGGAGCACTGTGTTCCCGTTGGGGATGTGCCAGAAAGTTCCGCCAGCGGAAGCAAGAGGTCCCACCAGAAACCAATAAGGTGCCCATTAAGGAGGATGGCACGAGTGGAGCTTTTACCATAAGCTCCACCCTTGACAGCAAATAGGAAAGCGCGCTTGTCGCCTTCCTGCGGGCGAATGTCGATGTGTTTGCATGGCAAGCATCCGACATCCTCGGCGTTCCCAGGGAGGTGATTGAGCACCACCTTGTTGTCTTTCCCCATGCGCGGCCCGTCAAGCAGAAGGTCAGAAAGCAAGCTTGGGAGCGACAAGAGCTCATCATCGAGGAGATCAGGAAAGTTGGAGGCGGCAGGCTTGGTCCGAGGAGTGCTCCACCCAGGTGGTTGGCCAACCCAGTGGTAGTGCGTAAGGCAAATGGGAAATGGAGGTTGTGTATCGACTATACATATATCAATAAAGCCTATACAAAGGATCCTTTCCCTCTGCCACGCATTGACCAGATAGTGGACTCCACTGCCGGGTGTGACCTGGTGTCATTCATCGACGCCTACTCAGGATACCACCAGATCTCCATGATGAAGGAAGACGAGGAAAAGACCACGTTCATCACCCCATGTGGTACGTACTGTTTTGTGCGGATGCCTTTCGGGTTGAAGAGCGCTAGTTCGACATTTGCCCGAGTAGTCCAAATTGGTTTTGAGCCCCAGCTGCTTAGAAATAGGGAAGCTTATATGGATGATATAGTGGTCAAAACCGAGGACAGGGCCACACTTGTGCAGGATCTAGAGGAAACATTTGCCAACCTGCGCAAGATCAACCTCAAGCTCAACCCAGAGAAGTGCGTGTTCGGCATCCCATCCGGCAAACTTCTTGGGTTCTTTGTGTCTCAATGCGGAATCGAAGCAAATCCCGACAAGATCAAAGTGATTGAGTAGATTGAGGCGCCAAGACGAGTCAAAGACGTCCGTAGGCTCGCCGGCTGCGTTGCTGCTCTAAGTAGGTTCATCTCCAAATCTGCTGAGCGCGCCCTCCCATTTTTCAAAGTTTTGAAAAAGGTGGGTCCAATGAAATGTACTCCGAAGGCAGAGGCAGCGCTGCAAGATTTGAAGAGGTACCTCTCCTCCATGCCAATACTAGTTGCGCCTAAACCGCAAGAGCCGTTGCTGTTGTATCTAGCGGCAACGAATCAAGTGGTCAGTGTTGCGCTGGTGGCACAGAGAGAATTTGAGGAAGAAGCAGTGGCGGCGGCAGAGCCGTCGGGTGATGGGCCGTAGCTCTCCCCGGCAGGGCCTGATGCCGGTAGGGCGAAACCCCCGGCAGAGCCTGGTCCCGGCAAGATAGAGTCTGCGCAAGTGGGCGAAGTCGAACAGAAAAAGAAGGTGATGCAGCACCTGGTTTATTTTGTGAGTTTCCTCTTGCAGGGGGCTAGATCAAGATATTCTGGTATACATAAGCTACTTTTCAGCCTCCTCATGGCCTCGAGAAAGCCGTGTAACTATTTCCAAGTGCATGAGATCACCGTCGTCACCCGCCTCCCTTTGCAATGAATCTTGCACAACCCGGATGCAACGGGGAGGATTGTGGAGTGGGCTTTGGAACTGTCGAGCTTTGGCCTCAAGTTTGAAAGTACTTCAACAATCAAGAGCCGAGCCTTAGCAGAGTTCATAGTAGAATGGACCTCAACGCCCGACGAAGAGATTCGAGAGACCACCCTTCCCGGTAAGGAGACGAGCCATGATTGGATCATGTACTTTGATGGATCTTTCTCGCCGCAAGGTGCTGGTGCCAGCGTGCTGCTTTTCGCACCCACCGGAGAGTGCCTCAAGTACGTAGTCCAGATGCACTTTCCTCGGGAAAAATCAACAAACAACACGGCGGAGTACGAGGGATTGCTTGCCGGTCTCAGGATCGCGACAGACCTCGGAATCTGGAAGCTCATCATGAGAGGTGATTGGCAGCTCGTCGTCAAGCAAGTTAACACGGATTACCAGAGCTCGTTGATGGAGGCCTATGTGGGTGAGGTGAGGAAGTTGGAAGAGCGTTTTGACAGTCAAGAAGCAGAGCATGTTCTCTGAGCAGAGAACAACAATGCCGATGACTTGTCGAAATGCGCTGCCCTCAAGTTGCCTGTGGAACCAGGTACCTTTGTGCTTCAATTAACCCAGCCATCCATTGAGCCATCAGCAGGAAAAAACAAGTGAAGGAAGGGAGCCCCGACAAGTACTTTCCTGTTGAGCTCCCAGGAGCCACCGGCAAGGACATTGCTGGGTGCCCCAAGCTTGCCAGGGGGCAGCAACCTCCGGCAGGGCCCCAATCCCTGACCATAGAGGAAGCTACCCCTACGGCCGAAGATGAGCCTTTAGTCCTTGCCGTTGAGCCCCAGGCTCCGACATGGGTGTAGCGCACCGTCCGTTTTCTCCAAACAAGGGAACTCCCTGAGGAACAGGAAGAGGAAGAGAAAGTAGCCCGTTGGTCCAGCATGTACCAGTTTGTGGATGATGCCCTATACAGAAGGCGACCGAACAGCGTGAAATTGAAGTTCACTTCTCAGGAGGACATACTGGAGCTGTTGGCAGAGATACATGGAGGCATGTGTGGCTCCCACATAGGGTCAAGAGCCCTTGCCGGCAAAGCGTTCCGGCAAGGTTTCTTCTAGCCCACCGCTCTCCAGGATGCAACTGCACTAGTAACCAAGTGTGAAGCGTGCCAGTTCCATTCAAAGAAGCTTCATCAGCCAGCCCAAGCCCTTCAAACAATCCCTATTTCCTGGCCATTTTCGGTCTGGGGCTTGACATACTGGGCCCCTTTCCCCATGCTGTCGGGGGCTTTGAGTACTTGTACGTCACGATCGACAAGTTCACAAAGTGGCCGGAAGTGGAACCAATGAGAAACGTGACAACATAATCAGCCGTCAAGTTCTTCAAGGGACTAGTCTGCTGTTTGGGTGTGCCGAATAGAGTCATCACCGACAACAGCATGCAGTTCACAAGCCGCACCTTCATGCAGTATATCCAAGTACTCAGCGACAAGGTTTGTTTTGCTTCTGTTGCTCATCCCAGGAGTAACGACCAGGCTGAGAGGGAAAATGCAGAAGTGTTGCGGGGCCTCAAGACCAGAACTTTTGATAGGCTACACAAGTGCGGGAGGCACTGGATTGATGAGTTGCTAACGGTTCTTTGGTCGATCAGAACGACACCAAATCGAGCCACTGGCCAGACACCCTTTGCCCTAGTGTTGGGGATATTACTACTGGACGTAAACCGGCCAGGAGTGGCCGGATTAACTCTATAAGAATTAGAAGCCCAGAAGATAAAGGATGATGGTGCTTCATGAAGGCCCAAGGCCCAAAGGCGGGTTAAGGCCTGTAGATGTAAACCGACTTTCTCATGTAACTTGTATTGTAAGATAGGAAGGGTAGAGACTGAGTTGGACACGTTGATGATCTGGCCTCAGGACTCTGTAAACCGACGGGCGTCGACCTATGTATATAAAGGGACGACCCGGTGACGGTTTAGGGACAACACACAAACAACTCGAAGCCAGGCAAAGCAGATTCGCTCCCTGATCATCGAAACCCCAGCAATTCCATCACAACTAGACGTAGGCTTTTACCTTCATCGTAAGGGGCCGAACTAGTATAAAACTCTCGTGTCCCTTGTCCGGTTTAACCCCTTTAAGCTAACCCGTAGCGATGGCTCCACGACTAAGTCCTTTCATGAGGACATCTGCCGTGACAAAACCACGACAGTTGGCACCCACCGTGGGGCCATCGCACGATGGTTTCGAGTTCTTGAAGGGCAGCTTCAAAGGGCTCAAGGGATACGCTGTGGGCCGGATGACTAGAAGTCGTCGCGGCAAGCTCTACATCGACGATGTAGGATGGGGTCCCGAGGCCGGTTCAATTGAATACGGATACCGGGTCCCCTTTGGCGGAATTCACGTCTTCATCGGCAAGATCGGCGAACCGGGCCCTGAGCTGGACACCTGCACCGACATCATTGAGATGGCTCAGCATGCAAGCCCTGCCCAGGTTCAGCCTGCAGCAAGGTATGTCTTCGTAGGTGTCATTCATGGAGCGGAATACGAGGATGGACCGACATCTGATGGAGAAACCGTGGTCTGTTCCAACGACGAATCTTCAACCGAAGAGACTGAGTCCCTGTACCAACTGCAGGATGGCCAGATTAGTGGAGGTTCCAATGGCAACAGTATTCTGGACCCCCTCGATCTGCCAAGCCGGGTCGCGATCTTCATGGCCGGTACACAGTCAGCACAACACTCTTCTACCGCTGCGGCAATGATCTCCGGTTCAGCAACAGCAACGCCAGCGGGGGCAGGGGGCTTTGCGCCGCCTCCGGCTCAGGTTTTGTCCGATTTATTCGACGCTTTAGCAACGTTGCTGGCAGCAGCAAACCGAGATCAGCACAATGCGAGATTGCAAAGGTGAAGGATCAGGTAACTCAGGCTTAAGCGGACTTGGCAGCAGAGAACGCCAGGATGGCTACAGAACGGGGCAAGTTAGAAGCTCAGGCCTACCGGCTTAGGCAGGATCAGAGTGCCTCAGATGATGTCATGAGGAGGAGATACTGGTCACACCTCCCGCCGGGTTATGAGCCAAGAAATCTCTTCAACACGCCAGGAGCAGGAACGAGTAACCAGCCAGTGGTAAACTGGACTGAGGCACCGGTAATAGGAGCGCCAGTTCAGCCGCGCACAATGGACCCGCCTCGTCAGAACAACATTGTGTCACAACGCGTTCCGACGCCCCCGGGGCATTACTCCAACCCGTTGGATAACATTGTGGCCACCGCTTCATGATTGGCAGCTCTCCCGATCGAAGGCGAGTCACCGGTGGCGGTTGAGACACGACGTGTTGGAGAAATGGGTCACGTGTAGGCTAACCCAGGCCCATAACCTTTCAAGACATCGGGGCAGGCTGCACCCCTCAAGACCCCAGGACGAAGAGCCACCTTCTGAGAGTCGGCGGCGAGGCAGCCGACTGCCGACTCGCGGCCGAGTCCCGATGACGACTTCAGGATGAGCCGACTCCTGATTGGCGACTTCCAGAGAAGCCGGCCGTGGGGAGTCGGCCTGCGATGCCAACAACCCCCATGCCCTCATAAAGAGGGACGGGACGGGGAGTGGCCACAGTACGCCGTACCCGCGGAGATCTCCACCCGGCGCAACACTATTGCCATGCCGACCCTGATGTCAGCCCCAAAGGGCGGAGTCCTGTGCCCACGACGGCCTGCCGGTACGACCCAGGAACGATGGGTCCCACCAGTCGGCGGGCGTACGGAAGACGGCGAGAGCGCTACTAGTCGGCGCAGTTGGGAGTCGGCCCCCAGGAGTCGGCCGACCCCTTCCACAGGCCCCACGCGCCATTAACCAGTCGCGACAAGGAATGACAACAATGATCGCCCGCCAGACGGCAGAGCTATTGCCACGACCCCATGACCGAGCCCGCGTCATTAGAAGCACGGCTACAATAATCTGCAGCCGGCAAGACCCGCCCGCGGGGGACGCGGCCTGTCGGCTCCGTACCAAGCCAGTCGGCGGGGCCCACCAGTCGGCGGGCCCCAGGAGTTGGCAGATAAGACGGCGGCCAGAGAGACTAACGGCTGGGCCCGCGTCCAACCGGATTACCATTGTACCGCTGGGGGGTAGGCCTATATAAACCCCCCAGGGCACCCATGCAAAGGGTTGGAATCCATTAGCACTAGACCAGATCATAGAGGAAGGAGAGAGCTAGCCTAGCCTTCTCCTACCTCCACGAAACAGCTCAAGGAGCAACCATGTACACACTTTGCCATAGTGATCATGCGGAGACCCCGCAGAGCAGTAGTAGGGGTGTTATCTCCACGGAGAGCCCCGAAGCTGGGTAAGATTCGCCGGCGTGCATGCCTTCGCCTTATCTCGTTTCCAGGCACCAGCGACGTTCTACTCGCTCCCACCATGATAAGCCATCCTTTGGCATATGTCGCACCCAACCCCCGACATTTGGCGCCCACCATGGGGCCTGGTGCACCGTCGTCCGGAGACCTGCTCTGGACGGGAACCCATTTCCTCCTTGGTGAGTGCAGCCAGCCCGGCACGCCAGACGGAGTTTGCGCCGACGCGCTGCACGGTGCTGAGATCACCTATGCAGCCAGGTCGGCGAGGTTCGCCTCTCCGACGAGCCTGCATCTGACGCAGGCACGGGCGGCCCCGAGAGCCTCCTCGCGGGCCTCCTTGACCAACTCCACGTCGCCGGCGAGCCTGCCGTGGACTTGGAGTCTGTAGGCTCCACTGACCCGATGCTGGTCGACTCCGACACCGCGTCGCTCGACGCGTTCCCCACTAACGTGGTGGTCTACGACGAGCCTCTCCCTCGCGCGGAGAGCGATGGAAGCACCGTCATAGAGGTGCTCTTCATCGGTCATGACAAGCATCCCGGCGGAGGAGCGCATGACCCACTTGGCGCGGCACTGCAAGACCTGACCGCCCCCATTCCGGAAGATGCTGACGTAGAGATGCTGGAGGCGCGCCGCCTTCAGCTCGTCGAAGGCGCGAAGAAGCTGGCTAGCATGAGATGCTTGTCAGAAGCCTACCAGCGTGAGATGGATTGCGCTGTAGGTGGCTCGCCAGCCCCAACTGGGCCCAGCCGCCTAGGCGCGGTCCAGCAGCGCGGCGTGGCCATCGCCAACCTATTCGGGGGAAATCGCCCTATATACGCCACACCTGCGGAGAACATTCGAGCCGCCCAGGCGGCGGTGGACGAGCTGGACAACTTCGAGGGTGAAGAGCGCCGCCTGATGATGGAGCGAGTCCAGCGGCTCCTCGACGCGGCTGCCACGCAGAACGAGGCCGGCTGCCGCACAGAGGCGCTGTAGCGACAAAACGATGACCCACCTCCACGCCGAGACCAAGGCGCGACATCTCGGATGCCGACTGGCGGCGCCCATGGAAGAAAAGACAAGGATCCGGCTGTCAGCCACAGTCAGACTCGCATTACCATAGAGCACGACCAAGACGGCCGCCCAAGAGCAGTGGAACAACAGGACGACTGTCCGCCTCCTCCTCCTCGCAAGGAAAGGTGAGTCTCCCTGCCGCCTGTTGATCACCGAGTCTCGGCGACCGCCTTGGCCGCCGAGAGGGAATCGGAGAAAATGACGCCCGCCACCGGATCGACCGACTTCACCGATCCCTGGCACTGGAAGAAGAAGACGAGTTGGGTCCGCCTTGTTTCGGGCCCCGCATTCGAGACGAGCCCTTTCCTAAAGGGTTCACGCTCCCAAGAGACATGCCCAAGTACACCGGCTTCGTGAAGCTGGAGGACTGGCTGGTTGACTACTCCACGGCCGTCAACATAGTGAACGACAACAAGCGTGTTGCCGTAAAATACGTTCCGCTCATGCTCCAGGGCACGACCCGGACATGGCTGAACAACCTGAAGCCCCGCAACATTAACAACTGGGTCGACTTCACCGATGAATTCGTCCGCAACTTCACTAGCACGTACAAGCATCCTCCCAAGCCTTGCCAGCTTTCCTTGTGCGTACAAGGCCCCAATGAGTCAACTCGTGACTACCTCACGCGTTGGGCCGAGCTTCGGAACTCCTGCGAGTGCGTGCATGAGGTGCATGCTATCGAGTACTTCACCGCCGGGTGCAGAGAAGGCACCCTCCTCAAGCACAAGCTCCTCTGCGACGAGCCAGAACCCTCGACGAGCTGCTGATCATAGCAGACAAGTATGCCACGGCCGACTCCTCCATGAAGGCGGAGATTCAAGTTAGTGCGACTGGCAAAGTGCCCCCTCAGGCTCCTAGAACTCCGGCTGGAGACGCCAGTCGGCGACAACAGTAGAGCGACCACAAGCGCAAGGCCCCACAGCCGGCTTCCAGCAGCCGGCAGGTGGCGACAGTCGAAGACCAGCAGCCGGAAGGGCAGCCTCCACCCAAGCGACAGAAAGGCGGCAAGCCCAACTGGTTGCCGGCTTTCTCATATGAGCAGACCCTGGATGGTCCTTGCAAGTTCCACAGCGGCGCGAAGCCATCGAACCACACCACCCGGAAGTGCCACTGGCTCACCAGGATCGCCAAAGGAGACGACCTCCTGCCTTCCCTGGCTGCTGGGCAGCCACCTCCGCCTCTGCCCCAGCAGCCGGCTGTCAGGCCAGTCGGCGCAGTACAAGACGAGTACCCCGAAGAGCATGGAGCCTACGTGGTATTTACCAGTGTGGTTGATGATCGATGCAGCAGGCGGCTGCGGCAGCAAGAGGTGAATGCAGTAGCATCAGAGACACCAGAATTCATGCACTGGTCTGAGAAGCCTATCAGCTGGAGCAGAGCTAATCACCCAGAGGTAATGCCGAGTCCGGGCTCCTATGCCTTGGTCTTGGATGCCACCTTTGCCATGGATAGACGAGCTGCTCATTTCTCGCGAGTTCTGATAGACGGAGGCAACAACATCAACATCATGTACAAGGACACCATGGATAAGTTAGGAATCAAGCAAAGACAGCTTCAGAACAGCCAAACTGTATTCCACGGCATTGTTCCTGGCCTTTCCTGCTCGCCAATCGGCAAGATTCTGATAGACGTCCTCTTTGGAGACAAAGATCACTTCCGCCGAGAGTCAGTTTGGTTTGAGGTGGTGGATCTTGAGAGCCCATACCATGTATTTCTTGGCCGACCCGCCCTGGCCAAGTTTATGGCGGTCCTCCACTACGCCTACCTCAAGATGAAGATGCCTAGTTCCAAGGGGATTTTGACCGTAGCCAGCGACTACCGGAAGTCGTTTGCCTGTGCGGCTGAAAGTAGTCGGTTGGCCGAGTCCCTGGTGATCGAGGCCGAGAAGCGGCTCCTTGACCAGGTTGTGGCAATGGCCGGCAAGCAGCCAGAGGTGTCGCCTAACCCCAAGGAGTCGGAGGCCGAGGGTTCGTTCAAGCCGGCCAAAGAGACGAAGAAGATACCCTTGGACCCGGAGCACCCAGAGAGGTACGCTGTCATAGGCGCAAACCTCGACAGCAAATAGGAAGGCAAGCTCGTCGATTTCCTCCGTGAGAATTGAGACATCTTCGCATGGTCCCCCAAAGACATGCCAGGTGTACCGACGGAATTCACCGAGCACAAGTTACATGTCTGATCTGATGTGAAGCCAGTCAGGCAGCCCTTGCACCGTCTATCAGAAGAAAAGAGAAGAGTTGTCCGAGAAGAGATAGCCCGACTCCTAGCAGCCGGCTTCATTATGGAAGTATTCTTTCCAGAGTGGCTAGCCAACCCGGTCCTGGTACTGAAGAAGAACAAGCAGTGGCGAATGTGTATTGACTACACAAGCCTCAATAAGGCTTGCCCCAAGGACCCGTTTGCTTTGCCAAGAATTGATCAGGTGATAGACTCCACAGCTGGATGCGAGCTATTGAGCTTCTTAGATGCATATTCATGATATCACCAGATCAAGCTAAACTCGGCTGACAGACTGAAGACCGCCTTCATCACACCGTCTGGAGCCTTCTGCTACCTAACCATGACGTTCGGCTTGAGGAATGCCACGCCACCTTTCAGTGTTGCATGCAGAAGTGCCTCCTCAAGCAACTCGGCAGAAATGCCCACGTTTATGTGGACGATGTGGTGGTGAAGACGGAGAAGCATGGAACACTGCTGGAAGACCTCAAGGAGACCTTTGAGAACCTGTGCCGATTCCAGATCAAGCTCAATCCTGAGAAGTGCGTCTTCGGAGTACCAGCCGGCCAACTCCTTGGTTTCCTGGTCTCTGAACGCGGCATAGAGTGCAACCCTGCAAAGATCAAGGCCATTGAGAGGATGGAGGTACCCAGCCGACTATTGGACGTGCAAAAGTTCATTGGCTGCTTGGCGTCCATCAGCCGATTCATCAGTCGACTGGGCGAGAAAGCTCTCCCCTTATACCAGCTCATGAAGAAGACCACTTTTTTCGAGTGGAACCACAAAGCGGATGAAGCCTTTCTCCAGTTGAAGAAGATGTTGACTGCTCCACCCGTTCTGGCGGCTCCGACTCCTAAGGAGCCCATGCTCCTGTACATCGCCGCCACCAGCCGGGTAGTTAGCATAGACATTGTAGTGGAACGCAAGGAGGAAGGCAAGGCACTACCTGTCCAGAGACCGGTATATTACCTGAGCGAGGTGCTGTCGACCTCCAACCAGAACTACCCCCACTACCAGAAGATGTGCTATGGCATGCACTTTGCCGCCAAGAAACTGAAGCCTTACTTTCAAGAGCATCCAATCATTGTGGTCTGCACGGCCCCACTTGCCGAGATCATCGGAAGCCGATATGCTTCTGGCCGAGTGGCCAAATGGGCCATAGAGTTGGCTCCCTACACCATCTACTACCAGCCCCGCACCGCCATCAAGTCACAAGCACTGTCCGACTTCCTCATCGACTGCGCCGAGACCCAGTACCTACCACCAGCGCCCGACTCCACCCATTGGCGGATGCATTTCGACGGCTCCAAGATGCGCACCGGCTTGGGAGCCGGCGTTGTCCTCACTTCTCCTAAAGGCGACAAGCTCAAATACGCACTGCAAATCCACTTTGCCGCCTCCAACAACGTCGCCGAATATGAGGCGCTCATTCACGGGCTCCGGCTTGCCAAAGAACTTGGCATTCGCCAGATCCTGTGTTATGGCGACTCCGACTTAGTGGTCCAGCAGTCGTCTGGCGACTGGGACGCCAAAGATGCAAACATGGCGAGTTACCGTTTCCTCGTGCAGCAACTCAGTGGATATTTCGAGGGGTGCGAGTTCCTCCATGTGCCAAGAAACGACAACGACCAAGCAGACACCCTGGCACGAATCGGCTCCACCCGCCAAGCAATAACATCCGGCGTCACCCTTCAGCGCCTCCTCAAGCCGTCTGTCAAGCCTTCACCAGAATCAGACTCCATCTTTGTGCCGGCTCCTCCCGAAGAAGTCGGATCCGACTCCAGAGCTCCGACAGACGGTATGAGGATTTTGGCAGATGGCTCCAAAGCTGCCACAGTCGAAGCCGACCCAGGCACTGCAGAACCCAGCCCGGGGACTGCGGCGGCCAGCCCGAAGACTCCAGAACTCGGCCTGAGGGCTGCACCAGTCGGCCCGGGGACTTCATTAATCCAGCAAGCGGTTGCTGACTCCAGCCCGCCGCCTGCCAGCCCAGCCGCCCTCGTCCAAGTCGCAGTTCTGGCAGTCGAAGAAATAACAGCACCCTGATGGGCCCAGCCCATCCTCAAATTCCTGGTGAGCAAGGAGCTATCGACTGATGAGACCTTAGCTCGGCAAGTACAACACCGAGCGGCAGCCTACACCATAGTCAACAGAGAGCTAGTCAGGCGCAGCATCACTGGTGTCTACCAGCGCTGTGTAGAGCCATAGCAAGGCCAAGCAATTCTCAAAGACATCCATCAAGGCAAGTGTGGCCACCATGCGGCTTCAAGAGCGCTCGTCGCCAAAGCCTTCCGACACGGTTTCTTGTGTCCAACGGCCTTAGAAGAGGCCAAGGAATTGTTCCAAAAATGTAAAGGGTGCCAGAAGTTCCGCTCCAAGCCGCATCCGCCGGCTTTTGCACTCAAGACCATCCCCATTGCCTGGCCCTTCGTAGTTTGGGGCCTAGACATGGTGGGACTATTCAAGACGGCACGAGGTGGCCTAACTCACTTACTTGTCGCGGTGGACAAGTTCACCAAGTGGATAGAAGCGAAGCCAATCAAGAAGCTGAATGGTCCGACTACCGTGACTTTCATCTCCGACATCACAATTCGGTACGACGTACCACACAACATCATCACTGACAACAGCACAAGTTTTGCCAAAGGCGCCTTGGCCCGTTTCTGCGCGACACAGGGCATCCGACTGGACCTAGTGTCTGTCTCCCATCCACAGTCAAACGGCCAGGTGGAGCAAGCAAATGGCCTCATCTTGTCCGGCATCAAGCCCCGACTAGTCGAGCCTCTGGAGCACTCGGCTGGCTGCTGGCTCGATGAGTTTCCAGCCGTCCTCTGGAGTCTGCGCACGACTCCAAACAAGTCAACCGACTTCACGCCTTTCTTCCTCGTCTACGGTGCTAAAGCCGTCATCCCAACGGACATAGAGTTCGACTCCCCGCGAGTCACCATGTACACCGAGGAAGAAGAAGAAGAAGCACGTCAAGATGATGTCGATCTGCTGGAAGAGGGCCGGCTGTTGGCACTCAGCCGGTCCAGCATCTACCAGCAGAGCCTGCATAGATACTACAATAGGAAGGTCAGGCCGAGATCTTTCCAAGAGGGCGACCTTGTGCTCCAACTGATCCAGCGAACAGCCGGCCAACACAAGCTGTCGGCGCCTTGGGAAGGCCCCTTCATCATCAGCAAAGTGCTGGGCAACGACTCCTACTACCTGATCGATGCTCAGAAGCCACGAGCACGCAAGAGGGACGATTTCGGCAAAGAGACAGAGCGGCCATGGAATGCAAATCTCCTCCAAAAAATTTACGGTTAAACACAACATGTACCATGCTACCTTTTGTGTTAAAAGTACCAAGACTTCGGGCCCCCCCGAGAAGAGCTCGGGTACTGCCCTCTTTTATCTATATGATAAGAATTATGCCTTCGAGTATGTTACTTTTTGTTATGCCGCTTGGCACCGGGTTCGACTAGTCGGCCCGGGGACTTGCCGCCTTGCGCTATGAAATGCTTCCTGCAGCCGGACAAGTAGTGTGTGGCGCCTAAGCTGTCTCCTGTCAGAAGCCGCAGCTTGCAGAGCGACTGTCTGGTGGGCAGGAGTAAGGAAGAATGGGCGTCCACATGAAAAATGGCTAAGGACTCAAAGCATAAACATAGCTTAAAGCCGGCTTCCAGCCTTTTTTTCTTCGCAAACCGACTCTTGAGCAGTCGGCTTGCCACCTTCTATCCGACTTGCTAAACAACTCTAAAACGGCTAAGTACTTGCCTTCCCAAAGTGACCAAGAATTTGATCCAGCAGCAGTCCGCAGAGCGGCTGTCCGACTGACAAAGACGACAACTGAGGGAAGGCAGCAAAGGGAAAAGCCAAACGAGCAATGAGCAAGAAAAGATAGAAGTCGGATGAATATTTACATAACAAAGGCCCTTGGCCGAATCTTCGAGCAGAATTTCAAAATACACCCCGCAGGTGGAATTGTGCGAATTAACAAGTTTCTCCAAAGACTATTAAAGCAGATAAAACAAAGATAAGGTGGCAGCCTAGGAGGCGGCAGACGGGTTCGAAGGATCGAAGGAGACGGCGGTGTCGGATGTTGGGGCGGCCGGCTGGGCGGTCTCGGCTTGATCACCTCCGGCGGCAGACGGCTCGGGCAGGCACAACTCATTGCTAGAGGTGCGGTCGAGCTGAGGCTGGCCATCCGCTCCGTCTTCCGGTGCCTCCGTCTCGCTTCCAACCTCCGCCTCATCCTCCTCCTCGATGCTGGAGCCGATCACCTCCGCCGAGTCCTCGCCATAGTCTGGGTTCATCCCAAACCACTCCGGCGATACCTCCTCGCCGTCTTCAGCCCGCTCGGGGACAAAGATGCTGGTGTCAGTGTACTCGGCGATTGCCGCCGCGTGCTTGACAAGGGCGTGTTCCGCGGCTGCCAGCTCCGGCTGGGCCTCTGACCGAAGTGTGGCCAGCCGGTCCAGGTCTAGCCCCGGATACCACGCCTTGACAAATTCCAAGGCTCGGCGCACTCCAGCCCGGGCCGAGGAACCCTTCCAGGCCTCAAGACGGCCAGTCGCGACCTCCAGCCAGTCGGCAGTCCGACTGGGGGTGCGCGGAGCCTGCATGTCTGGCCACAGGGTAGTGATCGCTTGGGCGCCGACACGTTGAAGCCGGCGCAGCATCCGGTGGGCCGGCTGCAGACGATCCCCAATGCTCAGAATATGCTCGTCAAGGGTCCGGGGGGCGGCGGCGGCGATCTCCACGCCATCTGCCCTCCGCCCCTCGCGATCAGCCTCGATAGCTTGATTGGCGGCCTGCGAGTGGCCGGGGAGGAAGTCTGCCAAGACGAAAAGAATGAAGAACAAGTCAAAAAACCAGGAGTTCGCTCGACCTATAGTCGGCAGCTCGAAGAAGAAAAGCAAAGAAGCTCACCGTCGACGAGGTCCTCGATCTCGTGGAAGCTGGAGGTCAGCATTGCCTCCTTGTCAGTCCAGGAGGAGCGCTCGCTCGCGAACTCAGCCAGGAGGGCGGCTTCCTCTTCTTCCGCCTCCTTCTGCGTCTTCTTAAGCAGCTCCTTTTGCTCTGCCAATTGTGCGGCCAGTAGTTCGCGCTCTGCGGCGAGCTTGCTGCACTCCTCCCCTTGGTGCGCAACACGGTGTTGGCTTCGCTCAGCTGCAGTTGTAGAGTGGCGTTGGCCTCTGAAGAGAAAGAAGAAAGAAGGCGTTAAATCATCAACAAAGAAGGTCGCCGGGGAGATCCGGCCCGATGGCTCAGCAGTCGGCCCGAATCTCGGGGACTACAGCCCGTGGGTGCGCCAGCGCGCCCCCGCAAAGAAGAAAAAGGACTCACTCCGTCTCTCCGACAAGTCGGCGGTCTGCTTGCCCAGCTCTTCAACGTTGCGGTTGAAGGCGGTGACACGGAGGTTGTGATAGTCCTGTGACAAGTATTTCAGACAAAAGTTAGTACCTGGTACTCGCCAATTGGAGTTCCGGGCCGCCTGCTCAGCAGCCGGCCCGAAACTCAGGGACTACACCCAGTGGGTGCGCTGGTGCGCCCCCACAGAGAGGAACAAGAAAACAAAGACAAAGGAGAAAGCATACCCGGATGGCTGCCCGCGATGCCAGGTGCGCCTTGGTGCAGTTTTGGATAGCGTCGCTCTCAGCTCGCAGCTTTGTCTGGACATCCAGAAGTGCCTGGTTCAGCGGGCCCTTGCCGCCTCCTCGCACCCACCCAATGGGCGCGACGCTCGTCGCTTCGGCGTCTGGGATCGTCGAGCTGGCAGTACCGGTCTCCAAGGGGCATGGCACCGAAGTCGCCTTCTCAAGATGGCGACGCGTTGGCGAGCCGACTTGAAGGAGTAGCCTCGCCACGGCCTCATCTTCAGTCGGCGGCAAGGGTGGGTCCGCCGGCTGTTTGCCTTGCGCGCTCCTAGACATCGGCGGGGGCGGCGGTGGCGGCACGACCGCGTCCGGCATGGAGGCGTCGCCGCCGCCCCTCTCCATGATCAGGAACTCGCCGCCGGCTTCCCCTGACTGCCTCGTGAGCTCCGGGGGTGGCGGCGTAGAGTTCAGAGTGGTGACGAACACCGCCGACCGCCGGTGCGCGACTTCCTTAGCCTGCCGCTTTGCCGCGATGACGGCCTCGGCCTCCTCCAGCTTTTTCAGGGCGGAGGCCTCTGCCTTCTCGGCCTCCGCTTTCTTCAGGCGGGCGGCCTCCTCCTCCTCGTGCTTCTCCTGCGCGTTCCACTCCGTCGCCTCCCGGAGGTCGGTGGCGGGGTCAATCCGCCGAGTAGTGGCAGACGTCTCCGCCGACCCCATAATGGAGGCGGCGGCAACCCTCTCAAGAGTGATGGGAGCCCTGAAGCGAGGGAAGCATATGAAAGACTCAGGAAAGATCAACAAAGAGAAAATAAAGATGAGGGACGGAGGCGCTTATGCAGAGACCAGCGGCGACTTCTTCACTTCCTTGCGGAAGCGGTTGGCTTTCGCGGCCGCCTCTTCCGCTTGGTCGCAGCGGCCGCTCCCTTAAACTTCTTCGACCGGCCACCAAGTGTACTCGGCCCGGCCCGGCGCTTCTTCACGCCGCCTTGGGCATCCAAGACGGCGGAGGAACTCGCGCTTGGCTGGCCAACCTTTGGCTGGTGACGCGGGGTGACTTCCCCCTCGGCATCGTCATCAGGCTAGTCGGCGAAAGTGGCCGTTAGCCTGAAGCCGCCTGCTTCTCCTCCTCCTCCCTCGGCGTCGGCCTCCATGGCCGCCGCCCCCAAGTCAGGATCGTCGACGTTGCTCTCCGCCCGATCGGGGACAAACTGATGAGCCGGCCCCGTGGTGCCGGCCGAAGGATGGACGAGAGGGTTCTGATTCAAAAACAAAAACGGTCAGACTGGACAAGTCGGACTCGGCAACGAAAGAAACAGAAGAAGGAAGACGACTTACAATAGGCGGGGGGTTGGCGCGTGAGTACGGCTCCTTGCCGAACCGCCAATCCATTGTGAGACCGCAGTTCGCGATGTAGTTCACCGTGTCCGCCACCTCCGCGTGAGGCGTGTCCTTGGAGCACATCCGACTCGGGTCCTGATGACCGCTCATCTGGCAGATCAGGTGAGGTCGGCCTTGGAGTGGGAGGACTCGGCGCGCCACAAAGGCGGCCAACAAGTCGGTCTCAGTCAAGCCCTCCGACTGCATTAGCACTCGGAGTCGCGTGACGGCGGCGGCACCAGTAGGAGACAACGTCCTATCTCGGTGTGACCAGCTGGGGAGTCTTCCAGCCGGCGCGCCGGCTTCGTAAGCCGGCAGGTTGACCCAGTCGCCTTCTGGGGCGACGTTCTTCACATAAAAGTAGGACCGCTGCCACATCTTCACCGACTTAATCAGCGGGATGGTGGGAAACGGATTGTCGGCCACTGATCTCCGCATCGCGATAAACGCACCGCACTGGGCCGGCACGCCGGCGACGTGCATGCCAAGCTTGGACTGGAAGAACTCACCCCAGAGCTCGATGGTGGGGAGAACGCCGAGGAAGCCTTCGCACAGGGTGGCGAAGGCAGCCAACAGCACCATCGTGTTCGGAGTAAGGTGGTGCGGCTGGAGCCTGTGGAACTCCAAGGAGCGGAAGAAGCCGCTCGCCGGCAGCCCCAGGCCGCGCATAAGGTGCGAGCGGAATATGACCCGCTCGCCCTCCTCCGGCACCAGCGATATTTCCCCCTCCGGCATGAGGCGGACCCGCACTAAGCCCCTGCCGCGCAGCCGCCGTGTCTTGCGGAGGATCTCGACATCGTCGTCATCGACCTCGGAGCCGTTCCACACTCTGGAGCGCACAGCAGGAGGCGCGACGGCGGAGGAAGAGCTCATCGCTGCGGGCGCGGCGTGGTTCGGAGCAGCAACGACGAGAGGAAGAAGAAGCAAGAAGGAGCGAAAGGGAGTAGGGAGGATGCGCGCGCGTGCTTCTCCGCCCCATCCCCCCGCCTACTTATAGGCTCGTGGGCTGAGAAGCCGATGGGGCAGTCGTGGGATTAACTGTACCCATGAACCCACGACCCCCACGATTTACCATGCGAAGTTACTGCGTGCAGTAACTACGCGGGAACCCCAACCGTCCGCACGGCCACAACGGATCCGTTCACATGCCGAGGCACGATAGTGGCGGGCCCCACTTGTAGGCCTGTCTCGTCGCACGTGTGGGTGGGCAGACTGGCTCAGCCACGTGGCGCCTCGCGACGGGTCCACAACGGGCGGCAACCTGGAGGCTTATCAGGCACGCCGCCTGGACTCCGCCGCGACGTTCAAACTTTTTCAGGGGCAAGTCGGCCTTAAGCAAGTCCGACTCCAACTAGTCGGCTTGACAGAAGACGGCTAGCGAGGCCCAG
Source organism: Triticum dicoccoides (assembly GCF_002162155.2). Lineage (NCBI taxonomy): Eukaryota > Viridiplantae > Streptophyta > Magnoliopsida > Poales > Poaceae > Triticum > Triticum dicoccoides. The sequence continues at coordinate 146,610,249 of NC_041380.1, read as the reverse complement.
ATCCAACCGCCGGAAAGAAGAAACTGTTGAGGCTCCTCGACATATCACCCTTGGTGCCTCACCAGCTTCGGGGACTACTATCGGAGTAATGGGCCACGAGTAGGCTAACCCAGGCCTAGAACCCTTCAAGACATCAGGGCAGGCTGCACCCCTCAAGACCCCAGGACGAAGAGCCGCCTTCTGAGAGTTGGCGGTGAGGCAGCCGACTGCCCACTCGTGGCCGAGTCCCGAGGACGACTTCAGGATGAGTCGACTCCTGACTGGTGACTTCCAGAGAAGCCGGCCGTGGGGAGTTGGCCCGCGACGCCAACAACCCCCATGCCCTCATAAAGAGGGACGGGACAGGGAGTGGCCACAGTAAGGTCCACTCCCACCCTTTTCCAAGGGCAGGTGTGGCCACAGTACGCCGTACCCGCGGAGATCTCCGCCTGGCGCGACACTATTGCTATGTCGGCCCTGACGTCAGCCCCAGAGGGCGGAGTCCTGTGCCCATGATGGCCTGCCGGTACGACCCAGGGACGACAGGTCCCACCAGTCGGCGGGCGTATGGAAGACAGCGAGAGCGCTATCAGTCGGCCCAGTTGGGAGTCGGCCCCCAGGAGTCGGCCGGCCCCTTCCACGGGCCCCACGCACCATTAACCAGGCGCGACAGGGAATGGCAACAGTGATCGCCCGCCAGACGGCGGAGCTATTGCCATGACCCCATGACCGAGCCCGCGTCATTAGAAGCACGGCTATAGTAATCTGCAGCCCGCAAGACCCGCCCGCGGGGGACGCGGCCTGTCGGCTCCGTACCGAGCCAGTCGGCGGGCCCCAGGAGTCGGCGGATAAGACAGCGGCCAGAGAGACTGACGGCTGGGCCCGCATCTAGCCGGATTACCATTGTACCCCTGGGGGGTAGGCCTATATAAACCCCCAGGGCTCCCATGCAAAGGGTTGGAATCCATTAGCACTAGACCAGATCATAGAGGAAGGAGAGAGCTAGCCTAGCCTTCTCCTACCTCCAGGAAACAGCTCAAGGAGCAATCGTGTACACACTTTGCCATAGTGATCATGCGGAGACCCCGCAGAGCAGCAGTAGGGTTGTTATCTCCACGGAGAGCCCCGAAGCTGGGTAAGATTCGCCGGTGTGCATGCCTTCGCCTTTTCTCATTTCCAGGAACCAACGATGTTCTACTCGCTCCCACCATGATAAGCCATCCTTTGGCATATGTCGCACCCAACCCCCGACACGACGGGCAAGGGAACTCCTCCAAACGGCTTTAACCCAGCAGCAGTCTTATTCGCATAGTCGTGAGATGATCCATTCCACCCCCCGTCCAAGCCGGAGCTACAACAGGCATATTGATGAACCGGCTGTGTCCAGCAGTGCGCGGCACCGTAACCCGGCGGGTGGTGGTGCTAATGCATAAGATGTGGTGGATCATGGCGGAGCACGTTGAGAGGCCGACTTAGCAGCTCAGCACACAGCTCGTCAGCCTACTTCGGTTCGTCCGACCACCTCAGTGGAGCCAGGTGTGGTCTTCAGTTCTTTGGGGGTACCATGCCTCACCCCGGCCTTACGTAATGTGTGACTGCCCAAGGATTTTATGGGCCCTCGTAAGGTGCCCAATTACACCACCGATTTGCCCCCTCAGTCATGGGTTGAGAGTTATGAGATGGCAATGGAGATGCTGGATGTGGATGAAGCGGTGTGTGCTAAGTATTTCACCATTATGTTGGAAGGAACGGCCCGTACCTGGTTAAAGAGTCTACCAGCTAATTCCATTGCGTCATGGGCCGAGTTAAAGAGCCGGTTTATCCAAAATTTCAAGGATACATGTAAGCAGCCCATGTCAATTGTGGACCTAGCTGCTTGTGTTCAAGAGGATGGGGAGTCTACGACCCATTGGGTGAAGCGAGTCTCAGCTATTTTGCATTCATCAGACTGCATCAATGCAGACACAACAGTACGTTGGATGGCAACTGCCGGTTCATGCCATTAAAACTGAAGTTGGGAAGGCTCAAACATCACTGTAATGACATGTCAACGCTTATGGCCGCTTTGGTCAAATATGCCGATTCAGATAGTACCAAGGACCCTGATTCCGAGGAGGACAAACCAGGGAAGGGCAAAAAGAACGGCAATGCCAAGGGGCATCAGCATAACCCGGAAGGCCATGGGAACAATGGTAAGCGCAAGGCGGATAATAGCTTGGACTTTGTGGCTAACACCAACGCCCAAGATAACGGTCAGCGTCGCAAGGGTAAACCGCCCCAGCGGGGCAGAGGGTTGGGCCCCAATCTGGAGCGCATGTTAAATCAACCCTGTCCAAAGCATGGATCAAAGGAGAAGTCGGCTTCACATCTTTGGAAGGATTGCTTCATCATGCGAGAGTTCAAAAATTCTAATATGTTTCAATACGACAATGGCCCGCCCGGCGGTTCAGGTGGCGGTTTTCATGGGTCGGGTTATGGAGGCGGCAGCTCCGGTTCAGGATTCCAAGGTAATCAAGCCGGACATGGTAATCAAGGTAATCAGGGCAATCAAGGAGGTTATAACCATCAGGGGAATCAACAGCAGCAGCAATCGGGTTATCAGAGCAATCCGAAGCAGTTGAATAACGGGCAGTATCATGTCTTTACCACTAGCTTGTGTAAGCGCGATCAGAAGCTTCACAAGAGGGCCGTGAACTCCGTTAAACCGGCGGTGCCTCAGTATTTGCGCTGGTCTGAACAACCCATTTTATGGAGTCGGGAGGATCACCCGCCCCAGGTTGATAATCCGGGTCATCTGGCCTTAGCGGTGGCTCCTCAAGTCGGGGGCTACAAGTTCACCAAAGTGCTTATGGATGGAGGGAGCAGTATCAATATCCTTTACTATGATACCTTCCGTCGCATGGGGCTGACAGACAAGAGTCTTAAACCGTCGAACACCGTCTTTCATAGAGTGGTGCCTGGTAAATCGGCGTACCCAGTTGGCAAGATAGCCCTAGAGGTGGCTTTTGGAGACGGTCATGATTCAAGATCAGAAACTTTGACTTTTGAAGTGGTGAATATCAAGAGCCCATATCATGCCCTGTTCGAAAGGCCGGCTTATGCTAAGTTTATGGCGAGGCCATGTTATGTTTACCTGCAGCTTAAGATGGGTCATAAGGGGACCATCATGGTACATGGAAGTAGGAAGATTGCTTTAGAATGTGAAGAAGGGGATGCGGTTTATGCTGAGTCGGTTTGTGCCACAGATGAGATGAAATTTTATAAGGACAACATTGATCCGGCGGATATGACTTCTCTGAAAAAGCCAACTATAGAGCATGATCCGACGCTGAAATTTAAATCGGCTGCAGACACTAAAACGGTTGATTTTGTTCCTGGTGATTCATCTCAGTAGTTCAGTATTAGAGCTAACCTGGATCCAAAATAGGAAAGCGCGCTCATCGAGTTCATCCATGAGAACTGGGACATCTTTGCATGGAGGCCTTCTGACATTCCAGGTGTACCGAGGGAACTCGCTGAGCGCACCCTTAACATAGATCCTAAGTTTAAACCGGCCAGGCAGTTTCTCCGCCGCTTCAACGAAGAGAGACATAAGGCTATTGGTGAGGAGGTAGCCCGGTTTTTGGCAGCAGGGTTTACCGTGGAGGTTTTTCACCCTGAGTGGCTAGCTAATCCAGTGCTGGTACTTAAGAAAAATGGCACTTGGCGTATGTGTGTGGATTACACAGACTTGAACAAGGCCTGTCCAGCTGATCCCTTTGCTCTCCCGCGTATTGATCAGATTATTGATGCTACGGCAGGTTACGACCGTTTGTGTTTTCTAGATGCTTATTTTGGTTATCATCAGATTAAAATGGCAGTTAAGGACCAGGAGAAGACAACTTTCATAACTCCCTTTGGAGCCTTCTGCTATGTGTCTATGCCTTTCATGCTCAAGAGCGCCCAAGCGACTTATCAGCGTTGTGTTCAGAATTGTCTTCATAAACAGATTGAGCGCAATGTTCACGCCTATGTGGATGATATTGTGGTGAAATCTATGAAGGAGGAAACATTGATAGAGGACCTAAGGGAGACTTTTGATAACCTCCGGGTCTATAAGATGATGCTTAATCCGGCTAAATGTGTCTTAACTCAACTTCACACCTTGCAACACAGGCAAGAACTCCTTTGACTGTTCCATTTTGAACTACTTCAAAAACATTTCAAGGTATGTACCCATTGAAAAATTTATCAAGCGTCTTGATCTATCTCTATAGATCTTGATGCCTAATATGTAAGCAGCTTCACTGAGGTCTTTCATTGAAAAATTCTTATTCAAGTATCCTTTTATGCTAGCCATAAATTCAGTATAATTTCCGATCAACAATATGTCATCCACATATAATATCAGAAATGCTACAGAGCTCCCACTCACTTTCTTATAAATACAGGCTTCTCCAAAAGTCTATATAAAACTATATGCTTTGATCAACTCATCAAAGCGTATATTCCAACTCCGAGATGCTTGCACTAGTCCATGGTTAGATCATTGGAGCTTGCACACTTTGTTAGCACCTTTAGGATTGACAAAACCTTCTTGTTGCATCATATACAACTCTTTTTTAAGAAATCCATGAAGGAATGCAGTTTTGACATCCATTTGCCAGATTTCATAAAATGTGGCAATTGCTAACATGATTCGGACAGACTTAAGCATCGCCACGAGTGAGAAAATCTCATCGTAGTCAACATCTTGAACTTGTCAAAAACTGTTTGCGACAATTCAAGCTTTGTATAGTAATACTACTATCAGCGTCTGTCTTCCTCTTGAAGATCCATTTATTCTCAATGGCTTGCCAATCATTGGGCAAGTCAACCAAAGTCCACACTTTGTTCTCATACATGGATACCATCTCAGATTTCATGGCCTCAAGCCATTTTGCGGAATCTGGGCTCATCATCGCTTCCTCATAGCTTGTTGGTTTTTCATGGTCTAGTAACATGACTTCCAGAAAGGATTACCGTACCACTTTGGTGAGGACCATACTCTGGTTGACCTACGAGGTTCGGCAGTAACTTGATCTGAAGTTTCATCATCATCATTCTTAGCTTCCTTAGTAATTGGCTTAGGAATCACTAGAACTGATTTCTGTGATGAACTACTTTCCAATTCAGGAGAAGGTACAATTACCTCATCAAGTTCTACATTCCTCCCACTCACTTCTTTTGAGAGAAACTTCTTCTCTAGAAAGGATCCATTCTTAGCAACGAATATCTTGCCTTTCGGATCTGTGATAGAAGGTGTACCCAACAATTTCCTTTGGGTATCCTATGAAGACACATTTCTCTGATTTGGGTTCGAGCTTATCAGGTTGAAACTTTTTCACATAAGCATCATAGCCCCAAAATTTAAGAAATGACAGCTTAGGTTTCTTGCTAAACCACAGTTCATATGGTGTCGTCTCAACAGATTTAGATGGTGCCCTATTTAACGTGAATGCAACTATCTCTAATGCATAACCCCAAAACGATAGTGGTAAATCGGTAAGAGACATCATAGATCGCACCATATCTAATAAAGTATGGTTACGACGTTCGGACAACCATTATGCTGTGGTGTTCCAGGTGGCGTGAGTTGCGAAACTATTCTGCATTGTTTCAAATGAAGACCAAACTCATAACTCAAATATTCACCTCCACGATCAGATCGTAGAAACTTAATTTTCTTGTTACGATGATTTTCCACTTAACTCTGAATTTTTTGAACTTTTCAAATGTTTCAGACTTATGTTTCATCAAGTAGATATACCCATATCTGCTCAAATCATCTGTGAATGTCAGAAAATAACGATACCCGCCGCGAGCCTCAACACTCATTGGACCACACACATCAGTATGTATTATTTACAACAAGTCTGTTGCTCGCTCAATTGTTCCGAAGAACGAAGTCTTAGTCATCTTGCCCATTAGGCATGGTTCGCAAGCATCAAGTGATTCCAAAAGTCCATCAGCATGGAGTTTCTTCATGCGCTTTACACCAATATGACCTAAACGGCAGTGCCACATATAAGTTGCACTATCATTATTAGCTTTCATCTTTTGGCTTCAATATTATGAATATGTGTATCACTACGATCGAGATTCAATAAACCATTTATATTGAGTGTATGACCATAGAAGGTTTTATTCATGTAAATAGAACAACAATTATTCTTTGACTTACATTAATAACCGTATTGCAATAGACATGATTCAATCATATTTATGCTCAATGCAAACACTAAATAGCATTTATTTTAGGTTCAACACTAATCCCGAAGGTAAAGGGAGTGTGCGATGGTGATCTTATCAACCTTGGAATCACTTCCAACTCACATCACCACTTCGGCCTTAACTAGTCTCTGTTTATTTTGCAACTCTTGTTTGGAGTTACTAATCTTATCAACTGAACCGGTATCAAATACCCTGGGGTTACTATGAACACTAGTAAAGTACACATCAATAACATGTATATCAAATATACCTTTCACTTTGCCATCCTTCTTATCCGCCAAGTATTTGGGGTAGTTCCGCTTCCAGTGACCATTCCCTTTGCAGTAGTAGCACTCAATTTCAGGCTTGGGTCTAGCTTTGGGCTTCTTCATGGGAGTGGCAACTTGCTTGCCATTCTTCTTGAAGTTCCCTTTCTTTCGCTGGCCCTTTTACTTGAAACTAGTGGTCTTGTCAACCATCAACACTTGATGCTTTTCTTGATTTCTACCTTCGCTGATTTCAGTATCATGAAGAGCTCGGGAATCGTTTTCGTCATCCCTTACATATTATAGTTCATCACGAAATTCTAGTAACTTGGCGATAGTGACTAGAGAACTCTGTCAATCACTATCTTATCTGGAAGATTAACTCCCACTTGATTCTAGTGATTGTAGTACCCAGACAATCTGAGCACATGCTCACTTGTTGAGCTTCCTCCATCTTGTAGGAAAAGTACTGTCAGAGGTCTCATACCTCTTGACATGGGCATGAGACTGAAATACCAATTTCATCTCTTGGAACATCTCATATGCTCCATGTCGTTCAAAATATTTTTGAAGTCCCGGTTCTAAGCCGTAAAGCATGGTGCACTAAACTATCAAGTAGTCATCTTACCGAGCTTGCCAAACGTTCATAACATCTGCATCTGCTCCTGCAAAAGGTCCGTCACCTAGCGGTGCATCAAGGACATTATTCTTCTGTGCAGCAATGAGGATAATCCTCAGATCACAGATCCAGTCCGCATCATTGCTACTATCATCTTTCAACTTATTTTTCTCTAGGAACATATCAAAATTAAAAGGTAAGCTACATCTCAAGCTATTGATCTACAACATAGATATGCAAATGCTATCAGGACTAAGTTCATGATAAATTAAAGTTCAATTAATCATATTACTTAAGAACTCCCACTTAGATAGACATCCCTCTAGTCATCTAAATGACCACATGACCCAAATCAACTAAACCATGTCTGATCATCGCGTGAGATGGAGTAGTTTTCAATGGTGAACATCACTATGTTGATCATATCTACTATATGATTCACGTTCGACTTTTTGGACTCAGTGTTCCGAAGCCATATCTGCATATGCTAGGCTCGTCAAGTTTAACCAGAGTATTCTGCATGTGCAAAACTGGCTTGCACCCGTTGTATGTGAACGTAGAGCTTATCACACCCGATCATCACATGGTGTCTCATCACGAAGAACTATCGCAACGGTGCATAGTCAGGGAGAACACTTATACCTTGAAATTTTAGTAAGGTATCATCTCATAATGCTACCATCGTACTAAGCAAAATAAGATGCATAAAGGATAAACATCACATGCAATCAAGATATGTGACATGATATGGCCATCATCATCTTGTGCCTTTGATCTCCATCTCCAAAGTACCGCCATGATCTCCATCGTCACTGGCATGACACCATGATCTCCATCATCTTGATCTTTATCAACGTGTCGTCACATGGTCGTCTCACCAACTATTGCTTTTGCAACTATTTCTATTGCATAGCGATAAAGTAAAGAAATTATATGGCGCTTGCATCGTATGCAATAAAGAGACAACCATAAGGCTCATGCCAATTGCCGATAACTCCAACAAAACATGATCATCTGATACAAAAATTTATATCTCATCACGTCTTGATCATATCACATCACAATATGCCCTGCAAAAACAAGTTAGACGTCCTCTACTTTGTTGTTGCAAGTTTTACGTGGCTGCTACAGGCCTAGCAAGAACCGTTCTTACCTACGCATCAAAAACCACAACGCGATATAGTGATTGCTTTTTGATCTTCAAAAATAACCCTGTTCATTGAATCCGATATTAAACTAAAGTTGGAGAAACATACACACGCCAGCCACCTGTGTGCAAAGCACGTCGGTATTACCAGTCCCATGAACGCGGTCATGTAATGTCGGTCCGGGCCGCTTCATCCAACAATACCGCAGAATCAAGAAACAACTAGTGACAACAAGCAATATGTATATACCCATGCCCACAACTCCTTTGTGTTCTACTCGTGCATATAACATCTACGCATAGACCTGGCTCTGATGCCACTGTCGGGGAACGCAGTATTTCAAAAATTAGCCTACGATCACGCAAGATCTATCTAGGAGAATCATAGCAATGAGAGGGGAGAGTGTGTCCATGTACCCTCGTAGACCGAAAGCGGAAGCATTAAGTAACGCGATTGATGTAGTCGAACGTCTTCGCGATCCAACCGATCAAGCATTGAATGCACGACACCTCCGCGATCTGCAGACGTACAGCTCGATGACGTCCCTCGTACTCTTGATCCAGCTGAGGCCAAGGGAGAGTTTCGTCAGCACGACGGTGTGGTGACGGTGATGATGAAGTTACCGGCGCAGGGCTTCGCCTAAGCACTGCAACAATATGACCAAGGTGTGTTTCTATGGAGGGGGCACCGCACACGGTTAAGAGAAACTTTGGTGTGCTTTTGGGGTGCCCTCTACCCACATATATAAAGGAGGGAGGAGGAGGAGGCCGGCCTAGGAGGGGCGCACCTATAGGGGGAGTCCAACTAGGATTCCCAATCCTAGTTGGAGTCCCCTTTGATTCCTTTTCCAAGAGGGGAGAGAGGGAAGGAGTAGGAGAGGGAGAAGGTAAGAGAGGGGATGCCGCCCCCTCCCTAGTCCAATTCGTACATGCCATGGAGGGCGCGCAACCAACCCTTGAGGCCCTTCTCTTCTTTCCCGTATGGCCCATTAAGGCCCACTACTTCCCCCGGCGAATTCCCATAACTCTCCGGTACTCCGAAAAATACCCGAATCACTCGGAACCTTTCCGATGTCCGAATATAGCCTTCCAATATATCGATCTTCATGTCTCGACCATTTCGAGACTCCTCGTCATGTCCGTGATCTCATCCGGGACTCAAAACAAACTTCGGTCATCAAATCACATAACTCATAATACAAATCATCATCGAACATAAAGCATGCGGACCCTACTAGTTTGAGAACTATGTAGACATGACCGAGACACATCTCCGATCAATAGCCAATAGCGGAACCTAGATGCTCATATTGGCTCCTACATATTCTATGAAGAGCTTTATCGGTGAAACCGCATAACAACATACGTTGTTCCCTTTGTCATTGATATGTTACTTGCCTGAGATTCGATCATCGGTATCATCATACCTAGTTCAATCTCGTTACCAGCAAGTCTCTTTACTCATTCCATAATGCATCATCCCGCAACTAAATCATTAGTCACATTGCTTGCAAGGCTCATAGTGATGTGCATTACCGAGAGGGCCCAGAGGTACCTCTCCGATACACAGAGTGACAAATCCTAATCTTGATCTATGCCAACTCAACAAACACCATCAGAGACACCTGTAGAGCATCATTATAATCACCTAGTTACGTTGTGACGTTTGATAGCACACAAGGTGTTCTTACGATATTCGGGAGTTGCATAATCTCTTAGTCAGAGGAACATGTATAAGTCATGATGAAAGCCATAGCAATAAAACTAAACGATCATTTATGCAAAGCTAACAGATGGGTCTTGTCCATCACATCATTCTCTAATGATGTGATCCCGTTCATCAAATGACAACACATGTCCATGGCTAGGAAACTTAACCATCTTTGATTAACGAGCTAGTCAAGTAGAGGCATACTAGGGACACTCTGTTTGTCTATGTATCCACACATGTACTAAGTTTCTGGTTAATACAATTCTAGCATGAATAATAAACATTTATCATGATATAGGGAAATATAAATAACAACTTTATTATTGCCTCTACGGCATATTTCCTTCATTTCTACAGTCCACAATTACTCACTAGCATGACTCTAATATCACCATCCTCATATCTCAAAACAATCATAAAGAATCAAACTTCTCATAGTATTCAATGCACTTTATATGAAAGTTTTTATTATATCCCTCTTGGATGACCATCATATTAGGACTAAATTCATAACCTAAGAAAATTACCATGCTGTTTAGAGACTCTCAAAATGATATAAGTGAAGCATGAGAGTTCATCAATTTCTTCAAAATTAAACCACCATCGTGCTCTAAAAAGATATAGTGAAGCACTAGAGCAACTGACAAACTACTCCGAAAGATATAAGTGAAGATCCATGATTAGTTGAATAATTATGTAACTATGTGAAGACTCCTTCTCATAAATAAAATTTCAGATCTTAGGTACTTTATTCAAACAGAAAGAAAAACAAAATAAAATGGCATTGCAAGGATGGCACATATCATGTGAAGAAGCAAAAACTTAGGCTCAACCAAAACTGACCGATAGTTGTTGAAGAAGAAATGTGGGATGCCAACCGGGGCATCCCCAAGCTTAGATGCTTGAGACTTCTTGAAATATTAATTAGGGATGCCTTGAGCATCCCCAAGCTTGAGCTTTTGTGTCTCCTTAATTCCTTTCATATCGCGGTTTCCCTAAATCTTAAAAACTTCATCCACACAAAGCTCAACAAGAACTCATGAGATAAGTTAGTATAAATCAACACATAAACCTTATCATTCTCTACTGTAGCAAATCACTAAAATTATTATTTGATATTGCCTATTAAATGTCTCTGCATATTTAGCACTCCTATCCTCAAATAGAATCATTAAACAAGCAAACATATGCAAACAATGCAAACATAACAGCAATCTATCAATACAGGACAATCTGTAAAGAATGCAGGAGGAATCATACTTATTTAACTCCAAAAATTCCGAGAAATTACCACACTGTAGATAATTTTTTGTTACTCATTTTGTAAAAATTTCAATATTTTATCACATTTTGAATTTCCAAAAGAATTCAGACAATGATAGAAAACTTTCTGTTTTCAAAACAGCAACATATAGACTTGTAAAATAAGCATGGTAAAGGCTACACTTGACCTTTTTATTGAACTAAAAGATGAAAACATTACTCAAAATAACAGAAAGCAAGTCCTAATAAAAGAAAATGACGCTCCAAGCAAAACACATATCATGTGGTGAATAAAAATATAGCTCCAAGTTACCGATGAATGAAGACGAAAGAGGGGATGCCATCCGGGGCATCCCGAAGCTTAGGATCTTTCCACTCCTTATTCCGTAGTCCATTCAAACTTTACCCAAAACTTGGAAACTTCACAACACAAAACTTAACAGAAAACTCGTAAGCACCGTTAGTAAAATAAAGCAAATCACCACTTCGGTACTGTCAAGACAAGATTCATAATTTTTCTCACATGATGCCTACTGTACCCTATCATTTCTACAATTTATATTAAGCAATATAAGCCATAGAAACTAGAAAACAAGCAAACTATGCATCGAAAACAGAATCTGTCAAAAACAGGATAGTCTGTAGTAATCTATAAATCTCAAATACTTCTGTAACTCCAAAATTTCTGAAATTCCTGAAAAATTAGGACAACCTGAGCAATTTGTTTATTAATCTTCTGCAAAAAGAATCAGTATTTTATCACCCTTATTTTTTAAATGAGAATTGTTTTCTTGAGCGCAAAAGTTTCTGTTTTTTAGCAAGATCAATTCAACTATCACCATAGATCACCCCAAAGGTCTTACTTGGCACTTTATTGGAACAAAAGCTATAAAACATGATTACTACAATAGCTTAATCATGTGAACACACAAAACAGTAGGTAATGGTGTTGGGTTGTTTCCCAACAAGCGCTTTTCTTCATTGCCTTTCTAGCTAGGCATGATGATTTCAATGATGCTCACATAAAAGATAAGAATTGAAACATAAAGGGAGCATCATTAAGCATATGACTAGCACACTTAAGTCTAAACCACTTTCTATGCATAGGGAGTTTGTGAGCAAACAATTTATGGGAGCAACAATCAACTAGCATAGGAAGGCAAAACAAGCATAACTTCAAGATTTTCAACACATAGAGAGGAAATTTGATATTATTGCAACTCCTACAAGCATATATTCCCCCTCATAATAATTTTTAGTGGCATCATGAATGAATTCAACAATATAACCGTCACATAAAAGCATTACTTTCATGATCCATAGCATAGAAATTTTACTACTCTCCATATAAGCAAAATTCTTCTCATTCATAATAGTGGGAGCAAGTTCAACAAAATAACCATCATGAGATTGAAAATGAAGATCAAGATGACAAGTTTCATGGTTATCATTATTCTTTATAGAATCAATGTCATCACAATAATCATCATAGATAGGAGACATGCTTTCATCATAATAAATTTGCTCATCAAAACTTGGGGGATAAAAAATATCATCTTCATCAAACATAGCATCCCCAAGCTTGTAGCTTTGCATATCATTAGCATCATGGATATTCAAAGAATTCATACTAACAACATTGCAATCATGCTCATTATTCAAAGATTTAGTGCCAAACATTTTAACGCATTCTTCTTCTAACACTTCGGCACAATTATCAAAATCCTTATTTTCATGAAAGACATTAAAAAGATGAAGCATATGAGGCAACCTCAATTCCATTTTTTGTAGTTTTCTTTTATAGACTAAACTAGTGATAAAACAAGAAACTAAAAGATTCGATTGCAAGATCTAAAGATATACCTTCAAGCACTCACCTCCCCGGCAACGGCGCCAGAAAAGAGCTTGATGTGTACTACACAACCTTCTTGTTGTAGACTCGTGTTGGGCCTCAAAGCGCAGAGTTTCGTAGGACAATATCAAATTTCCCTCAAGTGGATGACCTAAGGTTTATCAATCTGTGGGAGGCGTAGGATGAAGATGGTGTCTCTCAAACAACCCTGCAACCAAATAACAAAGAGTCTCTTGTGTCCCCAACACACCCAATACAATGGTAAATTGTATAGGTGCACTAGTTCGGTGAAGAGATGGTGATACAAGTGCAATATGGATAGTAGATATAGTTTTTTGTAATCTGAAATAATAAAAACAGCAAGGTAACATGTGGTAAAAGTGAGCAAAAACGGTATTGCAATGCTTAGAAACAAGGCCTAGGGTTCATACTTTCACTAGTGCAAGTTCTCTCAACAATGATAACATAATTAGATCATATAACATTCCCTCAATGTCCAACAAAGAGTCACTCCAAAGTCACTAATAGCGGAGAATAAACAAAGAGATTATTGTAGGGTACGAAACCACCTCAAAGTTATTCTTTCTGAATGATCTATTGGGCTATTCCTATAAGTGTCACAAACAGCCCTAGAGTTCATACTAAAATAACACCTTAAGACACACATCAACCAAAACCCTAATGTCACCTAGATACTCCAATGTCACCACAAGTATCCGTGGGTTTGATTATACGATATGCATCACACAATCTCAGATTCATCTATTCGAACCAACACAAAGAACTTCAAAGAGTGCCCCAAAGTTTCTACCGGAGAGTCAAGACGAAAACGTGTGCCAACCCCTATGCATAAGTTCATATGGTCACATAACCCGCAAGTTGATCACCAAAGCATACATCATGTAGATCACATGAATATCCCATTGTCACCATAGGTAAGCACATGCAAGACATACATCAAGTGTTCTCAAATCCTTAAGACTTACTACGATAAGATATATTCAAAGGGAAAACTCAATCCATTACAAGAAGGTAGAGGGGGAGAAGCATCATAAGATCCAACTATAATAGCAAAGCTCGCGGTACATCAAGATCGTGCCAAATCAAGAACATGAGAGAGGGAGAGAGATCAAACACATAGCTACTGGTACATACCCTCATCCCCGAGGGTAAACTACTTCCTCCTCGTCATGGAGAGCGCCGGGATGATGAAGATGGCCACCAGTGATGGTTTCCCCCTGCGGTAGGATGCCGGAAGGGGCTCCTGATTGGTTTATCGTGGCTACAGAGGCTTGCGGTGGCGGAACTCCCGATCTAGGTTCTGTTTTGGAGGTTTTGGGATTTATAGGAAGCGTTGGAGTCGTGAACAAGTCAAGGGGCCCACGAGGATCCCACAAGGATGGAGGGCGCGCCCTAGGGGGGTGGGGGTGCGCTCCACCCTTGTAGTGGCCTCAGGACTCTTCTTCGATATCTTTTTGTTCCAGTATTTTTTATATTTTCCAAAAATATCCTACATAAATTTTCAGGTCAATTGGACTCCGTTTGATATTCCTTTTCTGTGAAACTCAAAAACAAGGGAAAAACAAAAACTGGCATTGGGCTCTAGGCTAACAGGTTAGTGCCAAAAATCATATAAAATAGCATATGAAACATCCAAGATAGATAATATAATAGCGTGGAACAATAAAAAATTATAGATACGTTGGAGACGTATTAGTGCCAAAAAGATTTCCAAGATTATAAGAAGTATCATTGTCTTCCCAATCATAATCATCACAACAAGCAATAGGCATAACAAAATCATCATCAATAGTGCTCTCGCACATTGTGCCATAAGACATAGAAGCAATATCATCATCAAGTGCATCATCTTCCACAATTATTTTTGATTCATTTTCATGAGGCACAACAATAATAGGAGCAACATTATTTGGGAGATATACCTTTTTACCTCTTTTCATTCTTCTTTTCTTCTTCTTGACCACATCATGTGTGGGTTTAATTAATTTCTTCGAGCTTCTTATTGATGAGACTGGTTAAATAGGGATCTCCTCCTCGTCACCTATTTCATCATGAGAGACAATAGGAGGGAAAGTAGAAATATTTACCCTTTCATTAGTATTCTTTTTATATTCTATTGGTTTTCCCATGTTTCTATAGTTGGCAATATACGCATTCTCATTGCAATTTACCATGCAAAACATATATATATATTTTAGATTAGTTTCAATGTCATCCATGAGCATGAATACTTCAAACCAACTATTTTTATGTGTCAATTCTTCACTCCCCCAAAATAGACAAAGCTCATTATAAAGTTCAAGGGTGATCAAATCATTACAATATTTGGCCATGATTTGATCATGAAAAAGTTTGCATTGGAAATTAAGATGACCAACCTTATTGCAAAGTTCACAAGTAATAGGACAAAGAGAACATAATTTTGTAGCAAGTTCATCTATCACTTTGAGAAAAGAATTGGTTCTATCATGTTTATGCTTCTTGCAAAATCTATCTTCCCTATAAGGCACGTCTTCACAAAGTCTTTCCACTCCACAAAAATTGACATGCTTATAAGAAACATTTTTATTATAACTAGTGCAATCATCATTCGTATTTTGGATATTCATAGAAATATTGCGTGCCAAACATTTTTCATCTTCTAACAATTGAGCACAATTTTCCTTTCCATCATTTTCAAGAAAGACATGATAAAGATGAATAATATGATGCAACCTCAATTCCATTTTTTGTTTTATTTTATAAACCAAACTAGTGATAAACAAGAAACTAAAAGATTTGATTGCAAGATCTAAAGATATACCTTCAAGCACTCACCTCCCCGGCAACGGCGCCATAAAAGAGCTTGATGTCTACTACGCAATTTTATTCTTGTAGAAACATGTTGGGCCTCCAAGCGCAAAGTTTTGTAGGACAGTAGTAATTTTCCCTCAAGTGGATGACCTAAGGTTTATCAATCCATGGGAGGCATAGGATGAAGATGGTCTCTCTCAAACAACCCCGCAACCAATAATAAAAAGTCTCTTGTGTCCCCAACACACCAAATACAAATGGTAATTTGTATAGGTGCACTAGTTCGATGAAGAGATGGTGATACAAGTGTAATATGGATAGTAGATATTGATTTTTGTAATAAGAACAATAAAAAAACAACAAGGTAGAAATTGATAAAACGGAGCACAAACGGTATTGCAATGCTTTAAAATGAGGCATAGGGTCTGTAATTTCACTAGTGCAATCTCTCAACAATGCTAATATAATTGGATCATATAACCATCCCTCAACGTGCGTGAAGAATCACTCCGAAGTTCCTATCTAGCGGAGAACATAAGAAGAAATCGTTTGTAGGGTACGAAACCACCTCGAAGCTATTCTTTCCTATCGATCTATCCAAGAGTTCGTACTAAAATAACACCAAATAATTTCAGATTCATAATACTCAGTCCAACACAAAGAACCTCAAAGAGTGCCCCAAGATTTCTACCGGAGAAACAAGGACAAGAACGTGCATCAACCCCTATGCATAGATTGCCCCAATGCCACCTGGGGAATCCTCGACTTGAGTGCCAAAACATATCTCAAGTGAATCAATATAATACCCTGATGACCCACAAGTATAGGGGATCTATTGTAGTCCTTTTGATAAGTAAGAGTGTCGAACCCAACGAGGAGCAGAAGGAAATGATAAGCAGTTTTCAACAAGGTGTTCTTTGCAAGCACAGAAATTATCGGTAACAGGTAGTTTTGTGATAAGGTAATTTGTAACGGGTAGCAAATAGTAAAAGTAAATAAGGTGCAGCAAGATGGCCCAATCCTTTTTGTAGCAAAGGACAAGCTTGGACAAACTCTTATATAAAGGAAAACGCTCCCGAGGACACATGGGAATTATCGTCAAGCTAGTTTTTATCACGTTCATATGATTCACGTTCGGTACTTTGATAATTTGATATGTGGGTGGACCGGTGCTTGGTGCTGCCCTTCCTTGGACAAGAATCCCACTTATGATTAACCCCTCTTGCAAGCATCCGCAACTACAAAAGAAGTATTAAGGTAAACCTAACCATATCATGAAACATATGGATCCAAATCAGCCCCTTACGAAGCAACTCATAAACTAGGGTTTAAGCTTCTGTCTCTCTAGCAACCCATCATCTACTTATTACTTCCCAATGCCTTACTCTAGGCCCAAACAATGGTGAAGTGTCATGTATTCGATGTTCACATGACACCACTAGAGTAAAGACAACATACATCTCATCAAAATATCGAACGAATACCAAATTCACATGACTACTTATAGCAAGACTTCTCCCATGTCCTCAAGAACAAACGTAACTGCTCACAAATCATATTCATGTTCATAATCAGAGGGATATTAATATGCATAAAGGATCTGAACATATGATCTTCCACCGAATAAACCAACTAGCATCAACTACAAGGAGTAATCAACACTACTAGCAACCCACAGGTACCAATCTGAGGCTCTGGGACAAATATTGGATACAAGAGATGAACTAGGGTTTGATATGAGATGGTGCTGGTGAAGCTGGTGTATATGACAGCTTCAAGGCTTGTGGAGTTGATGAGTTTGTGGCTCAGAAGCTCACAAAATGGAATGATGAGCTCATCATGCAGTTCTACTCCACAACTCACTTCTACCCAGATGGAAGGATTGTCTGGATGTCTGAAGGTACTAGGTACCAGTCCACAATTGCAGAATGGGCTAAGTTGATCAATGCCCTAGAAGAGAGTGAAGATGACTTGGATGTCTATGCCAAGAAGAAGAAGGATCACAACACCATGGCACACATGTACAAGGAGATCCCAGATGCTGCTCTTGAGACACACAAGTTTGGATCTGTACATTACCTTCTGTCAGGCTTGCCAACTATCAACTGGATCCTTAGGCACACTCTCTTGCAAAAGTTAGGTGATCACATGAACAATGATGTTCTTTGATGTCCCACAGAAGTTCAAAGTCATGAGCCTAATAGTGGAAACCATAAAGAGGACATCTGCAGATCAGAAGAGGAGTTGTGGGTATGCCCCATAGATCCAGGAGCTGATCAACTCCAAGATGGGCATTGGCACATATCTGCTGGACAAGGAGCACCTGCCCATCTACCCAGACTTTGAGGACAACACTGTGGTGATGGATGAAAATGAACCATCTTCTGTGCACGCACAAGCCAAGAAGGAGAAGGCAAAGGCTGAAAAGGCTGCAAGGATGCCAACTACTGAAGAAGCATCTCAGTATCTTCTGAAGAGCAAGCAAGATCAGCTTGGCTACTTGATTGCCTCCACTCCGAGGATTGAGAAGGGACTGGCCACCCTGACTCAAAACCAGGAGAGCTTGGAGAGGATCGTGGAGCAGAAGTTCTATGACTTAGATGTGAAGGTCACTGAGATCCTGTCACATCCCTAGCTGCTGGTAGTGCTCTAGGCTAGCTTCATGTGTGCATCATATTTAAATTCTGAAATTTGAACTGAGGGAAATTGGAAGCCTCAAAACCCTGAATAAAAGAAGGGCAGAAACCCTAAAAATCTCATTCATTGTTCCAAAATGCTCTTCTTAAATGTTTGATAATTTTTGGCAAGGGTTCTGGTCCCAACCAAAATATTGAACATTTTTAAGGATTTATTTTTGGGACTTTGGATTTAATTCATTAGCTATTTGAATTTGAATTATATTCATATAATTAGAATATAATTTCAAATACCCTTGAAATATTTTATAAGCTTTTGGAAAAGTCCATCTAGCAATATAAAATATTCAGAGGAGTTTTTGGCATTGTTTGAATTATTATTTTTAATTCAAAACAGTGGCAAAAGAATTAAATAAAGAAAAATAGAACAGAAATAAATAGAAAGGGAGAGAAGGCCACCTGGGCCACTTACCTGGCGCCGCTTACCGGTCCAGCCCAGCCGGCCCAGCTCCTTCCGCTGGCCCAGCCCACCGCCGCCTCCCTCCCCTGTCGCCTTCCTCCTCTGCCAGGAGGACGGGCACGCGCCCGGCGCGCGCGGCCACGCGCCCCGGCCACCTCCTGCCTCCCTGCTTGCCTCCACTACTCCCTGGAGACGCCACGCGGCCCCCACGAACTCTCTCACTCTCCCGTATCTCTCCCTCCGTCCCTATCCCCCTCTGCTCTCTCTCTCTCACGATCGACCACGAGCACCCGAGAGCACCGACGAGCTCCACCGCGGCCAGTGTCCACCCCTCGCCTCGGCGATGCTTCCAGAGGAACCGCCGCGCCTTCCTCTTCGTCTCCACCAACTCACGTGACGCCGGGAGCCCTGCATCGCCGCCCACGTCGCCGTTCCCCTCCTCGGCCACCGAAAATCGCCGCCGTTCGATTCGCCGCCGACAGGACGTCCCCGAGCCCACTTAGCGTCTCGTCCGACTCCCCGTGAGCTCCTCTTCTCTTCCCCTCACTCCCCGCACCTGATTTCGTCCCCTAGCTCCTTCTTCCACCACGGCCGTAGCTCGCCGCCGCCGTGCCTCGTCGCCGTCGTGGCCAGAGCCACTGGAGCTCCCACCTGAGTGCACCATCGTGCTCAGACCGTCTCCACAAGCCCGTAGAACGCCCCAGCTCGCCTTCCTGTGCCCCTAGCTCTCGCTCGCGTCTCGCCCGAACTCAGGCCGCCGCCGCGAGCTCGCCTCCGGCGAACTCCGTCCACCCCCGCACCTCCCGTTGGTTCCCCTAGATGCGCGCGGGCACGGGCTATCCTCTGGTGCCCCTGGCGCGTCGATCCGTCGTCTCTGGCGCAACCCCGGCGAGCCACCGCCGCTCTGATCGTCGCCGTCGTCCAACCGCCGGCGCATCTGACGTGAACCGTCATTAGCAGCTAATCCCCCTCCCCATTAACACACTAACAGACACTGACAGCGGGCCCCGTAGCGGGTCAAAGCCCGAGTCAACGCGGGATTAGCCCCTGTGTCACTGACGTGTGGACCCCACACGTCAGGTTTGACCCGAGCCGGGCCCTGTTGACTCGCTGACGTCATGCTGGCGTCAGGCTGACGCAATTAAATCATTTCTGGATTTAATTTAATTCTGAAATTCCAGAAAATGCCTAAAACTTCTAAAATTCATAGAAATTCAACCGTAGCTCCAAATTAAATAATTTATATATGAAAAATTATCAGAAAAATTCAAGGAATCCATCTGTACCATTTTCATGCATGTTAGAACAACTTATAGCCGATGTTTAGCACAAATCAATTAAATGGCATTTGAATAATCACATATGGAGTTTGAATTTGAATATTATATTCAAACCAACTTCATTTAATCTGTTGCTAGTTGCATTAGCTCAAAACACATTCATATTGCCATGTCATGAGCATGCATCATATTGTGCATTGCATTGATTGTGTTCCTTTCTGTGTTGCCGGTATTTGTCCCCTCTCGATAGACGCGATACCGATGATGTGATCGTTGACACTGATGAAGACTCAATGTTATCTTCAGAAGTGCCAGGCAAGCAAAACCCCCTTGTTCATTCCGATACAATCCTACTCTCTCGTTCCTGCTCTCTTTTACTGCATTAGGACAACAACGACATATTTGTTACTTGCTGCGGTAGTTGAACCCCTTTATCCTTTGCATGACCTGTCATTGCCACAGTAAATAGATGAAACCCACTAGCATGAGTAGGAGTTGTTTGAGCCCTGTTGTGCCTACTCATTCTTGCTTGTTTGTCATGCCTGCTACTGCTTAGAGTTGAGTCAGGTCTGATTCATCAGGGATGAATCAGAGGTGTGTGAACATGTCCTACTGTGTGTGAGCTAAGTGGTGAACACGATTTGGTAAAGGTAGCGGTGAGAGGCCATGTAGGAGTACATGGTGGGTTGTCTCATTGAAGCCGTCCGTAGGAACTGAGTTCTGTGTTTGTGATCCATGATTCAGCTACTACCATACATTGGGCCCTGAAATATGACCCCGCTCGACTTCTTATTCACCCTTGTCCTCTGTCCAGGAGTTGCAAGTAGTTTCTGGTGTTTGTAGTATGCTGGAGGCCGTGGGCAGCGCTGACCGGAGGGGTGGGCTGTGATGCGGTAGGCACGTGGCACGGTGTACCGGGCGCCCGTTTGGTATCTCGGGAACCCTGTTCACATCGTTTGGGGCTGTGAGCGAAACTCCGGCCGGATCTCCTCATGGATGGAACCCGAATAGGCGATAAACCTGGACTAGAGACTCGAGTGTTTAGGTAGATCGTGGTCTACACCCACGTCGGCTTTCGCTTGAAGTCTGCCGAGCACATGTCGTGTGCAGACGCTAAGTGGTGGAAACATGTATGAAGAAGTACACCCCTGCAGGGTTAATATCATCTATTCGAATAGCCGTGTCCGCGGAAAAGGACTTCTGGGTTGCTTATATCAGTTCATAGACAAGTGAAAGTGGATACCCTAAAATACGCAAGATAAGCGTGAGTGCTATGGATGGCGTTCTCGTAGGGAGACGGGAGCGGATCCATAGTGGTGTATTGATATGGTGAATATGTGGACTCGTGTGCGCCACCTCAAAAGAGTTACTTGCAGTCGTAGTTCAGGATAGCCACCGAGTCAAAGCTGGCTTGCTGCAGTCAAACTCCACCATCCCCTTTGTTGATAATGATGCATGTGTAGATAGATCTGATGTAAGTCTTGCTGGGTACATTTGTACTCACGTTTGCCTATTTTATGTTTTTGCAGAGAGACTTCAGTCTCACTAGTAGTTCCGCTTGGACTTCGATGTTTAGCTTGATACCTCAGCTACGATCTTGTGCCCTCGGCAGGTTCTGATAGATAGTCAGGCTTCTCAGCCTTTTTCATTTATAGATGTCTGTACTCAGACATGATAGCTTCCGCTTGTGCTTTGACTTGTATGCTCTGATTGTTGGGTCATGAGACCCATGTTTGTAATATCTCGCTCCTCGGAGCCTATTGAGTAAATTACTTGAGTCGTAGAGTCATGTTGTGATGCCATGTTGTATTTGCACATATCGAGCATATTGTGTGTATGCTATTGAAATGCTTGGTATGTGTGGGATCTGACCATCTAGTTGTTTATCTTTAGTAGCCTCTCTTACCGGGAAATGTCTCCTAGTGTTTCCACCGAGCCATGGTAGCTTGCTACTGCTCCGGAACACTTAGGCTGGCCGGCATGTGTCCTTCTTCGTTCCTGTGTCTGTCCCTTCGGGGAAATGTCACGCGATGAATACCGGAGTCCTGTTAGCCCGCTACAGCCCGGTTCACCGGAGTCCTGCTAGCCCAGTGCTACAGCCTGGATTCACTCGCTGATGACCGACACGTTCGATGCTGGGTCATGGATGCCTGTCCCTGTAAGTTTGTGCCACTTTGGATTTACGACTAGCCATGTCAGCCCGGGCTCCTTATCATATGGATGCTAGCGACACTGTCATATACGTGTGCCAAAAGGCGCAAACGGTCCCGGGTAACGGTAAGGCGACACCCGTGGGAATACCGTGCGTGAGGCCGCAAAGTGATATGAAGTGTTACATGCTAGATCTATGTGGCATTGAGTCGGGTATGGTGAATATGTGGACTCGTGTGCGCCACCTCAAAAGAGTCGCTTGCAGTCGTAGTTTAGGATAGCCACCGAGTCAAAGCTGGCTTGCTGCAGTTAAACCCCACCATCCCCTTTGTTGATAATGATGCATATGTAGATAGTTCTGATGTAAGTCTTGCTGGGTACATTTGTACTCACGTTTGCCTATTTTATGTTTTTGCAGAGAGACTTCGGTCTCACTAGTAGTTTCGCGTGGACTTCGACGTTTAGCTTGTTACCTCAGCTACGATCTTGTGCCCTCGGCAGGATCTGATAGATAGTCAGGCTTCTCAGCCTTTTTCATTTATAGATGTCTGTACTCAGACATGATAGCTTCCGCTTGTGCTTTGACTTGTATGCTCTGATTGTTGGGTCGTGAGACCCATGTTTGTAATGTCTCGCTCCTCGGAGCCTAATGAATAATTACTTGAGTCGTAGAGACATGTTGTGATGCCATGTTGTATTTGCACATATCGAGCATATTGTGTGTATGTTATTGAAATGCTTGGTATGTGTGGGATCTGACCATCTAGTTGTTTATCTTTAGTAGCCTCTCTTACCGAGAAATGTCTCCTAGTGTTTCCACTGAGCCATGGTAGCTTGCTACTGCTCCGGAACACTTAGGCTGGCCGGCATGTGTCCTTCTTCGTTCCTGTGTCTGTCCCTTCGGGGAAATGTCACGCGATGAATACCGGAGTCCTGTTAGCCCGCTACAGCCCGGTTCACCGGAGTCCTGCTAGCCCAGTGCTACAGCCTGGATTCACTCGCTGATGACCGACACGTTCGATGCTGGGTCATGGATGCCTGTCCCTGTAAGTTTGTGCCACTTTGGGTTTACGACTAGCCATGTCAGCCCGGGCTCCTTATCATATGGATGCTAGCGACACTGTCATATACGTGTGCCAAAAGGCGCAAACGGTCCCGGGTAAAGGTAAGGCGACACCCGTGGGAATACCGTGCGTGAGGCCGCAAAGTGATATGAAGTGTTACATGCTAGATCTATGTGGCATTGAGTCGGGGTCCTGACAGCGTTGGTATTAGAGCTTGACTGCCTGTAGGATTACCAAGCCAAACTGGTCAAAGTTGAGTCTAGAAATGCTTTAGTTATATAAGGGAATTGATTGTGGGATGGAACGTAAGGCTCTTTTTACTCCTTATACCTTATGCCCTTCTGATCTGAGTCATCTTATCTTTCCTACGGGGTTAAGGAACTAGGTCTTCTCATCTTTCTATCAGGATCACGTGTTACTAATCCATAGACTTATAGATTGTTGGATTTAAGTCTCAGCTCAGTTCCTACTATTTCTGTATGTTAACTGTTGATCTCCAAACCTTGATATTGTGCTTCTGAGTGGTTATGCCACCATTTTTGTGAATGTCTCAAATCTTTTCTGAGCATTTACAGCCGTTATGCTGTCCGAGTCATCCCAGGTTTCTAAATAGTCTGATGCATTTGCAAAATCCTTTTCCTCTGGTTTCGATGCTCCTTTATGCCAGCTCAATCACACTAATTGTTGAGTTGAGGTATTCTATTGCCTCGACCTTTATGTTGAAATAATTATTATGACCCTAGGTGTCTCACGGGATCATCTAGTGGTCTAGCCATGACTTGTGTCCTAGTGTGATGATTCTGGCCATCATTCTCGTAAGCATCCCGTGATGCCATTTAGTAGTAGGTATTCTATTCCTGGGTTTTGAACCCGAGATTCACCCTACTTGCTTCATGTTGATAGTTTTGCTCGTTCCTTTAGGTTATTAGTAACCTTTGCATTAGTCCTCGATGTTCGTGGTATTCCTTTCTTCCAAATACTATGAACCGCTTATGGCAGATGTTCCTCGCTGATCGAAAGATCACAATCAGAGTGCTCTCGATGGGTTCTCGATTCTACATTGTGACTCTGCCAGTTCTACCTTTCTGCATGGGTTATCCGGAAGAAATATGTGGAATTCGTTCGACATGTTAAACCATGCATCCACAACTCAGAGAATCGTTTGTTCCTTTGAGTTGTCCCTCTTTAGTTGTCTTCTGACCCTCGTCTATCAATTGATAGTCAAGAGTATGCGTGCATTCGTTCGTCGATGCCTATTACCCTTGTGGTCCGCCAAGCCATTCTATTTCAGAATGAATAGGAGAAACAAACTCCAGTACCTCATCCATATTTAGGATTGGGTCAAAGTAGTTGTGTTCCGCAGATCAAGTTACAATCCAGCTTCTGGTCTGCTCTACCCTGAAGTATTACCTTCTTTATGACAGGAATTTCATGAGAATTGCACCACCTTTTGTAAATTCTTGACATAGTGATACTTCTCGCCATCCTTTTTCATCCCTCGGTTCCGTGTTGTTGCAGCCGGAGTGCCGACAAGTGAATCATGATGTGTGAACTCAATACTCTTAGCAACCCCATTGCTTGGTAGTTAATGGACAATAATTTCATTCTTAGCGTGTTGGTTTTGAATCATCATTCTAAGGTTGATCATGCTACCTAGTCCTTGTTCTTGGTGCACTCCTCGATCGATGAGTTAGGATTATTTCAAATCTTCGCTCTATTGATCATATCGTCTTGCCTCAAAAAGCAAGATTGTTCTCGAGCTTAGTAACATATCGGTGGTTCGTGATTTTCCGAATATCTTCTCGGAAGTATTACCAGGTTGTCCCCTGACTGTTATGTTGAGCTCGTGATCAAGTTGGTTTCTTGTCAACCACTTTCTCTCCAAGAATCGGTGTTAGATATCCCTGAGCTAGTTGGTTAAGCTAGACAACAACTTGGAGAGTTGGAAGATAAAAGCTTGCCTGACTTAGTTCGTCCCAAAGGGATATTCTTGTGTAGTGTGTGTTGAAGAAAGATGATATCTTCATCGATTGGTCCCTGTGATCAGTTGCTGGACCTATTGTCTTATCAATCCTTTGATTTGAGTGTGGGCTATCGTCAAATCAAGTCAGAACCAACGATGCTCGTAATGTTGTCTTCCTCGTGGTTGATCCCTCGAGCATACACCATTATATCTTTTGGGTCTGACCAATGCTATCACCGTGTTCACACGATGGTGGAAGTCCAGTGATATGGAAATTCCGATGAGTTGTTGTTGAGTCCATTGACAACATCCTTATCTCCTCCATGATGTTGTTGAACATTAAGTTAGTGTTGGAAACTTTTGAAAGCATTTTCTTCATGCTAGCTCATGGAGTACTTGTTTGATGAAAGGAGTGACTTCCTTTGATTCACGTGCATTTTGATGTAAGCTGCCGTCGTGAATCCGAGAAAGTTTGTTTTTGCTCCTTTGGAATCATCCCAAGTCGGTCATGCACGTGCGAAGAATTCTATGGTCTGTTAGACTGATCATCTTCATTCCATATGTATATCCTAGCACACCAAGCCACTGACTGATTTGTTCAAGGAGAAGGAGTATCTTCATAAGAGCTAATCCGGACTTATGAAAGAACTTCGATATCCTCGCTGATGGTTCCCAACCAGAACTCGGTAGTGTTTTATTGTAAGACTACCATGTGATCATGTTTGTCTGAGGCAGCGTGTTCACACATGTGTAGCAGAACCAGCTCATGTTTTGGAGCTTGCTATCGTAGTTCATTTCCCAAGAATCTTGCAACGTCATCTCGTCGATTTGTGTTGCAAACTTTCATTTTCTTCCTAGACTCGATGAGTCTGGAATATCCTGACACCAACCAGATCTGAATCTCAGGCAGATATGATGGTTGGAACATTTCCCAAGAACTATAATATTGGTCCCTCGATAACCGATAAAGTGGATGTCGTGGCCAACACACCCAGCCGGAAGACCTATCATTGTAGTATCTTGTTTGAGTAAGTTGGCCACCTCCCCATAAGGATTTCGTAGGATTTACCTCCGTAACTGTTCCTTATGGATTCTATTGCTCCCGAAGTCCGACCTTTACTTGATGTTCTAGTTATCAAACCATATCTATGAATGGGTTACACTAGCACGTCAAGGAGAACATTAGAAGCGGAGTGCTAAATGTCTCTCGGTCGATCATCCAGATTTGTTTCCTTGGCCTCGCTAGGGTGAAATCTGAGTTGGTGTTATCTTCCTTTGCATCTGCATCCTCCATCACCATTCATCATGGTAGCAAGTTGTTTACCGGACCCTTGACACGGATGTTGGTAAAACCTTGATGAATGTGGAAATGCTCAAGTTCTTGAGAGCACGCACAAGCGCTACGTGTTATCATCGGCACTAACTGGGATTCCTCTCAGTTTCCTGGGCAATGCTATGATCTTTTCAAACAATGAATCCACTCTCTATTGTTGGGTTCTTCCTTAGTTACCAGAATCATTCCCATCATTTGCATTTTGTTCCCAGCTTGCACCACCAATGTGCCATTCTACCATGGGTCTCTTCCATTTCCGGTGATAAGCAAATTCATCCATTGCGTTGTCTTCAACAAGGTAATCCACATCATCCAAGTCTGAGTATGCCATTCTACCGACCCCCTCCAAACGATCGCTTGAGAATTGCCTTAGGCTGGTATAAAGGTTTTCAATGATCTCTGAATCAAAGGTAATTCTTTTTGCCACTTAAGAAAATAATCTACGAATCACCCTCCTCTAGGATGTTTCGTTGTGGTATCATAGCAACTCAACTCCTCGCTACGTTGACAATCGTTTACCACCTTCTTAAGTGTGGAATTGTTGTCCACCTAGTGAACCTTCGTCATCCGTTTCTTTCCACCCCTCTTGATGTGTATCTCGTGTCTCAACCCGAGAGATGGTCCTATGTCTCATTCCGTGAGTTGTTCGAGCTTCAAGAAGATCGACCCTTCTAGAGTCTCCTTCTTCCCTCCATGTCATGTTGGCAGGATTTCTCAGAGCAAGACATCAAGACAATGATGGTGAATGAATCAACGTTCAACTGAAGTGCACCCTGGATCGTGAAGATTATACTAGTTGCGTTTCCCCTTCACCTTACCCTACGCTTGAATCTCGAGACGAGATTCTTGTTTAGTGGGGGTGAGTTGTCACATCCCTAGCTGCTGGTAGTGCTCTAGGCTAGCTTCATGTGTGCATCATGTTTAAATTCTGAAATTTGAACTGAGGGAAATTGGAAGCCTCAAAACCCTAAATAAAAGAAGGGCAGAAACCCTAAAAATCTCATTCATTGTTCCAAAATGCTCTTCTTAAATGTTTGATAATTTTTGGCAAGGGTTCTGGTCCCAACCAAAATATTGAACATTTTTAAGGATTTATTTTTGGGACTTTGGATTTAATTCATTAGCTATTTGAATTTGAATTATATTCATATAATTAGAATATAATTTCAAATACCCTTGAAATATTTTATAAGCTTTTGGAAAAGTCCATCTAGCAATATAAAATATTCAGAGGAGTTTTTGGCATTGTTTGAATTATTATTCTTAATTCAAAACAGTGGCAAAAGAATTAAATAAAGAAAAATAGAACAGAAATAAATAGAAAGGGAGAGAAGGCCACCTGGGCCACTTACCTGGCGCCGCTTACCGGTCCAGCCCAGCCGGCCCAGCTCCTTCCGCTGGCCCAGCCCACCGCCGCCTCCCTCCCCTGTCGCCTTCCTCCTCTGCCAGGAGGACGGGCACGCGCCCGGCGCACGCGGCCACGCGCCCCGGCCACCTCCTGCCTCCCTGCTTGCCTCCACTACTCCCTGGAGACGCCACGCGGCCCCCACGAACTCTCTCACTCTCCCGTATCTCTCCCTCCGTCCCTATCCCCCTCTGCTCTCTCTCTCTCTCACGATCGACCACGAGCACCCGAGAGCACCGACGAGCTCCACCGCGGCCAGTGTCCACCCCTCGCCTCGGCGATGCTTCCAGAGGAACCGCCGCGCCTTCCTCTTCGTCTCCACCAACTCACGTGATGCCGGGAGCCCTGCATCGCCGCCCACGTCGCCGTTCCCCTCCTCGGCCACCGGAAATCGCCGCCGTTCGATTCGCCGCCGACAGGACGTCCCCGAGCCCACTTAGCGTCTCGTCCGACTCCCCGTGAGCTCCTCTTCTCTTCCCCTCACTCCCCGCACCTGATTTCGTCCCCTAGCTCCTTCTTCCACCACGGCCGAAGCTCGCCGCCGCCGTGCCTCGTCGCCGTCGTGGCCAGAGCCACTGGAGCTCCCACCTGAGTGCACCATCGTGCTCAGACCGTCTCCACAAGCCCGTAGCACGCCCCAGCTCGCCTTCCTATGCCCCTAGCTCTCGCTCGCGTCTCGCCCGAACTCCGGCCGCCGCCGCGAGCTCGCCTACGGCGAACTCCGTCCACCCCCGCACCTCCCGTTGGTTCCCCTAGATGCGCGCGGGCACGGGCTATCCTCTGGTGCCCCTGGCGCGTCGATCCGTTGTCTCTGGCGCAACCCCGGCGAGCCACCGCCGCTCTGATCGTCGCCGTCGTCCAACCGCCGGCGCATCTGACGTGAACCGTCATTAGCAGCTAATCCCCCTCCCCATTAACACACTAACAGACACTGACAGCGGGCCCCGTAGCGGGTCAAAGCCCGAGTCAACGCGGGATTAGCCCCTGTGTCACTGACGTGTGGACCCCACACGTCAGGTTTGACCCGAGCCGGGCCCTGTTGACTCGCTGACGTCATGCTGGTGTCAGGCTGACGCAATTAAATCATTTCTGGATTTAATTTAATTCTGAAATTCCAGAAAATGCCTAAAACTTCTAAAATTCATAGAAATTGAACCGTAGCTCCAAATTAAATAATTTATATATGAAAAATTATCAGACAAATTCAAGGAATCCATCTGTACCATTTTCATGCATGTTAGAACAACTTATAGCCGCTGTTTAGCACAAATCAATTAAATGGCATTTGAATAATCACATATGGAGTTTGAATTTGAATATTATATTCAAACCAACTTCATTTAATCTGTTGCTAGTTACATTAGCTCAAAACACATTCATATTGCCATGTCATGAGCATGCATCATATTGTGCATTGCATTGATTGTGTTCCTTTCTGTGTTGCCGGTATTTGTCCCCTCTCGATAGACGCGATACCGATGATGTGATCGTTGACACTGATGAAGACTCAATGTTATCTTCAGAAGTGCCAGGCAAGCAAAACCCCCTTGTTCATTCCGATACAATCCTACTCTCTCGTTCCTGCTCTCTTTTACTGCATTAGGACAACAACGACATATTTGTTACTTGCTGCGGTAGTTGAACCCCTTTATCCTTTGCATGACCTGTCATTGCCACAGTAAATAGATGAAACCCACTAGCATGAGTAGGAGTTGTTTGAGCCCTGTTGTGCCTACTCATTCTTGCTTGTTTGTCATGCCTGCTACTGCTTAGAGTTGAGTCAGGTCTGATTCATCAGGGATGAATCAGAGGTGTGTGAACATGTCCTACTGTGTGTGAGCTAAGTGGTGAACACGATTTGGTAAAGGTAGCGGTGAGAGGCCATGTAGGAGTACATGGTGGGTTGTCTCATTGAAGCCGTCCGTAGGAACTGAGTTCTGTGTTTGTGATCCATGATTCAGCTACTACCATACATTGGGCCCTGAAATATGACCCCGCTCGACTTCTTATTCACCCTTGTCCTCTGTCCAGGAGTTGCAAGTAGTTTCTGGTGTTTGTAGTATGCTGGAGGCCGTGGGCAGCGCTGACCGGAGGGGTGGGCTGTGATGCGGTAGGCACGTGGCACGGTGTACCGGGCGCCCGTTTGGTATCTCGGGAACCCTGTTCACATCGTTTGGGGCTGTGAGCGAAACTCCGGCCGGATCTCCTCATGGATGGAACCCGAATAGGCGATAAACCTGGACTAGAGACTCGAGTGTTTAGGTAGATCGTGGTCTACACCCACGTCGGCTTTCGCTTGAAGTCTGCCGAGCACATGTCGTGTGCAGACGCTAAGTGGTGGAAACATGTATGAAGAAGTACACCCCTGCAGGGTTAATATCATCTATTCGAATAGCCGTGTCCGCGGAAAAGGACTTCTGGGTTGCTTATATCAGTTCATAGACAAGTGAAAGTGGATACCCTAAAATACGCAAGATAAGCGTGAGTGCTATGGATGGCGTTCTCGTAGGGAGACGGGAGCGGATCCATAGTGGTGTATTGATATGGTGAATATGTGGACTCGTGTGCGCCACCTCAAAAGAGTTACTTGCAGTCGTAGTTCAGGATAGCCACCGAGTCAAAGCTGGCTTGCTGCAGTCAAACTCCACCATCCCCTTTGTTGATAATGATGCATGTGTAGATAGATCTGATGTAAGTCTTGCTAGGTACATTTGTACTCACGTTTGCCTATTTTATGTTTTTGCAGAGAGACTTCAGTCTCACTAGTAGTTCCGCTTGGACTTCGACGTTTAGCTTGATACCTCAGCTACGATCTTGTGCCCTCGGCAGGTTCTGATAGATAGTCAGGCTTCTCAGCCTTTTTCATTTATAGATGTCTGTACTCAGACATGATAGCTTCCGCTTGTGCTTTGACTTGTATGCTCTGATTGTTGGGTCATGAGACCCATGTTTGTAATATCTCGCTCCTCGGAGCCTATTGAGTAAATTACTTGAGTCATAGAGTCATGTTGTGATGCCATGTTGTATTTGCACATATCGAGCATATTGTGTGTATGCTATTGAAATGCTTGGTATGTGTGGGATCTGACCATCTAGTTGTTTATCTTTAGTAGCCTCTCTTACCGGGAAATGTCTCCTAGTGTTTCCACCGAGCCATGGTAGCTTGCTACTGCTCCGGAACACTTAGGCTGGCCGGCATGTGTCCTTCTTCGTTCCTGTGTCTGTCCCTTCGGGGAAATGTCACGCGATGAATACCGGAGTCCTGTTAGCCCGCTACAGCCCGGTTCACCGGAGTCCTGCTAGCCCAGTGCTACAGCCTGGATTCACTCGCTGATGACCGACACGTTCGATGCTGGGTCATGGATGCCTGTCCCTGTAAGTTTGTGCCACTTTGGGTTTACGACTAGCCATGTCAGCCCGGGCTCCTTATCATATGGATGCTAGCGACACTGTCATATACGTGTGCCAAAAGGCGCAAACGGTCCCGGGTAAAGGTAAGGCGACACCCGTGGGAATACCGTGCGTGAGGCCGCAAAGTGATATGAAGTGTTACATGCTAGATCTATGTGGCATTGAGTCGGGGTCCTGACAGATCCAGTCAGTCGTTGAGCAACTTCAGGATGAAGTGCAGGAGAAGAATGGCAACACAACCAATGATGCTTTTTCTAGAGTGCCCAGAGGTCAGAGGTCTGCTGCAGTGCCTATTCCAGACACCAGAGCTACTTCATCTGCACCAGCTACAGCTTCGGTGCCACCGGCTCCAGCACCTACTCCACCAGCTCCAGTGCCATAGGCTTTGAGAGAGAGTGTTGCTTTTCTTCTCTCTTGCGTTTCTCCTTGGTGGTTGAACTTCGTTTATTTGCTTGGTTGATATACTTTATACTTTGTGCTTGCTTAGATGATCATGTGTTTGATCATATGCTACCTTAATGTTGTTGGATGACATTATCCTTTTTATATTCCATATGATCATTCACTTTGCTTGGTGATGAGTGCATGTATTTTAATTATTATCATTTTGAGCACTCCACCAAGATGTATGTGACATCGAAGAGTAACCGATGATCCTAACTCTTTTTGCATTTGCAGTCCAAAGCAAATCTTAAACTATGCACAAATTTAGGGGGAGCTCTTGCTTTTCACATACTTCTCAAAGCGACAATGTTTTTCACTCTTATTATCATTTGTCGAAGCTTTGATCTATGTGTTGTCATCAATTACCAAAAAGGGGGAGATTGAAAGTGCAACTATCCCTAGGTGGTTTTGGTAATTCCTAACAACATATAGCTCATTGAGCTAATGCTATTTCAAGATTAATATCTCAGGAAAGCTCAATGATTGGCATGGCATGGATGAGAAAAGTGGACCCCTCAAAATGCTAAGGACAAAGGATTGGCTCAAGCTCAAAGCTCAAGACTCTACATTTTCTATTTTAGTGATCCAAGATCATATTGAGTCTATAGGAACAACCAATACTATCAAGGAGGGATGAGGTGTTTCTTAATGAGGTTCTTGCTCAAAATGCTTAGTGATATGCTCCAAAACCCTCAACTACTTTCTCACATCCACATATGACCTAAACCAAAAGTCAAACTCGGGCCCACCGATTCTTTCTATTCGGCGCCCTTGAGTTTCAAATGTCATAGCCACTGCCACAAACCCTAGGGAAATCGGTCTCACTGATAGGGATCTCGGTCTCACCGAGATGGGGTTGTAATCTCTCTGTTTCCCTTCGTAACATTTCGGTCTCACCGAGATGAGCAATCGGTCCCACCGAGATTGCAATGTAAACTCTCTGTTTTCCCTTCGTAACATTTCGGTCTCACCGAAATGGGCGATCGGTACCACCGAGTTTACCTGACCAACTCTCTGGTTAGCTTATTACCAAAATCGGTCTCACTGAGATTACGTTATGCCCTAACCCTAATCATATCGGTCCTACCGAGTTGCATGTCGGTCCCACCGAAAACCCTAACGGTCACTAGCTTTGCTGAATCGATCCGACCGAGTTAAATCATTTGGTCCCGCCGAGTTTGGAAAGTTATGTGTAACGGTTAGATTTTGTGTGGAGGCTATATATACCCCTCCACCTCCTCTTCATTCGTGGAGAGAGCCATCAGAACAAACCTACACTTCCAACCTATATTTTCTGAGAGAGAACCACCTACACTTGTGTTGAGACCAAGATATTCCATTCCTACCAAATGAATATTGATCTCTAGCCTCCCCCAAGTTGCTTTCCACTCAAATCTTCTTTCCACCAAATCCATATCCTGTGAGAGAGAGTTGAGTGTTGGGGAGACTATCATTTGAAGCACAAGAGCAAGGAGTTCATCATCAACACACCATTTGTTACTTCTTGGAGAGTGGTGTCTCCTAGATTGGCTAGGTGTCATTTGGGAGCCTTTGACAAGATTTTGGAGTTGAACCAAGGAGTTTGTAAGGGCAAGGAGATCGCCTACTTCGTGAAGATCTACCGCTAGTGAGGCAAGTCCTTCGTGGGCGATGGCCATGGTGGGATAGACAAGGTTGCTTCTTTGTGGACCCTTCATGGGTGGAGCCCTCCGTGGACTCGCGCAACCGTTACCCTTCGTGGGTTGAAGTCTCCATCAACGTGGATGTACGATAGCACCACCTATCGGAACCACGACAAAATATCCGTGTCTCCAATTGCGTTTGAATCATCCAAACCCTTCCCTTTACATTCTTGCAAGTTGCATGTTTTACTTTCCGCTGCTCATATACTCTTTGCATGCTTGCTTGAATTGTGTTAAGATTGCTTGACTTGTCCAAAGTTGCTAAAATCTGCCAAGAACTAAAATTGGGAAAAGGCTAGATTTTTATTTGGTCAAGTAGTCTAATAACCCCCCTCTAGACATACTTTCGATCCTACAAGTGGTATAAGAGATTTGGTCTCCATTTGCTTTGATTTCCATAGCTTTTGGTGATCATAGCCTTGGTTTCACAACCTAGGAGAGTATGGCGTCTAGCGAGGAAAATTACCACCGTAGAGGTCCTTACTTTGATGGTACTAATTTTGCTAGTTGGAAGCATAAGATGAAAATGCATATTCTTGGACATAACCCCGCCATTTGGGCTATTGTGTGTGTTGGCTTGCAAGGTGAATTCTTCGATGGGAGAGAACCGAATCGTGAAGCTACCGCGGAAGAGTTGAAAATGCTACAATACAATGCTCAAGCTTGTGATATCCTCTTCAACGGATTATGCCCTGAAGAATTCAACAAAATCAGCCGTATTGAGAATGCAAAGGAAATTTGGGATACTTTGATTGATATGCATGAAGGTACTGACTCCGTCAAGGAATCCAAGTTGGATGTGCTTCAAAGTCAACTTGACAAGTTCACAATGAAGGATGGTGAAGGTGTCGCTGAAATGTACTCTAGGCTTGCTCTTATCACAAATGAGATTGCCGGCTTAGGAAGTGAAGAGATGACCGACAAAATCATCATCAAGAAGATCCTAAGAGCCTTGGATGGAAAATACGATACCGTATGCACATTGATCCAAATGATGCCAAATTACAAAGATCTCAAGCCAACGGAAGTCATTGGAAGAATTGTTGCTCATGAGATGTCACTCAAGGATAAGGAGGAGCTCCATAACAAGTCAAGTGGTGCTTACAAAGCCTCATGTGAAGCTCCCACATCATCAAGTGAGAAACAAACCTTCAATGAAGAATTGAGCCTAATGGTGAAGAACTTCAACAAGTTCTACAAGAATAGAAGCAAAGAGAGAAGTTCCAAGTCAAGGTCCTACAATGACAAAAGATCTTCTAGTCGAGAGCGAAACTGCTACAATTGTGGAAGACCCGGACACTACTCCCATGAGTGTACGGCTTCCCACAAGAGAAGAGAAGATTCTCCCAAAATAAGAAGTAGAAGAGAAGAATCACCATCAAGGGAGAGAAGGAGTAGGGATGATCATTATGAACGAAGACCCTCTCAAAGAAGCAAGGACTCAGAAAGGAAGGACAAGTCATCAAGGAGCTACACAAAACGAAGACATCAAGCTCATGTTTGTGAATGGGTATCCGGCTCCGACTCCGACAGTCACTCCGAGAGAAGCTATCACTCTGACTCCGAATATAATCAAGATGAAGGTGTTGCCGGTCTAGCACTTATGTCAACCAACTCCTACGACATATTTGATTCACCAAATGAAGGAATTGGAAGATGCTTCATGGCCAAAGGTCCAAAGGCATCACACCCCGAGTATGTTGATTTCAATATTGATGAAGATGACTTGTTAGGTGATGATGATTTACTTGTTGACAACTCTAGTGATGAATACTATGATGAAATGTTAATTAATCATGCTAATCAAGATGAAACGAATGACAATGATAAGGAGAAGATTGAATCTCTAACTAAAGAACTAAACACTCTTAAGTTAGCTCATGAAACTATCTTAGGAGATCATCGAGAACTTTTAAGGACTCATGAGAAATTATGTTTTGAGAAGCTCAATCTTGAGCAAGAGCATGAGTTCTTAAAGGCAATCAATTATGATCTTCGCAAGAAAAGTTCTTCTTACATTGCCAAGCGTTTACTCTTATCCGCTTACATGCCTCAAGTCAAGTCTAGTAACAAGAACAAGAAGGATTCTTCCTCTAGTAGTAACAATAATCATGCTAAATCCAATGTTGTTGCTTCTAGTAGTTCTCTTGATTCCACTAATGATTCTCTTAGCCAAGTTACACTTGAGCAAGAAAATAGCTTATTGAAGGGAACCATAGAGAAAGGTGTTTACAAGAGCCTTGCCGGGAGTAAGCAATTCAAGGAAATTGTACGCAAGCAAGGAAGGCACCAGAAGAATCAAGGTATTGGTTTTGAACGAAAGTTCAATGCCAATGGAGTTGAGTGGGAAGAAGATCAATACCCCAAGATGAAGTTTGTTCCTCAACAAGAGAAGTATGATCCTACTTCTTTCAAAGCGACACAAGCTCAAGATGATCTTCCACCACAAGACCACAAGCAAAAAGGCAAGGACAAGCTTCAAGAGGAAATTGATGCCTTTGAAGAAGCTCCTAAGGCCTTGGTCAAGTGGGTTCCCAAGACTACATCAAGTACAACTACAACTCCAAGGATTCCCATCAAGATGGTGTGGATCCCGAAGAAGAAGAACTAGAGAGTTCTTGAGGGTGACTTCAGCAACATACTTCACTCTTATCATTTTGGCAAGAACAAGTGCAATCAACTTCCACATCTTGCACTAGTTCAAGGAGTCACAAACCCTCTTGTTGGTAAGACAAGGGACAAGGTAACCTAATGCTCTCATAGACATCATCTTGTGTGTGCATCACTCTATGTCTATGGATATCCTTGTTTGTTCTTTGTGGGACTAACCCGTGTAGGTATTGAAAGTGCAACTCACTCCAAAGGACAGCTCTGAATGATCTACATCAACTTAGAGCATCCACATCTTCAACACCTACATGAAGTCATCATCGGCAAAACCCAAAGGTTAGTTCATCCCTCTTAGGGGGGATCTCACATCTAGGGGGAGCTTTGCTCTAACAATTGAGTTAAAGCAACTCTAATGGTGTGAACACAACAACGCTTTATGTAAAAGTGGTAACCCCACTTGTGCTTAAACGATGAGTATGACCTATGATCAAATGTTCTCATTTGACTCCTACGTCAATATACTCACATATAGATGACCTAGTCATCGCCAATTGCTTGATAGATGCTATAATTGTTTGTGCATGCTTTGCCACATATTTCATTTGTCATTTTATTGTGTGAGCATGTTGGTTGCATACTTTACACATTCAAGGACATCCACTTGTTGTTTTGATTGATTGGTTTCCTTTTCTTTTGGTCAAGTGGATGGACAAGAATGCCTAAGAACCTTCTCTAGCTATCTATGCTTTTCTCGTCTCAAACTCTATTCATGCTGCATCACAAAGTTTGATCAAGTCAGATTCAAACCACTCTGTGTGAGGAGCACTCGGAGTCCCCGATTCGTCATAGACTTAAACTTCCAAAACTTCTTTGTGTGTTTCGGTCTGACCGATTCATCCATTTCGGTCATACCGAGATCACTAAGTCGATCTAGGTTTTCAATCTCAATGCAATCGATTTGAATGTTTCGGTCACACCGAGTTTCAGTAACTGCTTGCAGTTATGAATCTCGGTGCCATCGAGTTGTTCCACTCGGTCACACCGACAGGGTCAGGCTATATATATCCACGGGTCAAATTTTTGAAAACTTCCCGAACCTCCTCGCCCGCGCTTAGCCTGCTCTGCCTCCCTGGGTCTCCAGATCATCCTCCTCGTCGCCACCCGCCTCCAGTCACTGGTCTCCGCCGCCGTCAACGGGATCGTCTTCGCCGTTGCCGCCGTAGCAAGTTCATCGCCGAACTAGGGTATGGACTTGAACTTTGTGCTGTTCTAACTCCGATTCCCCAGCACATTGCTTTACCATGTATCTTGCCACGATTGAGATCAATCTATCCATCGAAAACACTCCGTAGTTTAGTCGTGAATTGAAAATTTAGGGTTAGTTTTCCGCCGAAACCATCTCGGACCGACCGAGTTGATGAAATCGGTTCCACCGATTTGGCTCAGGCCATTGCACATGTGATTCTCGGTCTGACCGAGAATTGCAAATCGGTGTGACTGAGTTCAGCACTTTGTGAAACCCTAGCAGTCTCGGTGCGACCGAACTATGACTTTTCTGACCGAGTTCACTAGTTTAGGTTCCAAAAGCTGCTTCGGTATCACCGAGTTTGCAAATCGGTAGATCCGAAATGCTTTCTGTGGAAAACTAAAACTAAGTTTTTAACTCATTCTTTTGCAAAAACCTCTGTACTTTGTGATGCTCATCCACTCTACCTCATCTATAATCTATTCACAGGGTCTACTGTCAGTGTTTGCATCATGTCAGATCAGAGTGACAGTCAGAACAAGTCTGAGGAACAGGTTCACTTGAGTGAGGGAACTAGTCCCTCTAGCAGCTCAGATGATGGAAGCAGGAGCACACCCAGCAATCTGCCAAAGGCTGCCACAAGGGCCAGCAAGAAAAGAACCTCAGAGTTAGAGGATGAGGACTATGTGGCTGAGGAAGAAGAAACCACCTCAAAGAGGAAAGTCCTGAAAAAGGAATATGGCACAGCTGCTGCCACCAAGCCAGAGATGAAGCAAAAGGTTCCTGCCAAGAGAGCTCCAATGTCTAAAGCCAGAACATCTACTCAAGAGACTTTGGGATCTGCACCCAAAGAGCAGGTTGTGGCAGAAAAGAAAAGGAAGGAAAGGGTCAAGAAGACCACTACCAGAGTGCTTGGGAGATCTTCAATCATGAAAGACTTTGAAGAAGAGGAAGAGGAAGAGGATGCAGCACCAGCACCCAAAGATCAAAAGCTTATGGGAGATGCCATAAGTGTTGGGGAACATAGCAGAATTTTAAAATTTCTACGCATCACCGAGATCAATCTATGGAGTCATCTAGCAACGAGGGAGAGAGGAGTGCATCTACATACCCTTGTAGATCACGAGCGGAAGCGTTCAAGAGAACGGGGTTGATGGAGTCGTACTCGACGTGATTCAAATCACCGATGACCTAGTGCTGAAAGGACGGCACCTCCGCGTTCAACACACGTACGGTTGGGAGGCATCTCCTCCTTCTTGATCCAGCAAGGGGGAAGGAGAGGTTGATGAAGATCCAGCAGCACGACGGCGTGGTGGTGGAAGCAACGGTGATCTCGGCAGGGCTTCGCCAAGCGCTGGGAGACGGAGGAGTGTCACGGGAGGGAGAGGGAGAGGCCAGGGGCTTGGGGTGCGCAGCCCTCCCTCCCCCCCACTATATATAGGGTGCCTAGGGGGGGCGCCGGCCCTAGGAGATCCAATCTCCTAGGGGGGCGGCGGCCAAGGGGGGTGCCTTGCCCCCAAAGGCAAGGGTGGCGCCCCCACCCCTAGGGTTTCTAACCCTAGGCGCAGGGGAGGCCCAAGGGGGGGGGCGCACCAGCCCACTAGGGGCTGGTTCCCCTCCCACTTCAGCCCACGGGGCCCTCCGGGATAGGTGGCCCCACCCGGTGGACCCCCGGGACCCTCCCGGTGGTCCCGGTTCAATACCGGTGACCCCCGAAACCTTCCTGATGGCCGAAACTGGACTTCCTATATATAAATCTTTACCTCCGGACCATTCCGAAACTCCTCGTGATGTCCGGGATCTCATCCGGGACTCCGAACAACTTTCGGGTTACCGTGTGCTAATATCTCTACAACCCTAGCGTCACCGAACCTTAAGTGTGTAGACCCTACGGGTTCGGGAGACATGCAGACATGACCGAGAAGCCTCTCCGGTCAATAACCAACAGCGGGATATGGATACCCATGTTGGCTCCCACATGCTCCACGATGATCTCATCGGATGAACGACGATGTCGAGGATTCAATCAATCCGTATACAATTCCCTTTGTCAATCGGTACGTTACTTGCCCAAGACTCGATCGTCGGTATCCCAATACCTTGTTCAGTCTCGTTACCGGCAAGTCACTTTACTCGTACCGTAATGCATGATCCCATGATCAACCACTTGGTCACATTGAGCTCATTATGATGATGCATTACCGAGTGGGCGCAGAGATACCTCTCCGTCATACGGAGTGACAAATCCCAGTCTCGTTTCGTGCCAACCCAACAGACACTTTAGGAGATTCCTATAATGTACCTTTATAGTCACCCAGTTACGTTGTGACGTTTGGCACACCCAAGGCACTCCTACGGTATCCGGGAGTTGCACAATCTCATGGTCTAAGGAAATGATACTTGACATTCAGAAAAGCTACAGCAAACGAACTACACGATCTTTGAGCTAAGCTTAGGATTGGGCCTTGTCCATCATATCATTCTCCTAATGATGTGATCCCGTTATCAATGACATCCAATGTCCATAGTCAGGAAACCATGACTATCTTTTGATCAACGAGCTAGTCAACTAGAGGCTCACTAGGGACGTGTTGTGGTCTATGTATTCACACATGTATTACGATTTTCGGATAACACAATTATAGCATGAACAATAGACAATTATCATGAACAAAGAAATATAATAATAACCATTTTATTATTGCCTCTAGGGCATATTTCCAATAGTCTCCCACTTGCACTAGAGTCAGTATTCTAGTTACATTGTGATGAATCGAACACCCATGCAGTTCTGGTGTTGATCATGTTTTGCTCTAGGGAGAGGTTTAGTCAACGGATCTGCTACATTCAGGTCCGTATGTACTTTACAAATCTCTATGTCTCCACTTTGAACACTTTCACGAATGGAATTGAAGCGACGCTTGATATTCCTGGTCTTCCTGTGAAACCTGGGCTCCTTGGCAAGGGTAATAGCTCCAGTGTTGTCACAGAAGAGAGTCATCGGGCCCGACGCATTGGGTATGACTCCTAGGTCGGTAATGAACTCCTTCACCCAGACTGCTTCTTGTGCTGCCTCCGAGGCTGCCATGTACTCCACTTCACATGTAGATCCCGCCACAACGCTTTGCTTGCAACTGCACCAACTTACTGCCCCACCATTCAAAATATACACGTATCCGGTTTGTGACTTAGAGTCATCCAGATCTGTGTCGAAGCTAGCATCGACGTAACCCTTTACGACGAGCTCTTCATCACCTCCATAAACGAGAAACATTTCCTTAGTCCTTTTCAGGTACTTCAGGATATTCTTGACCGCTGTCCAGTGTTCCATGCCGGGATTACTTTGGTACCTTCCTACCAAACTTACGGCAAGGTTTACATCAGGTCTGGTACACATCATAGCATACATGATAGACCCTATGGCCGAGGCATAGGGGACGACACTCATCTTTTCTCTATCTCCTGCCGTGGTCGGGTATTGAGCCATGCTTAATCTCGTACCTTGCAATACAGGCAAGAACCCCTTCTTTGACTGATCCATTTTGAACTTCTTCAATATCTTGTCAAGGTACGTACTCTGTGAAAGACCAATGAGGCGTCTCGATCTATCTCTATAGATCTTGATGCCTAATATATAAGCAGCTTCTCCAAGGTCCTTCATTGAAAAACACTTGTTCAAGTAGGCCTTTATTCTTTCCAAGAATTCTATATCATTTCCCGTCAACAGTATGTCATCCACATACAATATGAGAAATGCTACAGAGCTCCCACTCACTTTCTTGTAAATGCAGGCTTCTCCATAAGTCTGCTTAAACCCAAACGCTTTGATCATCTCATCAAAGCGAATGTTCCAACTCCGAGATGCTTGCACCAGCCCATAAATCGAGTGTTGGAGCTTGCACACCTTGTCAGCATTCTTAGGATCGACAAAACCTTCCGGCTGCATCATATACAATTCTTCCTTAAGGAAACCATTAAGGAATGCCGTTTTGACGTCCATTTGCCATATCTCATAATCATAGAATGCGGAAATTGCTAACATGATTCGGACGGACTTCCGCTTTGCTACGGGTGAGAAAGTCTCATCGTAGTCAACCTCTTGAACTTGTCGATAACCCTTAGCGACAAGCCAAGCTTTATAGATGGTCACATTACCATCCGCGTCTGTCTTCTTCTTAAAGATCCATTTATTTTCTATGGCTCGCCGATCAACGGGCAAGTCAGTCAAAGTCCATACTTTGTTTTCATACATGGATCCTATCTCGGATTTCATGGCTTCCAGCCATTTGTCGGAATCCGGGCCCGCCATCGCTTCTTCATAGCTCGAAGGTTTACCGTTGTCTAACAACATGATTTCCAAGACAGGGTTGCCGTACCACTCTGGTGCGGAACGTGTCCTTGTGGACCTACGAAGTTCAGCAGCAACTTGATCTGAAGTGTCATGATCATCATCAACAACTTCCTCTCTAGTCGGTGCAGGCACCTCAGGAACATTTTCTTGAGCTGCGCTACTTACCGGTTCAAGAGGTAATACTTCATCAAGTTCTACCTTCCTCCCGCTTATTTCTTTCGAGAGAAACTCTTTCTCTAGAAAGGACCCATTCTTGGCAACAAAGATCTTGCCTTCGAATCTGAGGTAGAAGGTATACCCAACAGCTTCTTTAGGGTATCCTATGAAGACGCATTTTTCCGACTTGGGTTCGAGCTTTTCAGGTTGAAGTTTCTTGACATAAGCATCGCATCCCCAAACTTTTAGAAACGACAGCTTAGGTTTCTTCCCAAACCATAATTCATACGGTGTCGTCTCAACGGATTTCGACGGAGCCCTATTTAAAGTGAATGCGGCAGTCTCTAAAGCATAGCCCCAAAATGATAGCGGTAAATCGGTAAGAGACATCATAGATCACACCATATCTAATAGAGTGCGATTACGACGTTCGGACACACCATTACGCTGAGGTGTTCCAGGCGGCGTTAGTTGTGAAACTATTCCACATTTTCTTAAGTGTGTGCCAAATTCGTGACTCAAGTATTCTCCCCCATGATCTGATCACAAGAACTTGATTTTCCTGTCACGTTGATTCTCAACCTCACTCTGAAATTCCTTGAACTTTTCAAAGGTCTCAAACTTGTGTTTCATTAAGTAGACATACCCATATCTACTCAAGTCATCAGTGAGGGTGAGAACATAACGATAGCCACCGCGAGCCTCAACACTCATTGGACCGCACACATCAGTATGTATGATTTCCAATAAGTTGGTTGCTCGCTCCATTGATCCAGAGAACGGAGCCTTGGTCATTTTACCCATGAGGCATGGTTCGCATGTGTCAAATTATTCGTAATCAAGAGACTCTAAAAGTCCATCTGCATGGAGCTTCTTCATGCGTTTGACACCTATGTGACCAAGGCGGCAGTGCCACAAGTATGTGGGACTATCATTATCAACCTTATATCTTTTGGTATTCACACTATGAACATGTGTAGCATTACGCTCGAGATTCATTAAGAATAAACCATTCACCATCGGAGCATGACCATAAAACATATCTCTCATATAAATAGAACAACCATTATTCTCGGATTTAAATGAGTAGCCATCT
The DNA here is from genome assembly GCF_002162155.2 of Triticum dicoccoides. Taxonomy (NCBI): domain Eukaryota; kingdom Viridiplantae; phylum Streptophyta; class Magnoliopsida; order Poales; family Poaceae; genus Triticum; species Triticum dicoccoides. Next base: position 146,567,079 of record NC_041380.1, on the reverse strand, counting down.
CGTATTAAATGAGATCCTGATACAATGTTCATATTCAAAGCTGGCACTAAATAACAATTATTGAGGTTTAAAACTAATCCCGTAGGTAAATGTAGAGGTAGCGTGCCGATGGCGATCACATCTACCTTGGAACCATTCCCGACGCGCATCGTCACCTCGTCCTTCGCCAGTCTCCGCTTATTCCGCAGCTCCCGCTTTGAGTTACAAATGTGAGCAACCGCACCGGTATCGAATACCCAGGAGCTACTACGAGTACTGGTAAGGTACACATCAATTATATGTATATCACATATACCTTTAGTGTTGCCGGCCTTCTTATCCGCTAAGTATTTGGGGCAGTTCCGCTTCCAGTGACCACCTCCCTTGCAATAAAAACACTCAGTCTCAGGCTTGGGTCCATTCTTTGGCTTCTTCTCGGCAGCTTGCTTATCGGGCGCGGCAACTCCCTTGCCGTCCTTTTTGAAGTTCTTCTTACCCTTGCCTTTCTTGAACTTAGTGGTTTTATTCACCATCAACACTTGATGTTCCTTTTTGACTTCTACCTCTGCTGATTCCAGCATTGCAAATACTTCAGGAATGGTCTTTTCCATCCCCTGCATATTGAAGTTCATCACAAAGCTCTTGTAGCTCGGTGGAAGCGACTGAAGGATTCTGTCAATGACCGCGTTATCCGGGAGATTAACTCCCAGCTGAGTCAAGCGGTTATGTAACCCAGGCCTTTTGAGTATGTGCTCGCTGACAGAACTATTTTCCTCCATCTTACAGCTGAAGAACTTGTCGAAGACTTCATATCTCTCGACCCGGGCATGAGCTTGAAAAACCATTTTCAGCTCTTCGAACATCTCATATGCTCCGTATCTCTCAAAATGCTTTTGGAGCCCCGGTTCTAAGCTGTAAAGCATGCCGCACTGAACGAGGGAGTAATCATCAGCACGTGTCTTCCAAGCGTTCATAACGTCTTGGTTCTGTGGGACGGGTGCGTCACCTAGCGGTGCTTCTAGGACATAATCTTTATTGGCAGCTATGAGGATGATCCACAGGTTCCGGACCCAGTCCGTATAGTTGCTGCCATCGTCTTTCAGCTAGTTTTTCTCTAGGAACACATTGAAGTTGAGGACAACTTTGGCCATTTGATCTACAAGACATATTGTAAAGATTTTAGACTAAGTTCATGATAATTAAGTTCATCTAATCAAATTATTCAATGAACTCCCACTCAGATAGACATCCCTCTAGTCATCTAAGTATAACATGATCCGAGTTAACTAGGCCGTGTCCGATCATCACGTGAGACGGACTAGTCAACATCGGTGAACATCTTCATGTTGATCGTATCTTCTATACGACTCATGCTCGACCTTTCGGTCTTCTGTGTTCCGAGGCCATGTCCGTACATGCAAGGCTCGTCAAGTCAACCTAAGTGTATTGCGTGTGTAAATCTGTCTTACACCCGTTGTATTCGAACGTTAGAATCTATCACACCCGATCATCACGTTGTGCTTCGAAACAACGAACCTTCGCAACGATGCACAGTTAGGGGGAACACTTTCTTGAAATTTTACGAGGGATCATCTTATTTAAGCTACCGTCGTTCTAAGCAAATAAGATGTAAAACATGATAAACATCACATGCAATCAAATGGTGACATGATATGGCCAATATCATTTGCTCCTTTGATCTCCATCTTCGGGGCTCCATGATCATCATTGTCACCGGCATGACACCATGATCTCCATCATCATGATCTCCATCATCGTGTCTTCTTGAAGTTGTCACGTCAACTATTACTTCTACTACCATGGCTAACGTTTTAGCAATAAAGTAAAGTAATTACATGACGTTTATGTTGACACGGGGGTCATAAATAAATAAAGACAACTCCTATGGCTCCTGCCGGTTGTCATACTCATCGACATGCAAGTTGTGATTCCTATTATAAGAACATGATTATGTCATACATCACATATATCATTCATCACATCCTTTGGCCATATCACATCACAAAACACTTGCTGCAAAAACAAGTTAGACATCCTCTAATTGTTGTTGCAAGTTTTTACGTGGCTGCTATAGGTTTCTAGCAAGAACGTTTCTTACCTACGCCAAAACCACAACGTGAATTGCCAATTTCTATTTACCCTTCATAAGGACCCTGTTCATCGAATCCGATCCGACTAAAGTGGGAGAGACAGACACCCGCCAGCCACCTTATGCAACTAGTGCATGTCAGTCGGTGGAACCGGTCTCACGTAAGCGTACGTGTAAGGTTGGTCCGGGCCGCTTCATCCCACGATGCCGCCGAATCAAGATAAGACTAGTAACAGCAAGATAATTGACAATATCGACGCCCACAACTACTTTGTGTTCTACTCGTGCATAGTAACTACGCATAGACCTAGCTCATGATGCCACTATTGGGGAACGTAGCAGAATTTTAAAATTTTCTATGCATCACCAAGATCAATCTATGGAGTCATCTAGCAACTAGGGAGAGAGGAGTGCATCTACATACCCTTGTAGATCACGAACGGAAGCGTTCAAGAGAACGGGGTTGATGGAGTCATACTCGACGTGATTCAAATCACCGATGACCTAGTGCCGAACGGACGGCACCTCCGCGTTCAACACACGTACGGTTGGGAGACGTCTCCTCCTTCTTGATCCAGCAAGGGGGAAGGAGAGGTTGATGGAGATCCAGCAGCACGACGGCGTGGTGGTGGAAGCAATGGTGATCTCGGCAGGGCTTCGCCAAGCGCTGGGAGACGGAGGAGTGTCACGGGAGGGAGAGGGAGAAGCCAGGGGCTTGGGGTGTGCAGCCCTCCCTCCCCCACTATATATAGGGTGCCTAGGGGGGGCGCCGGCCCTAGGAGATCCAGTCTCCTAGGGGGGGCGGCGGCCAAGGGGGGTGCCTTGCCCCCAAAGGCAAGGGTGGCGCCCCCACCCCTAGGGTTTCTAAACCTAGGCGCAGGGGAGGCCCAAGGGGGGGCGCACCAGCCCACTAGGGGCTGGTTCCCCTCCCACTTCAGCCCATGGGGCCCTCCGGGATAGGTGGCCCCACCCGGTGGACCCCCGAGACCCTTCCGGTGGTCCCGGTTCAATACCGGTGACCCCCGAAACCTTCCCGTTGGCCGAAACTGGACTTCCTATATATAAATCTTTACCTCCGGACCATTCCGGAACTCCTCGTGACGTCCTGGATCTCATCCGGGACTCCGAACAACTTTTGGGTTATCGTGTGCTAATATCTCTACAACCCTAGCGTCACCGAACCTTAAGTGTGTAGACCCTACGGGTTCGGGAGACATGCAGACATGACCGAGAAGCCTCTCCGGTCAATAATCAACAGCGGGATCTAGATACCCATGTTGGCTCCCACTTGATCACATTGAGCTCATTATGATGATGCATTACCGAGTGGGCCCAGAGATACCTCTCCGTCATACGGAGTGACAAATCCCAGTCTTGATTCGTGCCAACCCAACAGACACTTTCGGAGATACCTGTAATGTACCTTTATAGTCACCCAGTTATGTTGTGACGTTTGGCACACCCAAGGCACTCCTACGGTATCCGGGAGTTGCACAATCTCATGGTCTAAGGAAATGATACTTGACATTCAGAAAATCTACATCAAATGAACTACACGATCTTTGAGCTAAGCTTAGGATTGGGTCTTGTCCATCATATCATTCTCCTAATGATGTGATCCCGCTATCAATGACATCCAATGTCCATAGTCAGGAAACCATGACTATCTTTTGATCAACGAGCTAGTCAACTAGAGGCTCACTAGGGACGTGTTGTGGTCTATGTATTCACACATGTATTACGATTTTCGGATAACACAATTATAGCATGAACAATAGAGAATTATCATGAACAAAGAAATATAATAATAACCATTTTATTATTGCCTCTAGGGCATATTTCCAACAATAAGATCAGGGGCTGCTCCATCTAAGCCCAAAGGAACTCCTAAGCCAGCTGCTCCAAAACCCAAAACTGCACCCAAGAGGAGCACCAGGAACATCCCAACAGCAGAGAAGAACAAGGCCCCAATACCTGAAGCTACAATGGAAGAAGATGATGATTCTGTTGTCTTGAGGAAGTTGAAGCCAAAAATTCCAGATCACAATGATGCTCATCCAGTTGTGGAGAACATGAAAGTGAGGAAGGACTTTGGTCTAAGGCTATGGAGAGAGTCTGATCCATATGCCACCAGGAGAAGGACTGCTGTGGACTACATGTTCCATACAAAGGAACACCAGGACTTCTATGAGACCATCTTGCTTGACAAGAAGCCCATAGTGTGTGACATGAGATGGGTGGATTGGTCATTCATTGAGGAAAATGACGATCACTTCCCTGGTGTATATGACAACTTCAAGGCTTGTGGAGTTGATGAGTTTGTGGCTCAGAAGCTCGCAAAATGGAATGATGAGCTCATCATGCAGTTCTACTCCACAGCTCACTTCTACCCAGATGGAAGGATTGTCTGGATGTCTGAAGGTACTATGTACCAGTCCACAGTTGCAGAATGGGCTAAGTTGATCAATGCCCCAGAAGAGAGTGAAGATGACTTGGATGTCTATGGCAAGAAGAAGAAGGATCACAACACCATGGCACACATGCACAAGGAGATCCCAAATGCTGCTCTTGAGACACACAAGTTTGGATCTGCACATTACCTTCTGTCAGGCTTGCCAACTATCAATTGGATCCTCAGGCACACTCTCTTGCCAAAGTCAGGTGATCACATGTACAATGATGTTCTTTGATGTCCCACAGAAGTTCAAAGTCATGAGCCTAATAGTGGAAACCATAAAGAGGACATCTACAGATCAGAAGAGGAGTTGTGGGTATGCCCCACAGATCCAGGAGCTGATCAACTCCAAGATGGGCATTGGCACATATCTGCTGGACAAGGAGCACCTACCCATCTACCCAGACTTTGAGGACAACACTGTGGTGATGGATGAAAATGAACCATCTTCTGTGCATGCACAAGCCAAGAAGGAGAAGGCAAAGGCTGAAAAGGCTGCAAGGATGCCAACTACTGAAGAAGCATCTCAGTATCTTCTGAAGAGCAAGCAAGATCAACTTGGCTACTTGATTGCCTCCACTCCGAGGATTGAGAAGGGACTGGCCACCCTGACTCAAAACCAGGAGAGCTTGGAGAGGATCGTGGAGCAGAAGTTCTATGACTTAGATGTGAAGGTCACTGAGATCCAGTCAGTCGTTGAGCAACTTCAGGATGAAGTGCAGGAGAAGAATGTCAACACAACCACTGATGCTTTTTCTAGAGTGCCCAGAGGTCAGAGGTCTGCTGCAGTGCCTATTCCAGACACCAGAGCTACTTCATCTACACCAGCTACAACTTCAGTGCCACCGGCTCCAGCACCTACTCCACCAGCTCCATCTACATCGACTGATGCCTTCGTTCTTGGAGTTCTGTCTACACCACCACCTGAAGACCAAGCCTGAGAGTCGATTTAGCACTATGCATTTTTATGAACTTTTTGGTAACTTGTTGCCAAAGGGGGAGAAAATTTATAGATCATAGGCTTCAAGAGAGAGTGTTGCTTTTATTCTCTCTTGCGTTTCTCCTTGGTGGTTGAACTTCGTTTATTTGCTTGATTGAGATACTTTATACTTTGTGCTTGCTTAGATGATCATGTGTTTGATCATATGCTACCTTAATGTTGTTGGATGACATTATCCTTTTTATATTCCATATGATCATTCACTTTGCTTAGTGATGAGTGCATGTATTTTAATTATTATCATTTTGAGCGCTCCACCAAGATGTATGTGACATCGAAGAGTAACCCATGATCCTAACTCTTTGTGCATTTTTAGTCCAAAGCAAATCTTAAACTATGCACAAATTTAGGGGGAGCTCTTGCTTTTCACATACTTCTCAAAGCGACAATGTTTTTCACTCTTATTATCATTTGTCGAAGCTTTGATCTATATGTTGTCATCAATTACCAAAAAGGGGGAGATTGAAAGTGCAACTATCCCTAGGTGGTTTTGGTAATTCCTAACAACATATAGCTCATTGAGCTAATGCTATTTCAAGATTAATATCTCAGGAAAGCTCAATGATTGGCATGGCATGGATGAGAAACATGGACCCCTCAAAATGCTAAGGACAAAGGATTGGCTCAAGCTCAAAGCTCAAGACTCTACATTTTCTATTTTAGTGATCCAAGATCGCATTGAGTCTATAGGAAAAGCCAATACTATCAATGAGGGATGAGGTGTTGCTTAATGCCGTTCTTGCTCAAAATGCTTAGTGATATGCTCCAAAACCCTCAACTACTTTCTCACATCCACATTTGACCTAAACCAAAAGTCAAACTCGGCCCCACCAATTCTTTCTATCTGGCGCCACCGAGTTTCAAATGTCATAGCCACTGCCACAAACCCTAGGCAAATTGGTCTCACCGATAGGGATCTCGGTCTCACCGATATGGGGTTGTAATCTCTTTGTTTCCCTTCGTAACATTTCGGTCTCACCGAGATGAGCGATCGGTCCCACCAAGATTCCAATGGAAACTCTCTGTTTTCCCTTTGTAACGTTTCGGTCTCAACGAAATGAGTGATCGGTCCCACCGAGTTTACCTGACCAACTCTCTGGTTAGCTTATTACCAAAATCGGTCTCACCGAGATTATGTTATGCCCTAACCCTAATCATATCGGTCCTACCGAGTTGCATCTCGGTCCCACCGAAAACCCTAATGGTCACTAGCTTTGCTGAATCGGTCCGACCGAGTTAAATCTTTCGGTCCCACCGAGTTTGGAAAGTTATGTGTAACGGTTAGATTTTGTGTGGAGGCTATATATACCCCTCCACCTCCTCTTCATTCATGGAGAGAGCCATCAGAACAAACCTACACTTCCAACCTATATTTTCTAAGAGAGAACCACCTACACTTGTGTTGAGACCAAGATATTCCATTCCTACCATATGAATCTTGATCTCTAGCCTTCCCCAAGTTGCTTTCCACTCAAATCTTCTTTCCACCAAATCCATATCCCATGAGAGAGAGTTGAGTGTTGGGGAGACTATAATTTGAAGCACAAGAGCAAGGAGTTCATCATCAACACACCATTTTTTACTTCTTGGAGAGTGGTGTCTCCTAGATTGGCTAGGTGTCACTTGGGAGCCTCCGACAAGATTTTGGAGTTGAACCAAGGAGTTTGTAAGAGCAAGGAGATCGCCTACTTCGTGAAGATCTACCGCTAGTGAGGCAAGTCCTTCATGGGCGATGGCCATGGTGGGATAGACAAGGTTGCTTCTTCATGGACCCTTCGTGGGTGGAGCCCTCCATGGACCCGCGCAACCGTTACCCTTCGTGGGTTGAAGTCTCCATCAACATGGATGTACGATAGCACCACCTATGGGAACCACGACAAAACATCCATGTCTCCAATTGCGTTTGAATCCTCCAAACCCTTCCCTTTACATTCTTGCAAGTTGCATGCTTTACTTTCCGCTGCTCATATACTCTTTGCATGCTTGCTTGGATTGTGTTAAGATTGCTTGACTTGTCCAAAGTTGCTAAAATCTGCCAAGAACTAAAATTGAGGAAAGGCTAGATTTTTATTTGGTCAAGTAGTCTAATCACCCCCCTCTAGACATACTTTCGATCCTACATTTTGCCTCCCAACCTTTTACCTCAAAGGTAATGTCAACAATAATAGTTCATGAAAACTCACATCCAATTAGCTATATATATCGGGATCTTTCCAACATATTATGCTTGCCAAAGGATAAAATGTAAAAAGGGAAAGGTGAAGATCACCATGACTTTTGTATGAAGTATAAGACAAGAATAAAAGATTGGCCCTTCACAGAGGGTAGCAGAGGTTGTCATGTGCTTTTATGGTTGGATGCATGAAATCTTAATGCAAAAGAACGTCACTTTATGTTGCCACTTGTGATATGGACCTTTATTATGCAGTCCGTCGCTTTGATTTCTCCCACATCACAAGATCGTATAAAGCTTATTTTCTCCACACTAATAAATCATACATATTTAGAGAGCAGTTTTTATTGCTTTCAACAATGACAACTTACTTGAAGGATCTTACTCAATCCATAGGTAGATATGGTGGACTCTCATGGCAAAACTGGGTTTTAAGGATATTTGGAAGCACAAGTAGTATCTCTACTTGGTGCAAAGGATTTGGCTAGCATGAGAGGGAAGGGCAATCTCAACATGTTGGATGATCCATGACAATATAATTTATTTCAGATGTAAGAAAACATAACCCATTATGTTGTCTTCCTTGTCCAACATCAACTCTTTAGCATGTCATATTTTAATGAGTGCTCACAATCATAAAGATGTCAAGATAGTATATTTATATGTGAAGACCTCTCTTTCTTTATTACTTCCTATTAATTGCAACGATGACCAAAACTATGTTTGTCAACTCTCAGCAACTTTTATTCATCATACTCTTTATATGTGAAGTCAATACTATCCATAAGATCAATATGATCTCTTTATTTATTTTTGTTCTTTCTCTTCTCTTTTATTTTTATTCCCTCAAGATCATAGCAAGATAATCAAGCCTTTGACTCAACACTAATATTTATTATATATAGCTCATGGACTCGATTACATAGAAGGATCATAAGGCAAAAATCAAAACTAGATCATACTAAAACTTTATTCTACTAGATCAAGATATTACCAAAAGGATTGAACTAAGAAAAATGGTAAAGATAAAAGTGTGATGGTAATACGATACCATGGCACTCCCCCAAGCTTGGCAGTTGCCAAGGGGAGTGCCCATACCATGTGTTTATGTCTCTTTCTTCGAGGGTGGTGATGTTGTAGTTGTTGATGATTGTGCCTTCAACTTTTTCACATTGTAATTGATAAGGGCGATCTCCTCCTTTAAATCATCGACCTCCAATTCCAGCTTCAAGATCTTGTCACATAAATCTCCTTTGTTTTTCTGCCGAAAATGAGAAGGAATAGATTGGTTGTTAGACAGTTTAGCCCTCTTGGGGAGACTAGACTTCTTGAACTTCACGTGCATATCCCCAGGTTGAGGTAGAGGGACATCCTCCTTCTACGAACTTGAGTCATTGATCATCCTCAAGTGAGCATCCTCCTCATCATCCGTAGTTCGACCACATGGAGATAAGTCCCCATAGGTCTTTGGGTCAGCAATGAGATGTGAGACATAGCTCTCTCCATCGGAGTCTTGGGAAGACATCTTGATCTAATCTGCAACAGAACAACTCTAAACAAAAACAGAGGATCTTTGCGTGGTATGGTGGTCAAGACCTTCGGGGGATTATATAATGAATTTTGACCGACCAAAAGAAGTATCGTGCAGGAAAACGGAGTCCGGAGAGCACACGAGGTGCCCACGAGGCAGGGGGCGCGCCCTCCACCCTCGTGGAAGCCTCGTGTCCTTCCCGGACTGCTTCTTATTTTCCTTTTTTTTAAATATTCCAAAATGGAGAAAAATTGCTATTATAACTGTTTTGGAGTCGGTTTACTTACCGTACCTCGTACCCATTCCTTTTCGGAGTCTGAAACGTTCTGGAAAGTGTCCTTTATGTATTCCTCCGGGGTTATGGTTTCAATAACATTAGTTTCAACATTTATAGGATTACCTGAGATATAATGTTTGATTCTTTGACCGTTCACCACCCGCGGATTTGTGCCCTCGAAGTTGTTGATTTTTATGGCACCGGAATGATAAACCTCCTCGATAACGTAAGGACCTTCCCATTTAGAAAGAAGTTTGCCTACAAAAAATCTTAAACGAGAGTTGTATAACAATACATAATCACCTACATTAAACTCACATTTTTGTATCCTTTTGTCATGCCATCTTTTAACTTTTTCTTTAAACAGTTTGGCATTCTCATAGGCCCGGGTTCTCCATTCATCAAGTGAGCTAATGTCAAAAAGCCTCTTCTCACCGACAAGTTTGAAATCATAATTGAGCTCTTTAATGGCCCAATATGCATTATGTTCTAGTTCAAGAGGTAAGTGACATGCTTTTCCATAAACCAGTTTATATGGAGACATACCCATAGGATTTTTGTATGCAGTTCTATAAGCCCATAATGCATCATCAAGTTTCTTGGACCAATTCTTTCTAGATCTATTAACAGTCTTCTGCAAAATTAATTTAAGCTCTCTATTACTCAATTCTACTTGACCACTAGACTGTGGGTGATATGGAGATGCAATTCTATGATTAACATCATACTTAGCAAGCATTTTACGAAAGGCACCATGAATAAAATGTGAACCACCATCAGTCATTAAGTATCTAGGGACTCCAAACCTCGGAAAAATAACTTCTTTAAGCATCTTAATAGAGGTGTTATGATCAACACTATGTAACGCCCGGATAATCTTGCTACAGTAATCCCACGCTAATCATGGCACGTCATCCCGATTACTGTTGCTATCCTCGCAATAATTCGAAACCGTTCAAATTCAAAATTCAAATTGATGAAAACAATAAAAATTTTCAAAATTTAAAATAAAATTGTTTGGTGGTTGACGAATATTACAAGGGTAATTATAGGGCAACATGCATATTTTTATAACATGGCTAAATGGATTAAAGGATTTAAACAGAAAAGAAATAATAAAAGAAAATACAAAAGGAAAGAAAAACAGAAAACCAAAAAGAAAAAAAAAACAAAAGGAGGGAAGCCCCCTCCTGCTGGACCGCGGCCCAGCTGGCCATCGGGCCAACCAGGCCGGCCCAGGTCGC
>NC_041380.1:146546640-146555594 GCF_002162155.2 Triticum dicoccoides | reverse complement strand
CCTCCCCTGCTCCCCGCCCCCTGCCGCTGTCGAGCGAGGCCGCCGACGCAGCTGGGCCTCGCGCCCTCGCTGCGGTGGCCTCGGGCACGGGTGCCCAGTGCCCAGTCGGGCTAGCACCCGCACCGCCCTGTGCCCGCTAAGGCCCCCGGGCCACTGACTAGGGGGCCCCACCCCCAGAACGCTAAAAAAAAAAATTAAAAAAATAATTTAATTACATAAATAAATAAATAAATAAAAATAGTAAATATGATTAATAAAAATAAAAATGATTTATTAAAATTAATTATTAAATTAATTAATTGATTAAGTAATTAATTAAGTTAATTAATCCTGATTAGATTAACATAATCACTAATTAATTTAACTAATCTATAATTAAACTAAACAGAGAATGACAGGTGGGTCCCACTGGACCCACATGTCAGGTTGACCAAGTCAACTCTGTTGACTGCTGATGTCAGCATGACATCATGCTGATGTCATTAATCTGTTTTCCGAATTAATTAAATAATTAAATAAATTCCAGAAATTAATACAATCTTTAGAAAATCATATCTTTTAATCCGTAACTCCGATGAAAATACTTTCTACATGAAAGTTGCTCAGAACGACGTGGCGATTCCGGATACGCAGTCCGTTCGTCCGCCACACACCCCTAACCTACCGAACTCGCAACTTTTCCCCTCCGGTTCATCTGTCCGAAAACGCAAAACACCGGGAATACTTTCCCGGATGTTTCCCCCCTTCGTCGGTATCACCAACTACTGCGATTGGGCGCACCTAGAATCGTTACTTGTCATGTCATGCATCGATATGCATTTGTTTGCATTGTATTCATTGTTTCTTCCCCCTCTTCTCTCCCGTAGACTACGAGACCGACGCTGCTGCTGCCCAGTTCGACTACGGAGTTGACGACCCCTCTCTCTTGCCAGAGCAACCAGGCAAGCCCCCCCCTTGATCACCAGATATCGCCTATTCTACTCTATACTGCTTGCATTAGAGTAGTGTAGCATGTTACTGCTTTCCGTTGATCCTATTCTGATGCATAGCCTGACATTGTTGCTACACCTGTTGATACCTTACCTGCAATCCTAAATGCTTAGTATAGGATGCTAGTTTATCATTATTGGCCCTACATTCTTGTCAGTCTGCCTTGCTATACTATTGGCCCGTGATCACTCGGAGGTGATCACGGGTATATACTATACATACATACATACTATACAGATGGTGACTAAAGTCGGGTCAGCTCGAAGAGTACCCGCGAGTGATTCACGGATTGGGGGCTGAAAGGACCTTTGTCCCGACGGCCCTCTGTGTGGATCTTTGTGGCGGAGCGACAGGGCAGGTTGAGACCGCCTAGGAGAGAGGTGGGCCTGGCCCTGTTCGGCGTTCGCGGACACTTAACACGCTTAACGAGATCTTGGTATTTGATCTAAGTCTGGCTATGAGCCTATACGCACTAACCATCTACGTGGGAGTAGTTATGGGTATCCCGACGTCGTGGTATCAGCCGAAGCACTTCAGACGTCAGCGACGGAGCGGCGCGCGCCGAATTGGACTGGAACGCCACTAGGCTAGGTCTGCTTTCGGCCGCGTACGCAACGTGCAGGTGTGCTATGGGCGATGGGCCCAGACCCCTGTGCGCTTAGGTTTAGACCGGCGTGCTGGCCTCTCTGTTGAGCCTAGGTGGGGCTGCGACGTGTTGATCTTCCAAGGCCGGGCATGACCCAGGAAAGTGTGTCCGGCCAAATGGGATCGAGCGTGTTGGGTTATGTGGTGCACCCCTGCAGGGAAGTTAATCTATTCGAATAGCCGTGATCTTCGGTAACAGGACGACTTGGAGTTGTACCTTGACCTTATGACAACTAGAACCGGATACTTAATAAAACACACCCTTCCAAGTGCCAGATACAACCGGTGGTCGCTCTACCTCAGGGATATGAGGAGGGGATCACCGGGTAGGATTATGCTATGAGATGTTACTTGGAGATGCTACTTGGAGGACTTCGACCTACCCTCTTCTGCCTGTTGCAAGACGAAGGTGACCAGAAGCATAGTCTTCGATAAGACTAGCTATCCCCCTCTTATTCTGGCATTCTTCAGTTCAGTCCACTGATATGGCCCTTTAGACATATACCCATGCATATGTAGTGTAGTTCCTTGCTTGCGAGTACTTTGGATGAGTACTCACGGTTGCTTTCTCCCCCCTTTTTTTCCCCTTTTCCTTCCTTTCTGGTTGTCGCAACCAGATGCTGGAGTCCAGGAGCCAGACGCCACCGTCGACGACGACCCCTACTACACCGGAGGTGCCTACTACTACGTGCTGCCCGCTGACGACGACCTGGAGTAGTTTAGGAGGATCCCAGGTAGGAGGCCTGCGCCTCTTTCGATCTGTATCCCAGTTTGTGCTAGCCTTCTTAAGGCAAACTTGTTTAACTTATGTCTGTACTCAGATATTGTTGCTTCTGCTGACTCGTCTATGATCGAGCACTTGTATTCGAGCCCTCGAGGCCCCTGGCTTGTATTATGATGCTTGTATGACTTATTTTTATTTGTAGAGTTGTGTTGTGATATCTTCCCGTGAGTCCCTGATCTTGATCGTACACATTTGCGTGCATGATTAGTGTACGATTGAATCGGGGCGTCTACAAGTTGGTATCAGAGCCGACTGCCTGTAGGAATCCCCCTTCCACACTCCTTGGCCGAAGTCGAGTCTAGACATTACAAAAACTTTTACTAACTTGGCTGTGTGCCTTACGGGCCCACGTCGCCATCGGGTGGTACTAGGATCTTTTACTCCTCGACCTTTACTCTGGGACTCTGAACTCTTTTCTACTCGGGTTAAACGAATTTACTAACTCTAACATTAGGATCCCGTTACCACGTTCACCCCGAAGTTGGATAAGCCATAGTTATTCTGTAGGATAGCATTTTGAATAGTGCCCATGTTGTCATTTGACTCCATTGAAACATCTTTGTTTTCAGATGGAACCCACGAGGCAGGTCGTGCGCCACACTGCGGCCATTGGTGCCTCAGGATCACCTGCTGTGCTAGCTGATATGATGACCTATCTGGGTTATCGCTGGCACCCTGAGTACACCGTCTACGAGGAGTACCAGGACTTTAACCAGGAGCAGTACCGTGCCATCGTCCACCTCTACTCTCGGGAGTATGAGTCCACTACCGTGCTGCACACCGCTCATGGTGTCGGAGTGACCATCGAGATGGCAGTCCACGATGCGGCTCATGCTGCTCTGACACGTCTTCGTGGAGAGTATCAGGCATTGGACACTTCCCCTTTCAGGCACATTCCTATCGCATCTGACGTTGGTGCGGAGGGATACTACACTGACGCCTACTCCACCGTCACCCGAGAACCTTTCCACCATCAGCGCCTGGTTCTGCATGCGGATGGGCTGGACCGAGCTAACAGAGCTCTTCGCCACGAGTTGTACACCACTCGTCAGCACCTTTACAGGGCTCTGACGCGGTTGCACCCCTTTGTCCGGTCTGGACAGCTGCCGCGTTCTGCGATCTACCCAGCCAGGACCGTGATGCCCCACGGTGTCGGATGGCCAGAGGTGGGAGGCTACTCTCCCGCACTTGGTCCTCTTCTGCCACCTGAGCGTCGGGTTCTACACCAGAGTATCCGCGGCCCCCAGGCCACTGACGTGGAGGACTATCCGTTGCCTCACTACCAGCTGTCAGGTTACAGCTACCTTCACAGTACCTCCTGGGACTGATGTAGTCTTGCTCATTAGTCTTAGATGCACTCGCGAGCCTGCGTGCCGCCTATGATGACTTAATATATGTACTGAACTCTGTGTACTGAACTCTATGTCCGACCCCTTTTGTAAGTTATGCCGACTATCTATGTGGTATCTGTCGTGCTCCTTTCATTATGCATGTTTCATCATGAATGACTCTTATCTATGCAAATTTCTCAATACTGAACTACCCCTGTTATATATTAACAGGATGGTTAGACCAGCTGGTCGTGGTCGTGGTGGCAACTTCCCACCACCGCCTGAGTACATGGCTGGTATGATCCAACAGCTTGAGATGAATCGCCAGTTCATGGAAAACATGATGGCTCAGTTTCCTCGCCCCAATATGAACCAGCATCCAAACACAACAACTCTGCAGGATTTCATACGCCTCAACCCAAGTGTGTACCGCAGCTCAACCCAGCCGCTGGATGCTGATGACTGGCTCCGTGACATCACCTATGAGATGGAGTCTGCTGATGTAGCCCCTGCCAGCTATGTCACTTTTGCTTCCTTCTTCCTGAAGGGACCCGCAGCTCAATGGTGGGACAGCCATAGGCGTACTCTGCCAGTTGGGACAATCATCTCCTGGCCAGACTTTCAGGCTGCCTTCCGTGCCCGCTTCATTCCTCAGGGAATCATGGACAGGAAGAAGCGTGAGTTTTGCAACCTCACCCAAGGCAACAAGACTGTTGAAGCTTATCAGCGGGAGTTTCTGGACTTATCCCGCTATGCTGAAGAAGACATTGCAACTGATGCTCGCAGACAGGAGAAGTTCCGTGAAGGCCTTCAAGCTGACATCAAGCTCACACTTCTAGTGCATGACTTTGCCGATTTCGCCACCTTGGTGAACAAGGCCATCAATGTCGAGACTGGTCTGCAAGAACACCAGAGCTCTCAAAGGCGCAACCGTGACACGGGCTCATCTTCGGGCCCGCCCTCGCAGAAGCGTAAGATATGGATCCCGAACAGCATGTACCGTCCAACTGCACCTGCCCCAAGGTAGTCTTATGCTGCACCTCGTCTGCCGGCTGCTCCAACCAGGCAGCCGAGGCTTCCAGCTCCACCACCCCAAGCTCCTGTTCCTACCCCCGAGAATGGGTTGTGCTTCAGGTGCGGACAACCAGGGCACCGTGCTAGGGAATGCAACCAGAAACAGAATCAACTGGCCCTTCCAGCAACTGGCCGTGGGAACAACCAGGCCCGCAACAACAATGCCAAGTCCTATGGCCGTGTTCATGCCAACCACCTTGATCTGAATGAAGCTCAAGACCAGCCTGCTACTGTGATGGGTACACTCCTCGTAAATTCAGTACCAGCATCCGTTTTATTTGATACAGGTGCATCGCATTCATTCATGTCCGAAGATTTTGCATACAAGCACGATGTTAAATTTGAGCAGATGAACACTTCGGTAGTGGTAAAAACCCCCGCGGGACAATGTCAGACCTCCATGGTTGGCATTGACGTCCCTGTGGAAATCGAAGGGTTGGAGTTTCGTGCCTCGCCCATTATACTGAAGTCGTCTAACATTGACCTCATTCTGGGAATGGATTGGTTAAAGGCGCATACTGCTTCTATCGTTTGCGCCACTAAGACCGTCCATCTGCTACACCCTTCTGATGAAATAATTAGCTACGATGCTCATCTGGTTCGGAATGCCGAGGCCAGACTTTATGCCTTAAACGCATTGAACGCTGCACCACTCGAGGGCATTGAAAACATTCCCGTCGTGCGTGAATTCCTAGACGTCTTTCCTGAAGAACTCCCAGGGATTCCCCCTGCTACAGCTGTCGAATTCGTCATCGACTTGAAACCAGGCACCACTCCTATAGCCAAGCGACCCTACAAGATGCCGCCGCATGAACTCCTTGAGCTTAAGGAGGAAATCGATAAATCTCTTCGAAGTGGTTTCATTCGCCCAAGTTGCTCTCCTTGGGGAGCACCTTCTCTCTTTGTCAAGAAGAAAGATGGGACAAACCGATTGGTCCAAGACTACCGTCCTATAAATCAAGCTACTATTCAGAATAAGTATCCTCTTCCTCGGATCAACGATCTGTTTGATCAATTGGCTGGTTCATCAGTGTTCTCTAAACTCGACTTGAGGTTGGGTTACCACCAGATCCGTGTTCGTGAGGAAGATATCCCCAAGACCGCCTTTGTGACTCGTTATGGTTCATACGAGTACACCGTCATGTCTTTCGGCTTAACCAATGCTCCAGCCACCTTCTCTCGCCTGATGAACTATATATTCATGGATTACCTTGACAAGTTCGTCGTGGTTTATCTGGATGATATTCTGGTATTTTCCAAGAACGAAGGGGAACATGCTGAACATCTTCGCCTCGTGCTGGAAAAGCTACGAGAGCATCAACTTTATGCCAAGTTCTCCAAATGTGAATTCTGGCTTCCCGAAGTAACCTATCTTGGGCATGTCATCTCTAAGGATGGTATTGCGTCAACCCTGAACGAGTTCAGGCTATTCTCGATTGGACTCCTCCGAAGAACGTTAAGCAAGTCAGAAGTTTTCTCGGTCTCGCCAGCTACTGCCGTCGATTCGTCGAGAACTTCTCCAAGATTGCCAGGCCTCTGACTAACCTATTGCATAAGGGCGTCAAGTTCCAATGGACAGATAAATGTCAGGAAAGTTTCCAGGCACTCAAGGACAAGTTAACTTCTGCCCCAGTACTAGCTCCTCCTGATACTAAGAAGGACTTCGTCATTTACTGCGACGCTTCCCGTCAAGGACTAGGCGGTGTCCTAATGCAAGAGCGCAAAGTGGTTGCTTATGCCTCTCGGCAATTGCGCCCTCACGAAGAGAACTACCCAGTTCACGACCTCGAACTTGCTGCTGTCATTCATGCGCTAAAACAGTGGCGACATTACCTACTCGGTAATCGCTGCGAGATCTTCATTGACCACCAAAGTCTGAAGTATCTGTTTACTCAGCCAGACCTGAACCTCCGTCAGCAGAGATGGATGGAGACTGTTGCAGACTTTGATTTGGGTATTTCCTATACCCCAGGCAAGGCTAATGTAATGGCTGATGCCTTGAGCCGCAAGTCTTACTGCAACCACCTCCAGGTTCACAAAGTTCAGCCCTCACTTGTTGAAGAATTCAGAAAGCTAAACCTCCATATTGTTCCTCCGGGTGCACTCGCTCCCCCTCCTCCGGAGTTCCGCAAGATGAATCTCCGTGTTGTTTCCCAGGGTTCCCTCTATACCCTGGCTGTTGAACCCGATCTCGTGGGCACCATAAAGACAATGCAGGGATTTGACTCTGAAGTCTACAAGATTAAGCAAGACCTCAAAGAAGGAAGTTCCTCATCCTTCACTATTGCTGATGATGGCGCCTTGTACTTCAAAGGCCGCCTAGTGGTGCCGTGTAAGAAGGAAAACCTGAATATGACTCAGGAGGTTATGAAAGAAGCTCATGATACGCCTCTATGTATCCATCCTGGTAGTACGAAGATGTATCAAGACATTCGTCAGAGATTCTGGTGGTCTAACATGAAGCAAGACATTGCTCGTTATGTTGCTGAATGTGACGTTTGCCGTTGTATCAAAGCAGAACATCAAAGGCCTGCTGGAACTCTGCAACCTATATCTATTCCTGAATGGAAATGGGACCACGTCGAGATGGACTTCGTTACTGGATTTCCCAAATCGCAAAAGGGTAATGATGCCATTCTTGTCGTCATTGACCGACTTTCTAAGGTTGCACATTTTCTGGCGGTCAAAGAAACGATCACTGCTAGTCAGCTTGCAACTCTCTACATGTCCAGAATTGTTTCGCTTCACGGTATTCCACTGGTTATCAGTTCAGACCGTGGCAGTTTATTCACTTCAAGATTCTGGGCAAGTTTCCAAGAAGCTATGGGCACTCATCTGTCTTTCAGCACTGCTTTTCATCCTCAGTCACAAGGGCAAGTTGAACGTATCAACCAAGTTCTCGAAGACATGCTTCGAGCTTGTGTTATTTCCTTCGGCAAGAAATGGGAGGAATCTCTTCCGTATGCTGAGTTCTCTTATAATAATAGCTATCAAGCTAGTCTGAAGATGGCCCCCTTCGAAGTGTTATATGGACGAAAGTGCCGAACCCCTCTGAACTGGTCAGAAACTGGGGAACGTCCACTCTTTGGTCCGGATATTATCCAACATGCCGAAGATCAAGTCCGCATTATTCGCGAGAATCTCAAGACTGCTCAGTCACGCCAAAAGAGTAATTATGACCGTCATCATAAAGACATGGTCTATCAACCTGGCGAGAAGGCCTATCTTCGAGTTACACCAATGAAGGGTGCTCACCGCTTCGGGATCAAAGGGAAGCTAGCTCCCCGCTATATTGGTCCTTTCACTATCCTCGAGAGGCGTGGAAAAGTGGCATATCAATTGGAGCTTCCGCCGAACCTTTCTCAGGTTCACGATGTGTTCCATGTGTCACAAATCCGCCGTTGCTTCAAGGACCCAATCCGAGCTGTGGATCATGAAGTGCTCGAATTGCAACAGGACCTCTCCTATAAAGAGCATCCGGTCCGCATTCTCGACCAAGCTGAACGCCGCACACGCCAGAAGGCGATCAAGTTCCTCAAGGTCCAGTGGTCGAATCACTCTGAAGACGAAGCCACCTGGGAACGCGAGGATCGCCTGCGTGATGAATACCCCACACTGTTTCCTTCTACCTCCTAAAATCTCGGGACGAGATTTCTTGTAGTGGAGGAGATTTGTAACGCCCGGATAATCTTGCTACAGTAATCCCACGCTAATCATGGCACGTCATCCCGATTACTGTTGCTATCCTCGCAATAATTCGAAACCGTTCAAATTCAAAATTCAAATTGATGAAAACAATAAAAATTTTCAAAATTTAAAATAAAATTGTTCGGTGGTTGACGAATATTACAAGGGTAATTATAGTGCAACAGGCATATTTTTATAAAATGGCTAAATGGATTAAAGGATTTAAACAGAAAAGAAATAATAAAAGAAACTACAAAAGGAAAGAAAAACAGAAAACCAAAAAGAAAAAAAAACAAAAGGAGGGAAGCCCCACCCCTGCTGGACCGCGGCCCAGCTGGCCATCGGGCCAACCAGGCCGGCCCAGGTCGCCCCCCCCCACTCCTCTCCCTTATCCACTCCCCCCCCACTCCCCACCGACAGCCTCCCCCACTCCCACCGAAATA
>NC_041380.1:146544146-146545218 GCF_002162155.2 Triticum dicoccoides | reverse complement strand
GTCCCGTCCCTGGCCACGCCCCTGCGCCCCGTGGCCCCGTTCCCGCAACCTCCCGAACGCCACCACCGCCTCCTTCCCGCGGCTCCTGGCCGCGCCCGCCAGGGCCATCGCCGTCCGGGGCCTCCCCTGCTCCCCGCCCCCTGCCGCTGTCGAGCGAGGCCGCCGACGCAGCTGGGCCTCGCGCCCTCGCTGCGGTGGCCTCGGGCACGGGTGCCCAGTGCCCAGTCGGGCTAGCACCCGCACCGCCCTGTGCCCGCTAAGGCCCCCGGGCCACTGACTAGGGGGCCCCACCCCCAGAACGCTAAAAAAAATAATTAAAAAAAATTTAATTACATAAATAAATAAATAAATAAAAATAGTAAATATGATTAATAAAAATAAAAATGATTTATTAAAATTAATTATTAAATTAATTAATTGATTAAGTAATTAATTAAGTTAATTAATCCTGATTAGATTAACATAATCACTAATTAATATAACTAATCTATAATTAAACTAAACAGAGAATGACAGGTGGGTCCCACTGGACCCACATGTCAGGTTGACCAAGTCAACTCTATTGACTGCTGATGTCAGCATGACATCATGCTGATGTCATTAATCTGTTTTCCGAATTAATTAAATAATTAAATAAATTCCAGAAATTAATACAATCTTTAGAAAATCATATCTTTTAATCCGTAACTCCGATGAAAATACTTTCTACATGAAAGTTGCTCAGAACGACGTGGTGATTCCGGATACGCAGTCCGTTCGTCCGCCACACACCCCTAACCTACCGAACTCGCAACTTTTCCCCTCCGGTTCATCTGTCCGAAAACGCGAAACACCGGGAATACTTTCCCGGATGTTTCCCCCCTTCGTCGGTATCACCAACTACCGCGATTGGGCGCACCTAGCATCGTTACTTGTCATGTCATGCATCGATATGCATTTGTTTGCATTGTATTCATTGTTTCTTCCCCCTCTTCTCTCCCGTAGACTACGAGACCGACGCTGCTGCTGCCCAGTTCGACTACGGAGTTGACGACCCCTCTCTCTTGCCAGAGCAACCAGGCAAGCCCCCCCC
>NC_041380.1:146519462-146544136 GCF_002162155.2 Triticum dicoccoides | reverse complement strand
CCCCCCCCTTGATCACCAGATATCGCCTATTCTACTCTATACTGCTTGCATTAGAGTAGTGTAGCATGTTACTGCTTTCCGTTGATCCTATTCTGATGCATAGCCTGACATTGTTGCTACACCTGTTGATACCTTACCTGCAATCCTAAATGCTTAGTATAGGATGCTAGTTTATCATTATTGGCCCTACATTCTTGTCAGTCTGCCTTGCTATACTATTGGCCCGTGATCACTCGGAGGTGATCACGGGTATATACTACACATACATACATACTATACAGATGGTGACTAAAGTCGGGTCAGCTCGAAGATTACCCGCGAGTGATTCACGGATTGGGGGCTGAAAGGACCTTTGTCCCGACGGCCCTCTGTGTGGATCTTTGTGGCGGAGCGACAGGGCAGGTTGAGACCGCCTAGGAGAGAGGTGGGCCTGGCCCTGTTCAGCGTTCGCGGACACTTAACACGCTTAACGAGATCTTGGTATTTGATCTGAGTCTGGCTACGAGCCTATACGCACTAACCATCTACGTGGGAGTAGTTATGGGTATCAGCCGAAGCACTTCAGACGTCAGCGACGGAGCGGCGCGCGCCGAATTGGACTGGAACGCCACTAGGCTAGGTCTGCTTTTGGCCGCGTACGCAACATGCAGGTGTGCTATGGGCGATGGGCCCAGACCCCTGTGCGCTTAGGTTTAGACCGGCGTGCTGGCCTCTCTGTTGAGCCTAGGTGGGGCTGCGACGTGTTGATCTTCCGAGGCCGGGCATGACCCAGGAAAGTGTGTCCGGCCAAATGGGATCGAGCGTGTTGGGTTATGTGGTGCACCCCTGCAGGGAAGTTAATCTATTCGAATAGCCGTGATCTTCGGTAACAGGACGACTTGGAGTTGTACCTTGACCTTATGACAACTAGAACCGGATACTTAATAAAACACACCCTTCCAAGTGCCAGATACAACCGGTGGTCGCTCTACCTCAGGGATATGAGGAGGGGATCGCCGGGTAGGATTATGCTATGAGATGTTACTTGGAGATGCTACTTGGAGGACTTCGACCTACCCTCTTCTGCCTGTTGCAAGACGAAGGTGACCAGAAGCATAGTCTTCGATAAGACTAGCTATCCCCCTCTTATTCTGGCATTCTTTAGTTCAGTCCACTGATATGGCCCTTTAGACATATACCCATGCATATGTAGTGTAGTTCCTTGCTTGCGAGTACTTTGGATGAGTACTCACGGTTGCTTTCTCCCCCCTTTTTTTCCCCTTTTCCTTCCTTTCTGGTTGTCGCAACCAGATGCTGGAGTCCAGGAGCCAGACGCCACCGTCGACGACGACCCCTACTACACCGGAGGTGCCTACTACTACGTGCTGCCCGCTGACGACGACCTGGAGTAGTTTAGGAGGATCCCAGGTAGGAGGCCTGCGCCTCTTTCGATCTGTATCCCAGTTTGTGCTAGCCTTCTTAAGGCAAACTTGTTTAACTTATGTCTGTACTCAGATATTGTTGCTTCCGCTGACTCGTCTATGATCGAGCACTTGTATTCGAGCCCTCGAGGCCCCTGGCTTGTATTATGATGCTTGTATGACTTATTTTTATTTGTAGAGTTGTGTTGTGATATCTTCCCGTGAGTCCCTGATCTTGATCGTACACATTTGCGTGCATGATTAGTGTACGATTGAATCGGGGGCGTCACACACTACTAGTTTGAATAACTTCTACCCACTTAGTAACGTAATCAACAACAACTAAAATATGTGTATACCCATTAGAGGAAGGAAACGGTCCCATATAATCAAAGCCCCAAACATCAAATGGTTCAATAACAAGTGAATAATTCATAGGCATTTCTCGACGTCTACTAATATTACCAATTCTTTGACATTCATCACAAGATAAGACAAACTTATGGGCATCTTTGAAGAGAGTAGGCCAATAAAAACTGGATTGCAATACCTTATGTGCAGTTCTATCTCCAGCATGGCGTCCTCCATAAGCCTCGGAGTGACACTTGCGTAGGATCCGTTCTTGTTCATGCTCAGGTACACAACGTATAATAACACCATCTACTCCTTCTTTATAAAGGTGTGGGTCATCCCAAAAGTAATGTCTTAAATCATAAAAGAACTTTTTATTTTGCTGGTATGTGAAACTAGGTGGTATAAATTTAGCAACTATGTAATTAGCATAATCATCGTACCATGGAGAAGTACGAGAAGCATTTATGATAGCTAATTGTTCATCAGGAAAGCTATCATCAATAGGTAGTCAGTAATCAAGAACATTCTCTAACCTAGACAAGTTGTTTGCAACGGGGTTCTCAGCTCCCTTTCTATCAATAATATGCAAATCAAATTCTTGAAGCAAGAGAACCCATCTGATAAGTCTAGGTTTAGCATCTTTATTTTCCATAAGATATTTAATAGCAGCATGATTAGTGTGAATAGTTACTTTAGAATCAACAATATAAGGTCTGAACTTATCACAAGCAAATAAAACCGCTAAAAATTCTTTTTCAGTAGTAGCATAATTTCTCTAGGCATTGTCTAGCATCTTACTAGCATATTGGATAACATTTAATTTCTTATCAACTCTTTGTCCTAGAACAACACCTACAGCATAATCACTAGCATCACACATAATTTCAAATGGTAAATTCCAATCAGGTGGCTGAACAATAGGTGCAGAAATCAAGGCTTTCTTAAGTATTTCAAATGCTTCTACACAATCATCATCAAAGACAAATGGAACATCTTTTTGTAAGAGGTTAGTCAGAGGCCTAGAAATTTTAGAGAAGTCCTTATGAACCTCCTATAAAAACCAGCATGACCAAGGAAACTTCTTAAACCTTTGATGTCCTTAGGACACGACATCTTTTCTATAGCAACAACTTTAGCTTTATCAACTTCAATACCTCTTTCAGAAATTTTATGCCCCAAGACAATACCTTCATTAACCATGAAGTGGCACTTCTCCCAATTCAAGACAAGATTAGTTTCTTCACATCTCTGTAAAACTCGATCAAGGTTGCTTAAGCAATCATCAAAAGAAGTTCCATAAACGGAGAAATCATCCATGCTAACCTCAACAATCTTTTCACAAAAGTCAGAGAATATAGCAGCCATACATCTTTGAAAGGTAGCAGGTGAATTGCATAAACCAAAAGGCATACGTCTATAAGCAAAAGTACCGAAAGGGCAAGTAAAAGTTGTCTTTTCTTGATCCTCTTTTGACACAGGTATTTGAGAGAAACTAGAATAACCATCTAGAAAGCAAAAATGTGTATGTTTGGATAATCTTTCTAGCATTTTATCAATAAAAGGTAACGGGTAATGATCCTTTTTAGTAGCTTTATTTAATTCGCGGAAATCAATTACCATTCTATAACCTGTAACAATTCTTTGTGGGACCAATTCATCTTTATCATTAGGAACAACAGTAATACCTCCCTTCTTAGGGACACAATGGACATGGCTTACCCACTGACTATCAGCAACGGGATAAATTATACATGCATCCAAAAGCTTTAGTATTTCTTTTCTTACCACTTCTTTCATCTTAGGATTTAACCGTCGTTGGTGATCAACAACTGGTTTCGCGTCTTTCTCCAATTTTATTTTGTGCTGGCATAGAGTGGGACTAATGCCCTTAAGATCATCAAGAGTATATCCAATAGCAGCATGATGCTTCTTTAGAGTTTTCAATAATTTATTTTCTTCATGTTCTAAAAGGTTAGCACTAATAATAACAGGATATATCTATTTCTCATCAAGATAAGCATATTTAAGAGTATCAGGTGAAGGTTTAAGCTCAAACACGGGATCACCCTTGGGTGGAGGAGGATCCCCTAGGATTTCAACACGCAAGTTGTGTTTCAAAATAGGTCCCTATTTAAAGAATACTTCATCTATTTCCTTTCTTTCATTCATAAACATATCATTTTCATGGTCTAGCAAATATTGTTCTAAAGGATCATTAGGAGGCACGACAATATAAGCAAGACCAATAATTTCAACTTTACTAGCACTACAAAAAAATACACTTCCGTGATGACACGTGTTTGTCACAGTAGGTCGCTTTTTTGTCATGTATGTACATCCATGACAAATTTATGACAGAATCAAGATAGTCATACCTGTGCTGTCATAGAAGTGTTCCATGACATTACCAAAATTATCATCACGGAAGTGTCCACTTCCATGACGATAAATCGCACGTCGCAGAAGTGCTTTCGTCAAGGGTGCCCGACACGTGGCATCCACCGTAACGGAACGCTGTTAAGCTATCGGGTCGAGTTTTGGATCCGATAACCCATTAACAGCCCCAACCAATGGGAAATTCCACGTGTAAAATTCTTATTGGCCGGACGAAACACGTGTCAGCTCGTCAGTGGGTCAGATAGGCGTCTATGATACGTCGACACGTGGCACGGCCCAACAGAGGCCCATTCCTGTGAAAAAGCCAGCCCGTTTGACTTGGTCAAAAGCTGGCGGCCCGACCCATGGAAAGCCTGTTAACGGCCTGTTCGAATATTGCCCATTTACAGCCCGCTAACCCAAGGCCCATTACGCCCTATCCGAATTAGGCCCAATAGCGTCATCTGGGCCATCCAATATGATTCCAGCCTGTTTTCACTTCTGGCCCATGTATGGCCCATGACGTCTTTCGGCCCATATGAGGCCCTATGTAACTCTTGGCCTACTAACGACCCGTGGTGAAACTGGCCCGTAATGAATAGTGTATCACTTTACACCCATTAACGGCCCGTGGTGAAACTGGCCCGTAATGAACAGTGTATCACTTTATACCCATTAACGGCCCATTATTCCGTTGGACCGTTTCCAGCCCATGTTATCTTTCGGCCTTCTCAAAGCCCATTTATTCTTGGGCTCATTTCCAGCATTCGTTTACTTACGGCCTGTTACTGTCATTTTCTGCTTATGGGCCAAATTCAGCCCGTGGTTACAGTCGGCCCGTTTGTGGTCCGTTAATACGTTGGGCCGATTTCATAGCGTTATCAAATACGGCCTATTAACGATGGCTCGTTATGGTCGGCCCATGAACGGATGATTCCAACTCTAGCCCGTTTACAGCCATAATGCGGTCTGTTTGGCCCATGTTTGGCCAATCGATTATACGACCCATATAAGGCCCATTGATAATACGGCCCGTAGAAGGCCCATTGTTTCTACGACCCGTAGAAGGCCCATTGTTTCTACAGCCCGTAGAAGGCCCACTGTTTCTACGTCCAGTAGGAGGCCCAGTGTCACTACAGTAAATATTAGCCGATGGTTATTGTGGCCTAGTTTTAAAAAATAGGTTATTGCAGCCACTAGCTACCCGCGGAAAAAGAACTGCAATGACTACAAGCAAACAAATAAACAAGACAACAAGGAAATAAATATGCAAGCAACTAACGCTAGGCTATCACGGCTATTACACATATTACATCCACTAGGCATCAAAGTTCGCCACCAGTGCAAATATAGGGAACAAAGCAGCATATCATATACACTGGTTGTCAAAGTTGGCGACCAGCGCAAATAAACGCCGCAGCAAAACAAATCTAGAACTGAAACCACTTCAGAAGATCTCAAGAAACAATATCCTGGGTACCCATAATGCTGGCAAGATGCTTAGCAAGCTTATTAACTTTCTCTTGTTTGGCGCTTAAATCCTCCAGCGCTTGCTGTTGCACCAGAAAATATGCATCTGAATTCTGCAGGGACTTCCTCAGTCCTTCAGCTTCCCGTCGCAACACATCTGATCGATGTCTTTCAACTTGAAGTTGAGAATCAAGAAGACGTACTGATTCAGGTAGTGAGTTCGAAGAGCTTGTGCCAGTAGTAGTGGCCAGTAACTCGAACACTACATCAAGATAGGACTTTTGGGTTCCCTCACTGTCGTCAAGATAGTTTTTATCAGCTTTCTTGGAGACCAATAGGGATGTCTCACTATCTTGAACCTTATCTGCATTACTTCCTTTACCATTGGATAATGTGGTACTGTTCTACAATATTTTGTCTGCATTCTAAAAGAGAAACAAGCAGACACATCACATGTTTACCATGTTGTATATGAAACTCATTTTGGTAAATGAGTTCAGTAGTAAAGTGGACATGATAACAGCATGAAACAAACATATATCTATGTACCATGGTCACTTTATGGTCTATATCATTCTAGTTTTTGTTGCCAAATCAAGATAGAGACACAGTTCAAATAATATTTGTTCAAGACAAAGCATAATAGACAGAATATAAGTGTGGGTAACTATAGAGCAATAACAACACTTGTAATGTGCATGACATGAGAACATAATTGTTTATTCAACTGAAACTGAAATCTACATAGAGCAGGTTACAACAACAAACCAGTTAAAGAAACAAGTTTAAAAGATACCTATTGCGCCATTGGAGTTTCAATTCCATCCTTCAAATTTGAAAATAGTTAGTATGAGTAAATACAGTCATGCAAGAGCAAAGGAGTATGAACCATAGCTACAGAACCTGACCTAAGAACAAATCTTCTTCTCCTTTAAGCATTGAGTTGGGATTCGAAGTGGTGGTCCTCGTGCTTTGGGCACTACAGTTCCCTTACTAACTGCTCGTGTTTGGGTGCTCTGTGGTGGAGACAATGCTGTGTCAACTGGAACTGGGTTACTATCTGCCGGGGTTGGGGTTAGAAGGGGTGTAGCTGGTTCTCTGTCCAACTGGGTAGGGGTACAAGCTACGAGAGTCTGGGTTATGTGTGGTGGATCTGGTCCTTGGGCAAGTACAACCGTGG
Source organism: Triticum dicoccoides (assembly GCF_002162155.2). Lineage (NCBI taxonomy): Eukaryota > Viridiplantae > Streptophyta > Magnoliopsida > Poales > Poaceae > Triticum > Triticum dicoccoides. The sequence continues at coordinate 146,537,356 of NC_041380.1, read as the reverse complement.
TTCTATCTGCATCAACTGGTAGCACTATCTTTTCTAAAGACCGTGTTGTTACTCCCTTAGATACTGCCATCACGCTCTCCAATTCAAATGGTTGATAAATAAGAAAAGTAATTGAAAGTATAGACATTGTATGATAGACAGGTGCAATGGACAGTGGGGAATAAAAGAGGGCATGAAACAATTGATATTTATGTTGTCTAACCAAACAAGATAGCGTGACACAATTTCACATATATGATGGCTAACTAAACAGGATAGCATGACACAATTTCACATTATGATGGCTAATTAAAAAAATATGGAAAGACATAGTTCAAAATATGAGATTATGTAAACAGGATGACATGACATAACTATATAATGTGTTTATTGAATAGGTTGGCATGCCATAATTCACATACATTCACGGATAGAATGCCATAATTCAAAATATGATGACTATAAACACTAAACAGGATGAGATTATATAACTATATGATGTCTTTATTAAATGGGTTGCCATGCCATAATTCAGATAGATGATGTGTATGTACTATGTAAACATGATGGCATGATATAATTCAAATATATGATTTATATAGTAAGCAAGTAAGCAGATGGCAATCCATATATGATGTAAAAACTAAGCAATGGAAGACAACATGCATGACATGGGTAATATAACCCTGCCAAGTTTGAGCATAGACCTCAGGGGGAAAATAGGACTGGTCATCAGTCTCTGAATCCTCATCTGAGGAGCTCTCTGTAACCAGCAAGATGTCTGGTTCAGCAGGTAGCATTGTCTGCTCTGAATACCTTGTTTTCACTCCAGATACTTCCATCACCGCTTCAAATGGCTGATGCACAGGAAGAGTAGTTGAATATACAAACGTTGTCAACAAATGGAACACGTAATACAAAAAATGATAGCATGATATAATTCACATACATGATGATTGGCTAAACAACATGGCATTGCATAATTTACATATATTATGCCTTTGCAACAAGATAGCATTGTATAATTCACATATATAATGTATTGCAACAAGATGGCAATGCATAATTCACATATATGGTAATTAGACACTGAACAGGTGGCATCCACACAAAGCATGTCTAAACTAATCAAATGACATAGCAATGCGAGACACCATACGCACGATATGAGCAACATAACCCTGCCAAGTTAGAGCATACACCTCGGGGGGGGGGGGGATAGGACTGGTCATCTGTCTCTGAATCCTCCTCTGAGGAGCTATCCGTAACCAGCGGGATATGCGCTTCGTCAGATAGCATAGTCTGCTCTGAAGACCTTGTTTTCACTCCAGAATTTGCCATCACCGTGTCAAATGGCTGATGCACACGAAGAGCAGTTGAATGTAATAACATTTTTGACAAATGTAATATGTAACCAAAAAAAGGATGGCCTGATATAATTTACATATAAGATGACTGGCTAAGCAGGATGGCGTTGCAAAATTCACATATATGATGCCTAGCTAAACAAGATGGCGTTGCATAATTCACATAAACGATGAATAAACTAAACAGATGACATTCGCACAAATGATGTATAAACTAAGCAGATGACATATTTGATGTATAAAGTAAGCAATGCAAGACACCATATGCATGATATAACCAACATCAGCATGCCAAGTTAGAGTGAAGACCTCAGGGCATAAATAGGAGTTGTCTTCTCCTTCTGAATCCCCCATAGAATAGATATCTTCCTCTCGATTACAATCCGAAATGCGTGGAGGGGGGCTGCCTTTGCGCCTACCATGGAGCGGCGTCTGCATGAAATTTTATTGCCACGCAAGGCTCGTCTCTTTTGCTCTACATGTTCAGTTCCATTGTTTACAATAACTGTCATGCATAGGAATAAAACATAGTGAGATTATGTAAGGAGTGCATGCAGAAATCCAGAGTGATGGTAGCAACCTGTGGATAGACCCAAAACCAATAATAGCAGGCAGATAATGGCTTTAGTTAAAAAATACAGATAATGGCTTCTTTACTGTTTGTTTCCCACCCAACATGAAACTCATAGTAGACACCGGAGGTTAACCAGATAGTAGATAGATACTATTGATAGCAGCCCCGATATGTACCCCACAACCATTTAAAAACTCAAGTTTGACCATTAGTTTGGAGCTTACTCAGAGTCTAATCGGTGAACAGGACGATAAAGTAGCATGTAATATTAAGCGATGCATAACGTAAGCAGACACGAAAGAGTGAGACCTCTCTTGCGGACCCGTGTAGTCCTCGAGGTCATCTGCTCGGTTGATGATGGTAGTGCAGTTTTCATGGCTGCCAGCGGCGGGGAAGAAGATCTGAGGTGGCGAAAGACAGTCTGGAGGCCGGATCCCTGCTATGCTGGACCCTTCTATCGTTGGAGCAGCTGAGCTGGGGTGGACGACGGCGCAGCAGGAGCGGGACAAACCATGCAAGGTTTTCTTTGACAAGTATCTGTAAGAGAAGTAATTCTGTAAGGGCTCGTTTGAATTGGAGGATTCCAACAATGCAGGGATAGGAAATAGACAGGAATAGGATAGGAATGCACGTGCAAAACAGAGAATTTAAAAACACATGATTTCTGCCAATCTGGGTGTTTGATTCACAACAATTGGAAGATCACAGGATGCAAAGAAGCTTGGTGACATTAAGTCAAACCACAAGAAAATGTATGGTTATAATGCTATTATGCTACTATCTCTTAGTCTTGTGCTTCATGAATATGAATTTGAAAAGGAGGACAAGTGAAAATTAAAATTCCTACGTTTTTCTTTCAAGGAGACACTAAAGGAACAAATCCGTGTGCTCAGTAGACAATATATATAACATGTAGAGTAAAAAAGAGATGCAACAAGTGTAGAACCTCTTTGGCGAAGCCATGTAGATCTCAGCGTGATTGGGTTGGCCGGTGAGGATGCTCTAGCTGACTTGGCTGTCGGAGGAGGGGAAGAAGATCTTAGGCATCTGGAGATGGAGCCCGAGGTACTGCTCCGCTGTGATGGAGGGTTTAGTCATTGGAGCAGCTCCGGTGAGTTGTACGACGCCGAGGCTGAAGCAGGACAAGAGAGACAACGAACAATGTTAACCTGAGTGGAATTCTAATAGCATCTCCAATACATGACGTAAAATACATAACCACAAAGTGCTAGATGTAAAATACATCAGCCGCTCATCTCTGAACTTAACTGTCGAAACTGAACTTAACTGTCGAAACTGAACTTAACTGTCGAAACTGAATTTTGCTGTCGAAACTGAATTTTGCTGTCGAAACTGAATGCACTAGCAAGGTAAGGCTACACGTCGGTCGACTGACTTTTTCATCTCTGGTCAGTCGATTTTGCAGTCGTTGGATACGAAATCAAGGGCCTGCGGTTCATCTTCAACCTCCACCCCCCTAAGCCGGCCAAACAGCAGCCCCCCGCCGCCCGCGGCCCGTGGTGCGTCGCCCTGCCCGCCCCGAAAACACTCCCCACCGCTGGTCCGCCGCCACCCCGGCCATCCCTCTAGGCCACCCCGTGCCGAGCTTTTTCTCCGGCGATCCCCACGCCACCGCCCCGCCAACGCCCCGCCACCGCCGGCGACCACCGCCCCCATCCTGAACCCTAAGATAAATAGTGGGGTATCTCTTCGGCGAGCCCCCCTCCCCGCTGCGGCTGGTTCTTCCTTCACCCCGGCGAGCCCCGCCACCACCTGAAAATCGACTGACCCAAAAGTCGATTCAGTCGACTGAAGTGTAGCTAAATCGGAGCAGCATCGCAAGCAAGAGCAAGAGCGAGAGCAGCAGCGCGAGCAAGAGCAATAGCAAGAGCAGACCAGGCAGGGGACCGAGAGCAAGAGCAGAGCAGCAGCGCGAGCGAGAGCTAAAGCAGCATCAGGTCCTACTAATGTGGACGTCGCCGCCGAGGGAGTGACGCCGTGGAGGAAGTGGCCGACGACGCCACCATGGATGGAGCCGCGCCGTGTCGGCTCGAGACCGAGCACCGGCAGCACCGTGAGATCGAATCAAGAAGAAAATGCGGCGATTAGTGTACAACCTCTTTGGTGGCACCGATTAGGCCGCAGCTTCATCCGAGGAAATGGCGATGATGATGCTCTTCCAGTGGTGCAGGTGAAGACGGCGGTGTGGGAATGGAGGTGGCGCGAAAGCCGAGGGGAATGTCGGGGCGGCTCCTTGGAGATGGAGGATGGGGTGGCTGAACTGGCGGGACGATGAGATCAACGACGGATCCTCATCCGGTACGATGGATGAGGGACGTCGAGGTGTTGCTGTGGACGACATCGTCGGGGAAGAGGCTCCGGCTGGGTGGCGGACGGAGCTGGGTGTGGGGTTTTGTTGCGGGTTTTCGCGGCCTCGATGTACGAATGGGTGGGCGGATGGGATGGCAGTGGGGAACCATGGCTTAGAGACGCGCTTGTCTGAAATGTGGGGTAAGTTACGAAAGTACCCCCACCAATTTGAGGTGGTTCTTTCAGTTCAGGGGTACCACGGGCATTTCGCATGTCTGGATTTCACAGGAGGTGGGAGTTTTCGCGTGCGTTGTAATTTCGGAATAGCAAGGCGCGGGTTGAGATGGAGGGAGTTGTCGGAGCACAACGAGACAAAGATATATCTTAAATATTTCGGGCTAACAAGGCGCGGGTTGAAATTTCCGGACAAGCCTAACGTGTACTGTCCCAAATCAATGCGCCCTACAAATGTCATTCAAAACTTTGAATTCATGTTATGTTCAATTAAAATATTTCGCTACGTTTATAATGCATGCAACCTACTACTCAAATGAACGTTTTAGTGCATTCCAAACGTATATACTACCGCTTCAATATGAACTAAATTTGAATTCGTTTCTCTATTTGAATAAGATCTCCAGTAATGATTGTTGTGAAGTCAAATCATTTGAATTTGTTTCTCTATTTTATTAAGATCTACATTTATCATTATTGTCAAGTTAAACCATCGTTTGTGTATTATTTTCACAGCACACCACATGATTAGTCTCGAGTTACATATGAACTATGTGTACTCCTATATGAACTCCAACTAGATTTTTAGAATCCACTTTATTTTGATTTCATAATCTAAACCATGTCTCGTATGTATAATGTGTTTATCACATTATGTATGGTGCCCCGCCCCCTACGCCTACAAGTATTTAGATGTGAGTTGCAAACACCACACATTACCACAAATTCAAATAAAATGTGAGAATGTTCGATATATAGTATTGTTTAGATTGTTTGATATTTAGTTGTAAGCTGCGAATGCCACACATTATCACAAATTCAAATAAAATGTGAGATTGTTTGATGTATAGTATGGTTTAGATTGTTTGGCATTTAGCTATGAGTTGCAAACACCATGCATTATCACATTATGGTATAACATGTGCACAACACATGTATCACCGCTATATTCATGCATGCAATGTTTAAAACACTATGATCTCCTATTCAAATATATGAATCCGCTTTCATATCAAATTATGATCTTTGTTAGTCTCTTACACCCACACAATCCTCTAACCTTTGTAGCTACCACTAACTTTCTCTCGTGCATGCACATGCCCTCCTCACCCTCCCCCTCCCTCGGCATTGTATCCACCTGGCACATTCATTTTTTTCTTTAGGTCGTTCTCCCAGAGTCTCCACAACTCCTTTCCGACACACACCGATCGATAAACCTCTCTAGCGGTGCCTGCCTACAACATACAAACACACCTTCAATCTCCTCCTTTATGTGTCGTTGCCTCGTGTCTCTCATACGGTCAGACACACGTGTAAACTCTCGCCCCTCTTTTCATCGCTCTCACAACCGCACACTCCTCCCCCTATCTAGCTAGTAGTTGGGCCTCTCGCACCACCTCCTAGCTCCATTCTCTCTGTCTATCCGTCTCGCTGGGCCTTATTTTCCTCTAACAAATGGACATACACCGACCGATCTCTCGCTATACATATAGCTAGCTAGGTCCTTATAACTCGTTTTTACCCACACGTCAATCAATCTACCTCATTAGTTGTGTTTCTCCCTTCCTCCGACAAACAACAATTGATCTACCGATCTAGTTAGGTTTTCTTACCAAACACATGGTTCCCCTTCATCATCCATGGATGCGTCCCGACAGATCTATCACGCACATGCACACACAGAAACACATCCCCACTCTTATTGATAACATTGTAGTTCCACCCTCAGTTTGTCCAGTAGGCCTCTCCCACCATCTTCGAGAAGCAACTCCATCACCCATCCAGCACTCTACCCCTCTCCCTCCCTCTCTCCCTCCTCTCTCTCTCTGTCCCATCATATTTCCCGTCCTTCAGTTATGTATGGATGTCGACTTATCTCCCTCAAGACATAGCTAGGTGTCTCCTTCTCAACACATATACGAGTCGTTCTACCTCTATAGTTAGGCCTCTGCCAACCCCTCCCACCACCCCCTCCCCCCCACACACACCGATACATCGAGCGCTCTAGTCATGTCTCCTTGCCACACATAAACTTGACGTGTGCCCTCTAACGTTCTAGTAGGCTAGTCGCCCTATATCTTTGACTTGTACACACAAACAATTTTGATGGCTCTGTTCATCGATCTCGCACCCACCCACTTGATCCTCTATTTGACTCTATCGATAGCTATGACCCCTCCCTCTCTTCTCGTGGATTGCCCGACCCTCTATGTATGATATGGATAGGCCTCCATTTCACACACATTGCATGCAAAATTTTGTTTGAGATGTCATCGACACATATTCCCACAAATAATTCACGAAATCAACCCCCACCCCACCCCCACCCCAAAACAAAAAACAATCACGAATGCGGTTTGTATCTCTCTCACACACCCCACGTAGGTGGGGGACATGCACGAAGAGAAGAGGTGCATGCACGACGCACGTACTCCCGTCTCTTTCCCAACCACACCCGCGTGGGTACACAGTGGAGCTCATTTCTGTACGAAAAAGGCAGCCCACGTGGTAATTTGGCACGTGTACTGGTTGTCCACTTGGTGGAGGGAGGATCGTCTACCACGGGTGAACAAACAAATTGCGACTTGACGTGTTATGTTAAAAAAAGAGGCAAACCATGTGGGGCCTACCTTAGAGGCAAGGCTCTATACACTAGAGTACTTTTGATGTGTCCCGTCAACTCGCAGAATGAGGAGAAGCCTGCTTAGTACGTCGTCTCCCCCGCCCACGGGCGCGGTGGCTCGCAGGATGAGGTGAAGCTTGCTTACCACGCCTTACGCCCGCTCCCTCGCCCACGCGCGTGGTGGCTCACAGCCCGAGGAGAAAATTTTACTACTCCCTCCGTTTACTCCTTGTCCCTACTACCTTGGTTATAGAGATTATACTATCATATTGTTTGGAATATATATGTCCTTTAGTAGATTTCAATATGAACTACTAGTACATACTCCAAACACTAATGTATATAGACGTATTTTAGAGTGTAGATTCACTCATTTTGCTCCGTATGTAGCACTCTCCCTCGCCCCTCGACCCTCGCCCACGTGGTGGACGTGCAACAATTCATTCGGTCTCATATAGCCAGAACGATATATACTGCACTACCATCATTGCTCGACTTCCCGAAGAGGCGAACAGCCAATCGCAAGGTTAATATCTTGGAGATGCCAAACGCAAGGTTATAGGAGAACGAGTAGTAGGTGCCGCGTCATTTATAAATAAAGTTTTTTTTCTTTAGTGGCACGCACGCAATATGATAGGTTCATATGGAGAGAAAAGGAAACCGCTCCACTATATACATAGTCAGGACGGGCCAGCCTACACGGTTGCTTGCTGGGGTTGCTCTCTTCACACTCTCTCACACAAAATGACTGTGGCCAAATCGCTAACATCCCGGCAGATCACGTCCGCTTGGGGAAGGGGTGGATGCTTAGTGTAGATGCAGTGGCCGTCGCCGACGGCGAAAAACCACTGTCGGCACGTCCCGATCAGGGGTCCCCGCCGTTCTCTCTCACAAAGCCGGTGAGGTTGCCTTCGTCCCTTGCTCACTGCCGCGACGTGGGAAGTTGCCACCTCCCGCCGCCCCCTCAAGGTTGAGCTACGTCCCTCAGGTACAACTCCCTTTACAGCCGGCTTGCACCACTGCTCTAGCTGCCCACATCACTCCCTGTGGATATTTCTCTACTTCTTTGCCCCGCACATACCTCTACTGGCTTCTACGTACTGTATTTGTGATGAGTTTATGTCTCATCAACTAGTCCCAGTAATCTTATTCTAATCACGCTTGTTCAATTTCTTTGCCACAGGGATGCTCATCTCGATTTTGGTTAAACTGCACAAAATGATCTGATGGTCAAAAGGTTGCAAACTTCATCTATTAGGAAGCTCGAACGTTGCCAGCAAATTGAAGCCTGGTCAGGGTTCACGGTTCAAGGGCTAGGGACTGCATGGATCTTTTTTTCTTTAGGTGCCTCTGTTCCAAAATAAGTGTCAACTTTAGTAGTAGTACAACTTTGTACCAAAGTTTGCACAAAGTTGAGAAACTTATTTTGGAACGGAAGGAGTACATATTTGCTATGATCTGTCAATCATTGAGATGCAATAGCATGCATGTTAGTCTCCTTTGTATTTGATGAAATGTTGCAACGGGCAACCTTGGACCCAAGATACATGTAACAGAAGCTGGAAGCTTCATAGCATTGTACAAATTTATCTCGCTGATAAATTACAGTACGTACTATACTAGTACTTCCTCCGTTCCTAAACATAAGTCTTTGTAGAGATTTCACCATGAACCACATGCGGATCACTGAGCCTGCGTGTTTTCACTGCTCTTGCATGCCTCCGCTGTAAGAATGGAGAAAATTGTAATCTAGTAGGTATACCTCCTTTCGCCGAAAGCGTGGGACATCCAGCACACCTACGACCTCAGTAATAAAGACCAATGAGCCGTCAAATCACATAGACCCAGCAGTAAGTTGGACGGACGAAGCAACCATCACTCTTGCGCCAGTGAGAGGTCGCGTCCGCTCTGCCCGGGCATGAATGCGGCACCGATTCTTTGGAGCGGCGCTGACCGTTTCGGGCGGGAAGCACGCGCGGGCGATGGAGGGGCTTTGGGTGGGCCAGGCAGGTCAGGAGCGGCCGTGGCAGCTGTCCGCATGTCCCTACCGGACACGCCCGGAAACAAGAGGATGTACCGACTCTCGCGGCTAAAATCGTACACTACACAACATCTCTCTATAGGAGTAGGTCGATCTATCGCTCTCTCTAACACACACATGGTGTTAAACACACACGCACACACACACACATGCACCTTGGTCCCCTTGCACCTTCTAACGTGACTTATTACACCTAGACGGAGGGAGTAGTAAGTATATGAGATACGGTGACACACTGACTTAAGTCGAATACAAGTGCCCAAAATTTGTGTGCATGTTATAATAAGGATTCAGGAATGTATAAAAGGTTATTTCCCTCTCGTTGAACATAACGGGAGGGTTGTGTAGCTAGTTAGCCTGTTCGCTCATCAAACTTGAGGTCTCGGGTTCGATAACTACACTTGAGCATAATTTGTGCCAGGAGGATTTTTGACTAGTCAAAATGTTTTCTAGGGTTTGCACGCTTCACACTCTCTCTCCAGTATATATATACACACTGGAGCCTTAGCGCTTGTAGTTGCTCTCTTCACACTCTCTCGCCCTCTCCCGCTGGAGCCTCAGCGCTTGTAGTTGCTCTCTTCACACTCTCTCGCCCTCTCCAGATCTAAACAAGACTTCGCTGGCCTCTCTCTCTCCTCACTGCTGCTCAAAGAGCCGGTAGGATCCGTCCGCCGAGAAGGGAAAGGAGGCTTAACGCTGTCACCATCGGCGAGGGACTACCAGCACAGTTGTTCACTTTCCACCCAGCGGCGACGCGGGAGGGCCTCCGACCCCTTCTTCTTCGTCGCTGTCCCATCGCCCGCCGAACCACACCCCAAGAACCTTAAGGTATAATTTACTTACTTCACATGCATTGCTCTAGCTGCATGTATACCATGAATCTAGGACGCAGTTCAAAGAGTAAAGGAGTGGGAAAAGTTGTATATAGCATGAATCTCGGACGTGGTTCAAAGAGGAAATGAAGGGGGAAAGTTGTATAGCATTAATCTAGGACATGGTTCAAAGAGGAAAGGAATGGGGGAAAGTAGTGGGGAAAGTTGTATCACATAAATCTAGGACGTGGTTCAAAAAGGAAAGGAACGGGCGAAAGTACTAGTTCAAAAAGGAAAGGAAGGGACAAGGCTGTAGAGTTTGAGCAGGACTAGATTTGCTGCGCTCACATAGGGAAAGGCTTCTGATAACTAAACTGGGACCAACACGGACTGACATGGAGTTTTTTAGTCCCTACACCAAAATGTCCCTGTAAACAAACACCCTCTAATAATGCCGCTGCAAAATTGATGCAATGCCACAGTTAAAAGCAAATTACATGTTTAACGAATTTTATTGTTAATATAATCTCTATGTTAATATTAATCAATGCCACCGTTTGAGAAATGCTACTGTCTTGCTTTCTTTCCCATTTAGATAAGGTAGATGCTTCTTTTTGTTGGCTTCTGTGTTATCCACCGTTATTGACCACCAATTGTTTCCTTTGCACCTCTGTGTAAACAGGGTTATCTGCTTCACCTCGTTGCCATTGTGACCTTTTGTGCAGTTCAACCAAAATGTCACACCGACAATGTTGCTTGATTGCTTGATCTTAGTGGAACTGCACAAGAGGAGATCCTACTTCCTATCCGTTAAGGCGAATTTGGTTCAGATCTTCTTCTTGTGAGTTGTTTGAATTCCGCATCATGAGAGGTCAGTACTAGCCTTCTTTCACATGATTCTGTAGTGTGCATTCATATGTTGTGCTACTTGTACGATGATGTTGCTTGATTTTAGTGAACTGCACAAATGGAGACAAGACTTCCAATCTATATGTGCACCGTAATATCCCATTGAGGTAAGATAAGGATATTTCACAACTGCTGGCCTGTATTTTGCCACTTTCATCAGAAAATTAAGTTTAGTACTATACTTGTGCTCCCTAATTGACATGCCAAATCTTACATTGAAGGCAAAGCTTGTTTGTTATTGAACCAAGTGATGAAGGAGAAGAACAAGGGGAATAAAAACAAAAGCAACTCCCGGTGCTGTAATGAAGCACTGGAACTGTGATGGCACAAGTAATGATATAGTTTTGCATCTTAATTTATTGCTATGGCTGGAACGAGCAATTGTTTTGCCACTGATTTGATGCCACTCTTAATCTAATATGTAATTATCTCTACTTGTGCAAACAGGGATCTTCTTTGAAGATACCATATATTTTAGTGGAACTGCACAAGAATATGTTGGGAACATTAAACTAATCGAGGAGTATATAGTAAGCTTGGCCACCACCGTAGATGCTTCATCTGTATGCTCTACACAATAAGCCTCCTGACAAAGGTTGGTACTCGCCCACTGATTTCATCCATATGATTGAGCTTTGTCATCTCTATTGGTGTTGTGCTACTGTTTAGATACTGTCATGAAAAAGTGGTATTGTCCTTGAGAAGTGCTTCATCTGTGTTGTTTTAAATATTTCCTTTCCTTTTTTCGAGCAAACAGTGATGCCAGCATTTAGTAGTCCTCTTGTCATTGCACAACATGATCATCTTCCTCTGAAGAAGAATATGGAGTATGTGAAGTGACTAGTTCCGATTATGCCAAGATGAAGAAGCCATGTCTATCTTATCATCAGAAGGAGCAGTTGAAGGACGGTTACATTACTCCCCACAAGACCAAACTAACTTCAGCTCAAAAGGACTGAGAAAATCTCCATTTTGTTGTTGTTGTTCTAGGATTCTTTCTGGTGAGTTCCATTTTTCTAAAATTGTGCTCTACATGGACCATGTATGTGCCTGTTGAAACTGTCAATTCATAGTACAGTTTGCTCTATACTAATCACTTTTTTGTATTTGTGCAAACAGGGGTGCTCAGCTTGATTTCAATGGGAACTGCACAAAATGTTCACGAATACATCGAATCATTCATTTCCACCACAATAAAGGAGGTGCCGATAAGTTCAAGGCGTTGCAACATATAAGGGCGAAATCATACAAGCTACGCGTGAATTTGGTTGATTTTGGTGGAACAACACAAAAAGAACAGCTGGTTTATTTAGCACGAGGTGCCATGTCAATGTCCAAACTGATGGCAAACCCTGTCCATTCCATAATCGCAGGCATTTGATATTTTGGAATGGGACAACCTTGTCAAATTTTGCTCATTGATTTTAGCAAGACATGCGTTTGATATTTCCGAATGGGACGCCCTTTGCTGTCAGCAGCGTCGATCAATTTTTTTCTTTATTCTTTAGTTGTGAAGTAAATATTGCCTCTGACATGTGAGTCGCTGAGATGCATAATCGTTGATTGTTTTGAATGTTCTCTATGGATTGTCAGGCCTGTGTGTTTGATTGCAATGTACAAAAACGCTAAAAAGCTGCTCAAACTCTTTGTACTTCTTCTGTTCCTTTTTACTTCACACATTGTGTAAGTGCATACTTTTTTGTATAAGATTGGTCAAAGTAGAGATACTTTGACTGCAGACAAAACTTGTATGCAGACTAGAAAGGACCGAAGGGAGTACATGTGAAATTGCTGCAAACGAGATGATCACCCTAGGAATAATGCTAGTACGTATTGTTTTGCATGTTCATCCAATGCCAGTGATACGGGAATTCAAACTAATCGAAATAAATTCATTCATACACGGTCGGATTTCATATAAACATGCCGGATTTCATTACATTTCAATTATAAAGGGGTGCGCTGGATGTATAATTAATTAACCAGCCTAGCTTGTCATAGCGATTAGGGCAACTAGGAGCCCAACGATCAGGATCACCACATGACAAACACCTTTCTTCTTGTCATTCTTCTTCTTGAAGTTCATGTGTTGCACAATCTTGTTCTTCCCATCAAACTTTGCTTTACCATCAAACTTGCCCTTGTTCTTGAACTTGTGGGGCAGGAAGTTCTTATGTACCATATTGGCACTAGATCCTCCCTCAATTCCTCAAGCATGTGTGTCCTTTGCTCTCGCCTTTTCTTCCACATCAAGAGTGTCAATGAGATCCACGAAGGAGGAAGGTTGGTGAGAAAGGAGGTATAATTAATTAACGAAAGCTACCCACCTGTGTCCCGCTGAGCCGAACAGAAGCTTCAGTGACTTAACTGCAGGTGCAGTTGCGTAACTGACATGTGGCCTGTTGGGCCCACGTGTCAGTCAGCCAACTACACCAACAGTTAAGTAGAAGCAGCGTTATTCTCCAGCAGAACTCCGTGACTCCACGTCACGGCCAAGAAGCTAACCGGCCGTCAATGGTCAACCCGCCTAGCTTGGCTTCAACAGGAGGGTAGCAGCGGTGGCCTTACTTGGACCCGAGCGGCGGCGACCTACCGTGTTCTACTCTTCATCGTTTTCTGTGTGGCGCGGCCTCATTGGCAGTGGGGTGGGGCCTCGGCGGAGCCGGCGATGTCCTTTGTCTCGTTGCCGGCGGGCGGCGCCTCAGCGGAGCGGTGGAAATCCTCCCCCGCGTTGCCGGCAGGGTGGGGCCTCGGCTGACCCGACGATGTCCTCTGCCTCGTTGTTGGCGGGGTGGGGCCTCGGCGGAGCCGACAGTGTCCTCTGCCTCGTTGTTGGCGCCGCGAGGCCTCGGCGGAGCAGGGCCTCATTGACACCAGCGGAGCAGGGACTCGTCGGAGCCGGCATTGTCCTCTGCCTCGTCCTAGGTCTCGCCAAACAGCGCCTCGCCCGCTTCATCGCCCTCTTTGCTAGCCTCTTTGTAGGCGGCCGCAGCCTCCGCCACCCGCATGCTATACCGCCAGCGCTCAAGGCGGCCCTTGCGGGTGGAGCGGTACGAGTCGAGCAGCGCCTCTTGCTCCGCCCGCTCCGCGGTGATCTGCTCCTCCGCCTGCAGGTGCTCCTGGAGGAGATGGTGGTTGTAGGTAGCCTCGGCCTGCGCCTCCTGGAACTGCTCCTGACACATCTGCCTCACACTGTCCATATATTAGGCACGGGCCTGCTGATGGTCATGGTGCAATGCATCAGCGAGGATGGCGCGGAGGAGGGGGTTGGCGCCGGATCGTCGACTACCATGTTCTCCATTGGGACGTCGTCGTCCTCCGGCTGCCTATCGGCCAGCCGGTCGGCAGCAATGGCTGCCATCTCCTTGTGGTCCATCGTCCGCCCATCCCGAAAAGCGCTGGAGCGCGAGGAAGCAATGGTGGGCAATAGTGGTGATAGGAGAAAGGGAACGGATGCGGATGACTGCAGCTATGGCCGGCGCAGCAGTTTATATAGCAATGGTGGGCGGGCGGAGGGACGGACGTGTGGCGCCGGAGTAGCCGCCTCGGCAACCGCGTATCATTAATGTGGGCGGCAGATGGACAGACGGATGGCACTTGTGTCGTTTGAAGGCGGAGCAATCGCCTGCACCGGGAAGCAGGGCGGGCGGCGCTGACTGTTTCGGGCGGAAAGCGTGCGCGGGCGAGGAGATGACTTTACTTGGAGAGGATGACAATGGTGACCCACCAGGTCCATAGCCTCACGTAGGCAAGTGCCTCCTTATTATATATATATATATATATATATATATGTATAAAACTATACTCCCTCCATCTAGGTGAATAAGTCGTATTAGAAGGTGCATCACGACCTAGGTGCAAGCAGATTGGTGGAAAAGAAGAATATTTCTCTCTTCTAAACACAACATTTAATCACAGCAGTTAAGAGGATGCCTTATTAGCTACCCATGCAGGCCATCGTAATTCATAGCATGCAAAGCACTTTTATTTCTTGCCTAATAACCGCATGGACGTGCTGCATGCATTGCTCCTTGCCCGAGCAAAAAAAGGGAGGAAAGGGGTTTCCACGGGAGACAACGAGGCAGATGTGGAAGCGCTCGCTCGAGTAATTTATTTTGCTTCCCCCTGGTTTCCTGACATCACGGTCCCATACCATTGTCAACCTATGTAGTAGTCAATAAACGAGAGAATTGCACAAGAAGCGGCCGACAGCTGGGACCAAGAAGCTTGAGCAGTATTTGTGTTTTTGAGGTGTGAGCACTTCAGAGTTTTTTGATGTTTAACCCAGATATTAATTTTTCCTCCTCTGAACAACAACGAAAACATCGCTGCAGGTATTAACTGGGCGGGCTGTGGCCCGTCTAGCCAAGGCCAGATATCCAGCCTAGATATTAATTTTTTTCAAGCTGAAAATGGCTAGCCCAGCTATACTTTTTTTAGGAATACCTAGGCAAGGTCAAGGTGTTATTCTCCGCCCCGCTGGGCTGCAAATCTTTCCTAGGAGGGATGCATTAGGCTTAACAAGAAAATGGGCTTTAAGAAATAATAAATGGGATGTAATTATAAAAACTGGGCAGTAACTATAAAAAATGCAGCAAACACGTGATTACTTTATAAAATATTAATTTTGGATATTGAAAATTTTAATTTCATTAATTTTTGCGAGCGCAATGTTTCGTTGGATTTTTACGTAATATAAATTTATTTAATCTGACTAGAAATTTCAGGATAAAATATTTCGGATCCCATCAAAATGTGGGAAATTTTATTGAATTTTGTTTTGAAAGGTTGGTTGAAATGGACTGTACTTTTAACAAACTGTAAAATGGGCTGTAGTAAATTCCATTAGAATTCAAAAATGGGCTACACATTCTTACAAATCTCAAATGGGCTATAAGTTCTCTGCCACACACTTCTGGCCTTACTAAGTTGACACGTCCCCTAAAAAACAGAGTTGACACGTATGCAAGGCTTTGTCAACTTATAGTCAACACATGGTTCTAGCAGCAGTGGCCGTTGGATGTCCATCCAACGGATGACGTGCTTCTTCTTCAATCTCGGATATTCTAGCTTCACCTGCCCAAAAAATTATTCCTCCCCCTGACATCTGGGGCGCACTGTTTCAGAAGCTGACCTGTGGGCCTACTAAGTTGACGTACCAAGGGCTTTGTCAACTTAGTCAATATAAACGATTCTAGCTGCAGTGACCGTCCGATGTCCATCCAACGGCCATAGTGCTTCTTCAACCTCTGGTCTTCTTGCTCCAGCCGCCCAAAGCAGCGCCCGTCATGCCGCCTGCTCCTGCCTCCCGTGGCCGGCTGTGTAGCCGCGGAGGCCTCACCGCCCCCTTCTATTCCCACCGCTGGCCAGGCCCTGCGGCGACGACAGCCTCACACCGCAGCCGAATGAGTGAACCCTCATACTCCTCTCCGCGTGGGCATCCACTGCCGCGTCTTCACCGGCTCCGCGTCGTCCCCTTCCTAGGCCTCGCCGTCGTCCACCGCCCTGGTGCTCTCGGCACGGCGTGGTCAACGTGGTCAAGGAACGACTTCCATCGGACGTGGACTGTATGTGGAGAGGCTGACAGCTGGGTCCACGGCGGCAGCAAGGAAGTGCCTCCTTATTGCACGGAAAATAATGATTCCTCCACCTGACTGGAGGGACCCACCGTACGGGCCACCGCATAAGCGAAAAAAACCTTTCCCCCCTGACTGCTGGGACCCACCAGCTACACCTTCACACGCAAGGAAGTGCGTCCGGGCAAAAAAAAAACAATTCGCCCCCCTGATTGCTGGGACCCACCATCTACATCTTCGCACGCAAAGAAGTGCGTCCAGGCAAAAAAAAAAGAAAACCAAAACGATTCGCCCCCCTGACTGCTGGGACCCACCGGCCCCCCGACTGCTGGGACCCACCAGCTACATCTTCACACAAGGAAGTGCGTCCGGGCAAAAAAAATGATTCGCCCCCTGACTGCTGGGACCCACCAGCTACATCTTCGCAGGCAAGGAAGTGCCTGACAGTCGGGACCCACCTGGTCGAAGCGTACGTAGCGTTGTCATTCTGGTCGCGAACGTGTACGTACATACTGGTCGATGTAGAGGCGCGCACGTGTCGTAGTAGAGGCACGCACGTGTCGTAGTAGAGGCGCGCACGTAGCATGTACACGTACGTACAACGGCCAGGGTGCAAGAAAGAAAATACGGCCACGTATGTGTACATACAGGCGGGGCCTCGAATGCCTACTCGCGCATACCTACGGCGAGGGCTCGTGTACCTGGTTGGGTCGGAACAGAGAAACAACGTCGTCGTCGTGTTCATGGGTCGGAACGGAATGCGTGGTCATGTTCATCGGGAGGGCTTGGACAGAAGAGGAAATGGAAACGAGGCCTGGCATACCGCACAACGGAGGAAACAGACCTCCTACGGTCGAAACGGGGGTCCTGTTGATCGGGAGGGGTGTGGCGTACCGCAAAACGGAGGAAACAGACCTCCTATGGTCGAAACGGGGGTCCTGTTGATCGGGAGGGGTGTGGCGTACCGCAAAACGGAGGAAACGGACCTCCTACGATCGAAACGGGGGTCCTATTGATCGGGAGGGGTGTGGCGTACCGCAAAACGGAGGAAACGGACTTGTATTGGAGCGCTACGGTCGAAACGGGGGTCCTGTTCATTGGGAGGGGTGTGGCGTACCGCAAAACGGGACTCCACGGGATACTGTCCATCTCCAGCGTTGACCCCCTCCAGCCTCCACAAGCTACTGTTCATCCACCGTCGACCTCCTCCAGCTTCCATGGGTTCCTGTTCAGCCAGCCTCCACCACGCGCTACTCCACCGACTACTGTTCAACCACCCCTCCACCGTCTACTGTTCATCCAGCCCTCCACACCACGGGGTCCTATTCAAGCACCCCTCCAAGGGCACCCCTCCGCCGTCTACTGTTCATCCTGCCCTCCACACCACGGGGTCCTGTTCATCCACCCCTCCACGGGCACCCCTTCACCGTCTACTGTTCATCCAGCCCTCCACCACACCACGGGGGCCT
>NC_041380.1:146461232-146519094 GCF_002162155.2 Triticum dicoccoides | reverse complement strand
CCCTGCAATGCTCACTGTTCATCCCATCGGTCAGCTTCAGTTAGCAGCAGTAGCCAAGGAATCGCTCGATCGGGTTCAGTTAACAGCCATCGATCGATCGCTCGGGTTCAGTAAAGCATAGCCTGCAGTGCAATCGCTCGGGTTCAGTTAGAGCTCAATGCCTCGCTCGGGTTCAATTAGAGCCAACGCCTCGCACACACGCGCATACGTGTATGAGAGAAACGCGCATCGCTCGGCCCCCGACCTCCCACCGTAACCGGGAACTCCCTGAAATTTTCCTCCCCCTCGCTTCTACCATGTTTTTTCCGTCATGGACGGCCCAAAGAATGTCATGCAGCTGTGTCTCCGGCCCGCCCAGGACGAAAAGCCCATTTTCTGTCATGATTTTTTGTCATAGAAGTAGGAGCCCACCACATCTATGATGATACCGGGTTTTGTCACAATTATCGTCATAGAAGTGTCATATGTATGACATAAATTTTTTTCGTTCGGCCCAAAGTGTCACGGATGTGTCTTTTTTGTAGTGTAGGCAATTCTTTATCATGGGGTTGTCTACGAAATTTAGCAAAATTAAACTCATGAGACATATCCCCCAAACCAATAGAAACCACATCCTTTTTGCAGTCTATCCTAGTATTAACAGTATTCAAGAAGGGTCTACCAAATATAATGGGACAAAAGTCATCTTGTGGGGAACCAAGAACAAGAAAATCAGCAGGGTATTTAACTTTCCCACACAAGACTTCAACATCTCTAACAATCCCCACTGGTGAAATAGTGTCTCTATTGGCAAGTTTAACTGTAACATCAATCTCTTCTATCTCAGCAGGTACAATATCATGCATAATTTATTTGTATAAGGAATGAGGTATTGCACTTGCACTAGCACCCATATCACATAAGCCATGGTAGCAATGATCTCCTATTTTAGCAGAAATAACAGGCATGCCTACAACAGGTCTATGTTTATTTTTAGTATCGGGTCTAGCAATTCTAGCAGCTTCATCACAAAAGTAAATAACATGCCGATCAATATTATCGGCCAAGAGGTCCTTAACCATAGCAATATTAGTGTCAGGACCCCGATCCTAAGTCACACTGATCTAGCATGTAACACATCATATCACTTTGTGGCCTCATGCACGGTATTCCCACGGGTGCCACCTTACCTGGCCCGGGACCATTTGCGCCTTTTAGCTCACGTATATGATAGTATCGCTAGCATCCATATGACAGAGAACCTGGGCCGACATGACTAGTCGTGAATCCAAAGTGGCACTAACTTACAGGGACATGCAAACATGACCTAGCAACAAACGTGTCGGTCATCAATGTATGAACCCAAGTCGTAGCAAGCTACAAGGACTTAAAGGTACAATGCGTGACATTTCCCTGAAGGGACAGACACAGGAACGTAGAAGGACACATGCCGGCCAGCCTAAGTGTTCTGGAGCAGTAGCAATCTACCATGGCTTAGTGGAAGCACTAGGAGACATTTCCCCATAAGAGAGGCTACCAAGAATAAACAACTAGGTTGTCGGATCCCACACATACCAAGCATTTCAAAATCATACACACAATATGCTCTATATGTGCATATACAACATGGCATCACAACGAAACTCTATGACTCAAAGTATTTATTCATAAGGCTCCGAAGAGTCATACATAGTAAGAATTGCAATCATGGGTCACATGACCCAACATACAAAGCATACAGGCAATAGAAGCATAACATGTCTGAGTACAGGCAACTACAAATGAAAAAGGATGCGAAACCTGACTATCTACAAGACCCTCCCAAGGGTACAAGATCGTAGCTGAGGTAACAAGCTAAACGTCGAAGTCCACGCGGAACTACTAGTGAGACTGAAGTTTCTCTACAAAAACATGAATTAAGCAAACGTGAGTACAAATGTACCCACCAAGACTTACATCAGAACTAGCTATATATGCATCGGTATCAATAAAGGGGTGGTGGAGTTTGACTGCAGCAAGCCAGCTTTGACTCGGTGGCTATCCTGAACTACGACTACAAGTAACTCTTTTGAGGTGGCGCACACGAGTCCACATATTCACCAAATCAATACACCACTATGGATCCGCTCCGGTCTCCCTACGAGAACGCCATCCATAACACTCACGCTTATCTTGCGCATTTTAGAGTATCCACTTCAAGTTATCTATGAACTGTATAGGCAACCCAGAGGTCCTTTACCATAGACGCGGCTATTCGAATAGATGATGTTAACCATGCAGGGGTGTACTTCTTCACACACGCTCTTGACACTTACCACCATGTACACGTCGTGTATCTCGGCAACCTTCAAGCGGAAGCCTGGCGAGGGAGTCGGCCACGACCTGACTCATCACACAACTCTCTAGTCCAGGTTTATCGCCTATTCGGGTTCCATCCGCAAGGAGATCCGGCCGGCGTGTCGCTCACGGCCGCAAACAATGTGTACAGGGTTCCCAAGCCCACCAAACGGGCGACGCTTGGTACACCCGGCCATGATGCCTAGTCTGTCCCAAGCCCACCTGTACCGGGTGCCACTTGGTAGACTACTAACACTACCTACAAACACCAGAAACTAGTTGCAACTCCTGGACAGAGATCGAGTCGATTAATAAGCCGAGAGGGGTCGAGTTACCGGAACCCAATGTGTGGTAGTAACTGTTCTTGGATCACAAACACAGAACTCAGTTCCCGAGGATGGTTTTAATGAGACAACCCACCATGTACTCCTACATGGTCTCTCACTGCTACTGTCGTGGAATTGTCATGGCAGATATCCTTAGTGCGAGGACTTAGTCGTGAGGCCAACGCATCTATGTGGTAGCTTGAGAGGGGTTGAGTGGGACGAGAGACGCGAGGTTTTACCCAGGTTTGGCCCCTCATGGTGGAGGTAAAAGCCTACATCCTGCTTCATTGATATTGATAATGATGATCATAATTACAAGGGCGCTCTATCTCGAGAGCTATTGACTCGTCTGTCTAAACCTAACTTGTCAAAACTTCTCCCACTTGGGGTGCCCTGCCCCTCCTTATATATGTTCAAAGGGCGGCTTACATGACTAGTCCTATTAGGATTAGGATTATTCTATTACAAGTGGAGTCCTAGTCTTGCTTCCTTTGTAAGGGAATATTCCTTATGCTTTCCTCTTAAGCTGGCCCACCATAATACGAGCCGACCTTCCATGAACCGCCCGTTGGGCCACCGGGTCTTGTCACTCCTCTAACCCGCCTGCCGGGTTACCAATGAGTCACCAGGCCTAGCCGAGTCATCGGTGAGTGGAGAGATCCAGGCGGGTCACTTCATGAGTCGCCAAGTCAGGGCGGGTTACTAGTGAGTCGCCATGTCCGGCCGGGTCATACTTCCGGTCGGGTCATACCACGGGGTATATCCCCGACAGCTACCTTTACCAAATCGTGTTCACACACTTAGCTCTCAGCAGTAGGACATGTTCACAACTTTCCAATTCATCCCTGATGAATCAGACCTGACACAACTCTAAGCAATAACAGACATGACAAACAAGCATGAATGAGTAGGCACATCAGGGCTCAAAGAACTCCTACTCATGCTAGTGGGTTTCATCTATTTACTCTGGCAATGACAGGTCATGCAGAGGAAAGGGGTTCAACTACCGTAACATGTAACAGTTGAAACGTTGTTGTCCTAATGCAGTAAAATAGAGCAGGAGCGAGAGAGTGAGATTGTATTGGAATGAACAAGGGGGTTTTGCTTGCCTGGCAATTCTGAAGATAGTATACCTCTTCATCGGTGTCATCGAACTCATTGTCGGAACATACGTCTAACAAGGGGGAACAACCACTGGCAATAAGAGGGAACACAATCAATGTAATGTAACAATATGATGCATGAATGTGACATGTCAATATGCTTTGATTTGAGCTAATGTAGCTAGCAATGATTTAAATCAAGTTGGTTTGAACACTAAATTCAAATTCAAACTCCATATGTGATCATTCAAATGTCATTTAATTGATTTGTACAATTCAGTAGCTATAAGTTGTTCTAATATGCATGCAAATGATATAGTTGGATAGACTGGATTTTTCTGATCATTTTTCATATATAAATTATTTCATTTGAACTTATAGATTAATTTCTATGAATTTTAGAAGTTTTAACTAATTTCTGGAATTTCTTGAATTATTTAAATCCAGAAAATCAATTACTGCATCAGCACTACATCATGCCTGTGTCAGCAAGTCAACAGAACCATTCCTGGTCAAATCTGACCAGTGGGTCCTACATGTCAGTGTCCTAACTAATTACCAGTGTTAAATAATGCTAACGAAAAAACATAATCTAGGGTTAGTGTGGGGCTGGCCCCACATGTTAGTGACTCAGGGGGAGTCAAACCCCTGGTCAAAATGTCAAACGTGCCGGCGGCTTGATGCCGTGACGGTAGACGCGGTGAAGTGTCGCATATACACTGCTCCTGCCACGGTTTGATGCATGGAAGGGTGCTACGCAGAGTTGGAACCCATCCGCGTCATTTGGTGCAGGTGGCGTCGCCATAGGTGACCTAAAACGACGACGGCGTCCTCAAATGCGGCGGCCGGAGTTCGACGATGATGCAACCGTCGCTATGGTGCACGGCAGGAGCAACAGGTGGCTTCTAGGTGCTCCTGGAGCTGCACTGAGCACGGAGACGTGCTCGTCTTCGAGCCTAAGTGGATGTGGCGATGGTAGTGACATGGCCGGCGGGCGGAAGCTTTCGACTCCGGGGAAGAGCACGGCCAGGGAACGCGTTCGGCAGTGAGAAGAGAGGGGAAAGATGGTGGGGCTCACGTAAATCACGAAGCTATGCTTGGGGTAGCCGGGGGCGTGCTGAGTACGACGAATTGGCGAGGGGGATCGGCGGCGCCCGAGGTTGAAGATGAGGTCGGGACAGCACGGCAGGCCGTCCTGGCTTATGCTTGTTGGGGGGAGCTTCACGGTGTCGAGGCGGACAACGGGGATAGCACGGGGAGGCGCAGGGATGGCTGTGGCCACGAGAACTACGGCGGCGTGTTCATGGTGGCTTCGGCCATGGGTGGAGGGGAGTGAGGGAGAAGCGAGGGGAGGACTGGAGAGGCCGACTCGACCCACACGTCGGTGGCGGGATCGTTTGAGGCGTCGCGCTGGCAGGGGAGGGTAGGCAGGTAGCTCACATGGCGCGCAGAGTGCATGCGCGCGTCGGGCACACGCCCTGTCCGATTGGCGGGAGTAGGACGACGACTGGCATGTGCCAGTGGGCTGGGCCAGATGGGCTGCACAGGAGCTGGGCCAGCCAGGTAGGTTTTTCCTCTCTCTCTGCTTTTCTGTTTCCTATTTATTCAGTTTGTTTGATTTGGTTTAACTACCAAATCACTTTATAAACTTCTGAAATTCAATATGTGGACTTAGGGAACCAGTCCAGAGCCACATACCAACTTTCACAATTATTGGACCAATATTTAGTGTACAATAAATATAGGTCCAATGCAAATAATTATTGGATTAACTCAAAATCCAAAAATAAATATTTCTGAGATTCCAAAAATACTGGTTTGAATTTTAACTCTTTCCAATATTTTCATAGAATAACATGAACATTTTTTGGACTTATTTGAGAAGATTTTAATGTTGATCATTTTTAAAAGGTTTCTAAGGCGTTGAAAATTCCCTCAATTCAAATTCCTTCAATTTAAAAAGATGCATGGATGCTCACTAATGCAATAATTACAAGAAAATTCTAGGGCTGTGACAACAAGGTTCAACTTTAATTTCCTCAGAGGGTGTAGGTGTTCTAGTATTACTCTTACAAACCACAGTAGAAGCTTTAACATGATCCTTTATTCTAGTAGGGAAAGGTTGTTTCTCAATATAAGCAGTAGGAACAACAGGATCAACATAAGTGATAGTCTTTTCTTCAACTTTAATAGGTGCAACTACTTTTACTTCAATGGGAGGATTATATTCAAACCACTTCTCCTTAGGGAGATCAACATGAGTAGCAAAGGATTCAGAGAAAGAGGCCACTATCTCAGAGTCAAGTCCATATTTAGTGCTAAATTCACGAAAGGCATCGGTATCCATAAAAGATTGAACACAATCAAACTTGGGTGTCATACCTGACTCCTTACCTTCATCGAGATCCCAATCTTCAGAGTTGCGTTTAATTCTTTCCAATAAATCTCATTTGAATTCAATAGTCTTCATCATAAAAGAACCAGTACAAGAAGTATCAAGC
Organism: Triticum dicoccoides; assembly: GCF_002162155.2. NCBI lineage: Eukaryota > Viridiplantae > Streptophyta > Magnoliopsida > Poales > Poaceae > Triticum > Triticum dicoccoides. Next base: position 146,512,848 of record NC_041380.1, on the reverse strand, counting down.
ATGGAGCGATTATCGAGAGAAAATCGAGCATAAATTTTTTGAATAATAATTTCTCTTGAGAGGTCATGTTTGGGGCATGAATATAACATTGACTTAAGCCTCCCCCAAGCTTGAGCGATGCTTTATCCTTCGCGAGGCCAATATATATCTTCCCCTAATAATAAAGCAGCTACTGCTTCTGGTCGTACGTCGTCGTCATTGTTGCAAAAAAGTCCTTGTGCTTTTTCGAAATTGAACCCGTGGTCCCTGTTTAAGTGTCTCTGAAAATGCTTTGTTTTTACAAAAAGATCCTATGCTCGTAAGAAATTCTGTCCGCAATCCTCTGACACTTCTTATCCAAACTTCCCCTTCCAGCGACGGTGGAGCACGAGCAGGTGAGGGGCGCCGCCCTTGTCGTCGGACGGCTACAGCCGTGGCGGAGTAGAAGGCAGACGCCATGGACGCGTGCTCGGGTAAAAGAGGCCATCCTTGCTGCGCTTGATGGAGGATGGAAGGGGGGAATTTACTCGGATGAACAGAGAAGAGAAGATGAAGGACATGAGAGAGCGATTGCCTTTTGATGGTGAAGAAAACAGAGATGGAGGACATGAGAGAGAGAGGTACAGATTCCAGGAGGCTGCTCCGGCAGCGCTGCGACGTGATCATTGTGAAGCTATACAGCGGCGCTCGCCCCTAAACCTAGCAGTGATATATACGGCAGTGCTGCAGCAACCATTGCTAAGCTATATATACGGTGGTGCTCCGGCAACAGAACACCATGAGGGGGCAAGCTCCCGAGGAGGCAACCTCCGATATTGTTTGTCATCTAGGAGAGAAAGGCCTGATGCCAAGAGGTGGACCTTAAAACATGCGTCAGATCCAAATTGATCTGCTCATGCACCCAGACAAAATGATTTGGAGGAACTAGATCTAATGCATATAGCAGAGAAACCACCGGAGAAGAAGATGAATACCGGTGAGTAGATCATGCAGAGAAAAAGGGGGATTTATTATTGGGCAAAAAAGAAACAAATCCACCAGCTCCAAAGAGGAGACAACAAACCAGGATACCCATGAAGCAGCGAGCAGAGAAGCCGGGCTGCAGACGCCTCCACCCCGGCAAGCGCCTCCTGCTAATTACTAGGGAAAGGCTGGAGGAGAGAGGGGATAGGGGCAAACCAAGGAAGAAAAGAGGAAGCTTGGAGAGAGACAGGCGAAGAGCACGAGGAAGGAGGTTGGGAGCGAAACTGGCCTTTTTTGGAAAGATTCACACTCCTGCCTCTGTTAATATGTGGGCTGCTCGTGGGATATGTGGGCTGAAGTCCCATAAATATATTTCGTACTTTTCTAGGCAAAAAAATATATTTCATTTGCCCACTGGCGTCCGCAGTTTATGCAGGCTAAGGCCAACTCCAACGTGCCGACGTATTTGGTTCACGCATGTCCATTTGGAAACGGACAAAAGCGTGCGCATGTCATTTGTCTAGACGCATTTCTGGCCTAAATTTGCGCCGACGTATCCGTAAATTGTTTGCACTTGTCAACCGTCTGGAGGTATTTCTGACCTAAATTTACAATAGATGTGCGTCCACGCGAACACAAGGCGGACGCCCAAGCGGCCGCTAGCTGTTCGGCGCCGGTTCGCTCTTTGACGTCCACCTATCGTCGCCTACCATATTAAATGGACACGTGTGCGCCTGGGCCCGCGCATCAGCGTCAGCGTGAGGTCCTATTTTGTCCGATTGGAGCGGGGGGGGGGGCGATGCATTCCACTTCTTCTCCCCCATGCTTTCGTCTTTACGTGCCCCACTCGCCCGACAGCCACCAACCCCTGGCCACCTATTGGTATTTTTAGACGCAGCGGAAAGCCCTGCCATGGCAAGCATGACCGCGAGGCGGCATCCGGGGAACTTCACCATTACGTCGTCAATGCTGGGGGAACGCCAACCTAAGTGCCCGCACCTACGACACTACCTCCCGGTCCACCAGTTTGTCTACCACTGTCAGAAGTGTATCTCGGCGTCGTAACTGAATGTCAACATGCCGCATGGCCGGCACCTCAACCCTAAAAGGGTGCCAGTGTCGGTGGTGCCACGGCCGGCCTGCGCGTGTATGGAGCAGATCCGCCTCAGTCGAGCTTCCCTAGATCCCGAACTCCGCGGCCACCCAGACTACGCCGAGGACTCCCCATATTGGGATGTGGGGTTCACACTTTAAGATAAAGAGTGTTTCAAATTGTTCTTGCTTTAAGAAATTATTTATATTTTTAAATATGTTCACGCTTTCAAAAAATGCTCACAAAATTGAAAATTGTTCACGAAATAAAATTGTTCAAATAAAGTTCCATTAAAAACAATACATTGAAAATTGTTCACAAAATAAAAAAGTCATATTTTTTAAAACATGTGTTCAAAAATGTTCGTCTTCTAAACATGTTCTAATTCTAATAAAAAAATAAAAAATGTTCAATTTTATTAAAAACATTGAAGAAATATTCATGTTTTTCGAAATGTAAAAAATAAAACCGATTGACACGCTATTCCATGTCCATGCACCACTACTCTTCCAAGCGAAAACAATGTAGCTTTATCACCGATGTTTATCAGAATTGGATTGTAATGCGCACGGAGCAAGTTTTCCAATTTTCTTGCCCATTGCAACGCACGGGCATTTGTACTAGTATATATATATATATATATATAAATATAAAATTACGATCACGATGAACAAGATGCATAGGATAAAACTTCTGATGAAATTCCAATTTCATTCAGTTGTAGTTCCCATGATCCCATATCATCACATAGACTAAACCATGTCAATGTCTATCCCTTCAAAGATAAAGGGAAGACCTTCTTCTTGATAACATCCTCGGGCATACCTTCAAGCTTAAATAATCCACAAACTTCATCCACATAGATTAGGTGCAAATCGGGATGCAATGTTCCATCTCCTATAAAAGGATTAGCTAGCAGTTTCTCTATCATACCCGAAGGAATTTCAAAGTAAACATTTTCAGTAGATTCAGTAGGTTGAGGAGCAACTCTTTTCTCTACTGGTCGGGGTGAAGATACCCCGAACAAGCCCCTCAAAGGATTATGTTCCATAGTAATTAGTGACGGTAAATTTCAGCACACTATATAAATTTTTCCTTACCAAATTCCACCTACCAAAGGCGCTTCACTCCTCGGCAACGGCGCTAGAAAAGAGTCTTGATGACACACAAGTATAGGGGATCTATCGTAGTCCTTTTGATAAGTAAGAGTGTCGAACCCAATGAGGAGCAGAAGGAAATGATAAGCAGTTTTCATCAAGGGGTTCTCTGCAAGCACTGGAATTATCGGTAACAGGTAGTTTTGTGATAAGGTAATTCGTAACGGGTAACAAATAGTAAAAGTAAATAAGGTGCAGCAAGATGGCCCAATCCTTTTTGTAGCAAAGGACAAGCCTGGACAAACTCTTATATCACGGAAAATGCTCCCGAGGACACATGGGAATTATCGTCAAGCTAGTTTTCATCACGTTCATATGATTCACGTTCGGTACTTTGATAATTTGATATGTGGGTGGACCGGTGCTTGGCTGCTGCCCTTCCTTGGACAAGCATCCCACTTATGATTAACCCCTCTTGCAAGCATCCGCAACTACAAAAGAAGTATTAAGGTAAACCTAACCATAGCATGAAACATATGGATCCAAATCAGCCCCTTATGAAGCAACTCATAAACTAGGGTTTAAGCTTCTGTCACTCTAGAAACCCATCATCTAGTTACTACTTCCCAATGCCTTCCTCTAGGCTCAAACAATGGTGAAGTGTCATGTAGTCAACGTTCACATGACACCACTAGAGGAAAGATGACATACATCTCATCAAAATATCGAACGAATACGAAATTCACATGACTACTTATAGAAAGACTTCTCCCATGTCCTCAGGAACAAACTTAACTACTCACAAATCATATTCATGTTCATAATCAGAGGGATATAATATGCATAAAGGATCTGAACATATGATCTTCCACCGAATAAACCAACTAGAATCAACTATAAGGAGTAATCAACACTACTAGCAACCCACAGGTACCAATCTGAGGCTTTGGGACAAAGATTGGATACAAGAGATGAACTAGGGTTTGAGATGAGACGGTGCTAGTGCAGATCTTGATGGAGATTGACCCCCTCCCGATGAGAGGATCGATGGTGATGACGATGGTGATGATTCCCCCCTCCCGGAGGGAAGTTTCCCCGGCAGTACAGCTCCGCCGGAGCCCTAGATTGGTTCCGCCAAGGTTCCGCCTCGTGGCGGTGTAGTTTCGTACCGTGAGCTTGCTTATGATTTTTTTCTGGACGAAAGACCTCATATAGCAGAAGATGGTGGGCATCAGAGGGTTGCCAGAGGGCCTATGATGTAGGGGGTGCGCCCAGGGGGGTAGGGCGCAACCATCCTCATGGATGGTGGGTGGCCCCCTCTGGTACTTCCTTCGCCCAATATTTTTTTTATATTTTGAAACGTGCTCCCGTGAAGTTTCAGGACTTTTGTAGTTGTGCAGAATAGGTCTCTAATATTTGCTCCTTTTCCAGCCCAGGATTCCAGCTGCCGGCATTCCCCCTCTTCATGTAAACCCTGTAAAATAGGAGAGAATAGGCATAAGTATTGTGACATAATGTGTAATAACAACCCATAATGCAATAAATATCGATATAAAAGCATGGTGCAAAATGGACGTATCATACCCCATTGTCACCACGAGTATTCATATGCAAGACACATATCAAGTGCTCTCAAATCCATAAAAGTATTCAATCTGATAAAACGAAATCTCAAATGGAAAACTCAATTCACAACCAGATAGAGAGGGGAAAACACCATATGATCCGACTATATTAACAAAGCCCACGATACATCAAGATCGTGACATCTCAAGAACATGAGAGAGAGAGATTAAACACATAGCTACTGGTACAAACCCTCAGCCCCGAGGGTGGACTACTCCCTCCTCATCGTGGTGGCTGCTGGGATGATGAAGATGGCCACTGGTGATGATTTCCGGCCCTAACAGAGTGCCAGAAAGGGGTCTAGATTGGTTTTTAGTGGCTATAGAGTCTTGCGGCTGTGGAACTTTCGATCTAGGGTAACCCTGAGGGTTTTTGGAATATTTGACGATTTATAGGGAGAAGAGGGGGTACATGAAGCCACCGAGGTGGGCACGATCCACCTGCGTGCGCCTGGGCCCCTAGGTGCACCCTGGTGGGTTGTGCCCCCTCGAGGCACCCCCAGGTGCTGCTCTGGCCCATTGGATGTCTTCTGGTCATAAAAAATCCACAAAAAGTTTCGCGGTGTTTGGACTCCATTTGATATTGATTTTGTGCGATGTAAAAAACAAGCAAAAAACAGCAACTGGCACTGGGCACTGGGTCAATAGGTTAGACCCAAAAAATGATATAAAGTTGATATAAAATGATTGTAAAACATCCAAGAATGATAATATAACAACAGGAATACTTTATAAATTATAGATACGTTGGAGACGTATCATGCCCTACCTCCTGGGGTCCAGGGCGGGCGCCCTCTGCCTCGGCTTATGGGCCGGCCTTGCACATGGAGCGAGATCGAATCATGATGTGTGTGTAGTATGTATGTGCTGCCCCGCCCCCTTCTCCCGTGTTCAACGCGTACTATATACTCCTACCGCAACACAACCCCAAGATAGACCTCCTTGCTGGGTCAAAGTGATGGAGGACAACCTCGTGGGCCCACGGATGGAAGCATCGCACACGATTGAGTGTCCTATATGACGCGTAGTATTGCCCTCGGCCACCCTGTTCAACGCGTACTATATATACACTCCTACCGTACGTATAACAAAAACCAAAAAATGACCATCCTTGTTGGTTAAATTAACCTCTCTCATCGCATGTCATAGTGCTGGATGGCGACGTCGCGGGCCCACGCGAGTGAGTGTCCTAGGACCACCGTGTGCATGTGGCCCAAAGATGCATGTCAAACTTTTTCTGCAGGGAACATGCGACCAAAGGAGTTTAGTGTTGAAAATTGAAAAAAATAGATAACATCTATCCATTTTTTATACATTGATTGATTTCCCAGGGATTTAAATGTGCAAAAATCAAATTTTATCTACATGAGACCCGTGATAGTGCACAAAAATGGATTGCAAAATCATATGTGTACATGTCCCTGGGTGCATGTTTAGTCCCCATGCAATAAATTTCCAACATCTAGAATCTTGATTTTAAAATCCAATAAATCCAAAACTAAGTTGAAATTCATGAAACTTATCGTAGTGTCATATGGACACCTATAGACTATGATATTTCTTCTTCAAATTTGAGTCAAGTTTGATCTAATCTTCTTACATACAGGAAATTATAAATAATTATCAACCAATATCACAAATTAACTCTCTATTCGAGCCTTGTGCTTTAGACCAACAAAATGTAAGTGCAGTGCTTCAGTTAAGCAATAAAGCGGCAGAATTAATCATCCAAAAGGAAAAAATCAATATAATACGTGCCGCACACGCGTCTCGGTGTGCTGTGCGAGCATGCATGAGTTGACGAGATGCATGCTAGCAGGCAGACCGGGAGGCTGAGGCATGCGCGTGTTTGCTACGCACTCACCGTGGGGCGTGCTAGTAGCTATGTGAAATGACGGTAGGCATGCCAGCAGTCCGCTGCGCAGGCTCACCGGGAGGCGAGCCAGCCCTTTTACCGCCACCCACCTCGCTCCTACTGCTCCATATTAATGGCGTGCCCAATCCGCGGCCACACACCCCGTCCATAGTTGTCACCGAAGCCTGGAGTGTATTAGGATTTTGCCAAAGCGCACCATCGGTGGGAGTGGCGGTGCCGGGGCTGGTGAAGCACCGACGCAATGCATGAAGCTGGGCGCAGAGGTTTAACACGACCTTGACTTCGTCGCCATCGTTGTGCCTCCCCAGCCGGAGCCAGAGGTCCACAGCTACTCCAGCAACGACTCTGATTCTGACAGAAAACCGGTTAGTCCCCCCTCTTTGTTGGGAACAGAAACCCTTGGTTACGTTCACCCAGTCCATGAAATCATAGTAAGATTCGTTAGATCCGTGTATTGATTGTTTGAATGATATCTATGGTTAGTGATTAATTGTTTGTTCTGTACAAATGATTTTTTTGCTAATAATCCGACTAGGGTTAGCGTGCGTGCTAATAATTCGTAGCCAGAACTTGAGAATTCATTTTGAATGTCCTATATATATGTTTGTGCCCTTTTTTCTTCCAGATCATGAGAATTGATTTTGAATGTCCTACATGTATGTTTATGCCTTTTTCCTTCCAGATTGCTATGTTCACAGATGAGGCTCCGGCCAGCGTCATTGCCGGCTGTAGATACTGCACCCGGCAACGCGGGAAGAAGCAACCTCACCCCCTGGATCTGAGGAACCCGTAGAATATTGGGCGGGCCGCATCAGCGATCTCCCAGACGCCATCCTTGGGGAGATCATCTTCCTTCTCCCCACCAAGGATGGATGCCGCACATAGGTCCTCGCATCTCGGTGGCACACTCTGTGGCACGCCGCACCTCTTAATCTTGACTGTCGCCGGCTATCTATCATTCATGATTTTGAACTCCACGGAGCCATCATCTGCTCCCACAAGGGCTCCGTTCAATGCATATGCATGCCGACATGCTGCCTGCTACACATACCCATCACGGTGAATGCCTGGCTGACATCCCGTCAAGTCAAAAAACTTCAACATCTTGAGTTCTACCATTACTATGCAAATAGCTGTCCACCAAGCGTTGTAGCTGTGCCCTCACCACCAGTGTCCATCTCATGGTTTTCCTCCTCTCTCCACACCACCACCTTTCCCTGTGTCATCTACCAGACAATCTGGTACAAATGCTTCGACTCCCACTGAGGGAGTCCTGGATTAGGGGGTCTCCGGACAGCCGGACTATCTCCATTGGCCGAACTATTAGACTATGAAGATACAAGATTGAAGACTTCGTCTCGTGTCCGGATGGGACTCTACTTGGCATGGAAGTCAAGCTAGGCAATACGGATATGGATATCTCTTCCTTTGTAATCGACCTTATGTAACCCTAACCCTCTCCGGTCTATATAAACCGAAGGGTTTTAGTCTGTAGGACAACAACCACAACATACAATCATACCATAGGCTAGCTTCTAGGGTTTAGCCTCTCTGATCTCGTGGTAGATCTACTCTTGCACTACCCATATCATCAATATTAATCAAGCAGGACGTAGGGTTTTACCTCCATCAAGAGGGCCCGAACCTAGGTAAAACATTGTGTCCCCTGCCTCCTGTTACCATCCGGCCTAGACGCACAGTTCGGGACCCCCTACCCGAGATCCGCCGGTTTTGACACCGACATTGGTGCTTTCATTGAGAGTTCCTCGGTGTCGTCGTTGTTAGGCTTGATGGCTCCTACTATCATTGATGGCGATGCGGTCCAGGGTGAGACTTTTCTCCCCGGACAGATCATCATATTCGGCGGCTTTGCACCGCGGGCTAATTCGCTTGGCCATCTGGAGCAGATTGAAAGCTACGCCCTTGGCCGTCAGGTCAGATTTGGAAGTTTGAACTACACGGCCGACATCCGCAGAGACTTGATCTTCGACAGATTCGAGCCACAGCCGGACGTGCCGCACTGTCACGATGGGTATGATCTAGCTCTGCCTCCGAACAGTACCCCAGAGGCCACGCCCACATCAGCTCCGACCCTTAGCTCGGAGCCAACTGCGCCAATCGAGGACGGGTGGTTAGACACCGCCTCAGGGGCTGTAGTCTCAACGGTGATCGAGACGAACACCAGCCTAATCCTCTGCGCATCTCGTGACCCCAAGGCGCCGAACTCTTTTTCTGACTCCAAACCGCCCGCACCCCTGCCAATCGAATCCGATTGGGCGCCGATCATGGAATTCACCGCCGCAGGTATCTTTCAGCACTCGCCCTTCGTTGACATTCTGAATTCACTAAGGTCTCTCTCTTTGTCAGGAGAGCCCTGGCCGGATTATGGCCAACAGGATTGGGATGCGGACGACAAAGAAATTCGACGCCCACCCACCACCCACTTAATAGCCACTATCGATGACTCAACCGACATGCTCGACTTCGACTCCGAATACATCGACGGTATGGACGACGATGAGGGAGGCGAAGAGGAACCACCGCCCACAGGGCGCTGGACGTCCACCTCATCATATGACGTATACATGGTGGACACACCAAAAGAAGACGACGACGAGGAATAGAAGGATGCAACGAAGGCTTGTTCCCTCGAGAAGCAGTCAAAGCGGCGGCGCAAGCGCCACCCCAAATCCCGCCTCGGTAGAAATAACGATCATACAGACCCAGCGCTGGAGCAGGGCGAACCACCGCCGGACCACGGAAATACGGAGAATCAAACCGAACAAACCAATTATGTCAAAGATGATAGTCCGGACGACATAACGCCGGCCAAGCACCCGGAGTAGCAGAATGCCCGCCAAAGGCTTGTTGCTACCGCGACGAGTCTGAAAAAGCAGAAGCAAAGGCTCAAGGCTGCGCAGGACACACTCCAAATCAGATGGAGTAAAGTACTCAACACAACAGCGAAGTACGGCGGCAATCGCCCCACCAAGAGCTACCCAAAGCGGAAGTTGCTACCTGAATTCGATGAGGAGGCCTCAGACCCCCCGCAACCAAAAATTAAAACAGCCATCTGGCTGGATAGATGACCTCACGGCCAACATAAAGTGGCAAGCAACGCCGCACATAAGCCAATACGCGGTCTACGCGAGGGCTCGCATCAAAAGGAGGGCGAAACCAGATCCATCTATGGACCACGCAAGCGTGCTCCAGCATACGATGCAACACAACAAACATCCAAACAACGCGGTACACCCAGATATAGGGGTGCTGCACACCCCCTATGTTTCACTGATGAGGTGCTGGACCATGAATTTCCATCGGGATTCAAACCCGTAAACATAGAGGAATACGATGGAACAACAGACCCTGGGGTCTGGATTGAGGACTATATCCTCCATATCCACATGGCTCGGGGAGATGATCTCCACGCCATTAAGTATTTACCCCTCGAACTCAAAGGGCCAGCTCGACACTGGCTTAAGAGCCCCCTAGAAAGCTCCATTGGAAGTTGGGAAGAGCTCGAAGACACCTTTCGGGCAAATTTTCAAGGGACTTATGTCCGACCTCCAAACGCGGATGATTTGAGTCATATAACTCAACAGCCCGAAGAGTTAGCCCGAAAGCTTTGGAACAAGTTTCTTACTAAAAAGAACCAAATTGTCGACTGTCCGTACGCCGAAGCCTTGGCAGCTTTTAAGCATAGCGTCCGTGACGAATGGCTTGCCAGACACCTCGGCCAAGAAAAGCCGAGAACAATGGCAGCATTAACAAGCCTCATGACCCGCTTTTGCGCGGGTGAGGATAGCTGGCTAGCCAGATGTAGCACCAGCGACCCCAGTACATCCGAAGTTACAGATGGAAATGGGAAATCAGGGCGCAACAGCAATAACAAACGCCGGAATAAAGAAGACAACACGAAGAGCACGGCAGTAAACGCCGGATTCAAAAGCTCTCGGCCAGGTCAGCAAAAGCCGCCCTCTAAAGGTGCCAGAGACGAACTGTCCAGCCTAAACAAAATTCTGGACCAAATATGCCAGATCCATAGCACCCCTGGTAAACCCGCTAATCATACCCATAGAGAATGTTGGGTCTTCAAGCAGTCTGGCAAGCTCAACGCCGTACACAAGGGGGAGGATAGACCAAGCGAAGACGAGGATGAGCCTCTCAAGCAAGACACTGGGGAACAAAAGAAATTTCCACCAGAAGACAAAATAGTAAACGTGTTACACGTGATCAAGGGAAGAAACAAAACGGCACTCCCAGAAAAATATGCCCAAGGGCCTATCACCGCGGAGTCCTGCCACTGGTCGTCTCAACCGATCACTTTCGACCATCATGATTACTCAGCAAGTGTCTGGCGTGCAGGATGGGCTGCCCTGGTATTAGACCCAATAATTGACGGATACCACGTCGCACGAGTCCTGATGGATGGTGGCAACAGTCTAAACCTGATATACCAGGATACAATCTGCGAAATGGGGATAGACCCAACGAAAATTTGCCATAGCAATACTACCTTTAAAGGAGTAACGCCAGGCCCAGGGGCTCATTGCACGGGCTCCCTGCTACTAAAGGTTATATTCGGCTTCCCCGATAACTTCCGTAGCGAACATTTAACCTTCCACATCGCTCCGTTCCAAAGTGGCTATCAAGCACTACTCAAAGGCGAAGCTTTCGCTCGCTTTAATGCAAAACTGCACTACGCTTCCCTCACACTCAAGATGCCCGGCCCACGTGGCACCATTACAATGAACAGAAGTATTAAGCGATCTTTGCGCGCCGAAGAGAGTGCGGCTGCCTTGGCAGCCGCACACTAAAAATGGCCTCACCAACTAAAGCATTTAACAGGTCATCAAGACCACAGACACGGTTAGACGAGTCCAGCGCAGCTATATGTAATTCATACTGGTCACACCCCTATTACAATTACAAGGGGCTCAACGCGCACAGACAAGTGGCAATTTTTACTCATCTTGAATTATACATGGCTTCTTTAAAAAGTATCTCTCTGCACGACAACTTTTTCACCTAAAATCCTCTCTTTTACAGATGACCATCGTGCTACACCCGTCCAGGATACGGCACAACGGAGACACAGGCGCAGACGTGCAGCAGGGACCCGTTCTAAGGATTCTTTTTAGATTAAGACCCTGCATAAACCTTTTTTACTGTCTCTTGTTGATACACATCCACCGAATTCTCAGCACAATTGAGAAGGATGCTGACGTCTTGGCATGTGGACACGTCAGAATAATGCATGTACCTGGACACAAGGGGCTTCTTACAAAGGGCACTATTTAGGCCCGGTTTATACCATAAAGACCGAATACCTTAGGGAGTGTTCGTTGTCGCGAGTTTGGCCTTATATGCATCAGCTCCGAATCATTGTCTTTGGTCAAATGTTGGGTTTGCCCGGCTCTTGTGTTTTGGTGCCTTACGTTCCACTTTATCGGCTAAGGTAGCACCAGGAGAACTACTGCGATTGTGCCCTAGTTCATCCAGACGAGCACCTCAGTAGAGAAAGCCGAAAACTGACTGTCATGATATAGCGTGAGACTGGTCAACCACTCGATGACCTATCGGAATGTTAGAATTCCTCCGCCTTAACGATGGGCCGTTTTCCGGCCAGGCATGTACGCACTCCGAGATTGGGAGAGTGCGGAGCCACCAGGGGCTATCTAGTAGCCCCACCATCAAACTCCTATGGCTAAGTGAAAGTGTTAAAGCATTATAGTCCGGTTGCCTCGTTCGCTACGCTATCACCTCCTTAATAGGACCAAGACATTGGGTTAAGTGAGAACACACGTTTTTCACGAGCACCTCCGCATTATATGCGTGGGTGTTGAAGCCGACGGCTGCAATCTTTCAGGTTATACACATGTATACATAAACGGCCGCACAGGAGGCATCATACTACTTTCAGGCAAAAGTATAAACATAGCCTTATAAAATTTCATAAAAGCATTGTGCTTACAATGAGAATACATATCACTCAAACATAATATTATTCGTGCACTGGGCCTCTATCAAACGAGCACCCTCGAGAACCTCCTTGAAATAGTGCTCGGCAGCCACTCGGCCTATGGCCGAACCCTGCGCCGCAACAGTGGTAGTGTCCATCTCCGCCCAGTATGCTTTAACACGGGCAAGGGCCATCCGTGAGCCTTCTATGCACGCCGACCTCTTCATCGCATTAATGCGTGGCACCGCACCAAGGAACTGCTGCACTAAGCTGAAATAGCTGTTCGGCTTTGGCTTTTCCGGCCATAGCTGATCCATAACAGACCTCATGGCGAGTCCGGACAACCTATTTAGTTCGGCCCATTCGGCTAGCTGGTCAGTAAATGAAAGCGGACGCTCTAGAACATTGAATTGCGACCAAAACACCTTGTCCACTTCACGATCTGTTTGACCTTGGAAGTACTTGGCCGCATCGGCAGCGCTCGCCGCCAAATCCATATACGCATATGCCGAACTCCACAGCCGATCCAGAGGGGCATACCGTGGATCTCCGAACTTCCTCCGTAACATGAAGGGCTTCCCAGCCGCAATATCACCAGCTTCCCGCAGCTCCTCCTTCTTCGCTCTCATAGCAGAACGGGTGTCTTTGTCCACCATTGTGGCCTTCTCAAGGTCCGTTGCCTTCACTCGGTTTTCTTTTTCAAAGACCCGGCAACGGTCAATAGTGTCTTTTAATTCTACGGCCATCTTGGCCATCTTCTCTTGGCTCTCGCAATGTGCGGCCTTCTCGGCTTTCAACTCTTCGGCCGCCTTCAAAGCAGCCGCATTACTAATCCTCGCTTGTTCCTTGGCTCGGGCAAGTTTTGCCCGCAAGGTTTCCACGGTGGCAGCTCCATCTGCAGTCACAACATATTAAAGATACTGGCATCATGCTGCTCTTACTATGTGGCGTTCACCAGATAATAACACTTACCCTGTGCCTCGTCAAGCCTCTTGTTAACAAGCTCGATGTCGGCGTCTGCCGCATCCAGTTGCCGTTTTAATTTGGCAAACTCACTAGTCCAGCTAGCCATCGGAGTTTCCACCACCTTCACATAGGGGCAATCTGGTTATTGCCTGGGACTATGATCCTCTGTTCGCCGCCGTTCTCGATGACAACCAGAGTCTCAGGGGTACTATCTACACAGGGCACACCTAACATGTGCAGTACCATCACATATTATCTCACGTACCTCAAAGCCTGTCAGTAGACTCATAAAGGCTTCATGTAATCCGCTTTCAGCGGACGAAATTCTCTCCATCATCGTACCCATCAGCGTACGGTGTTCTTCTGAGATGGCCGCTCGCCCCACCAGCTCCCTCAGAACGTCCGACCACATACTAGACGGTGCCGGACTCTTTTGTTTGCTCTCTTCGGGAGCCGGACGCTGGGGACTTCGGGGGTCTATGGCATTATCTTCTGGCCTCACCGGATCCAGAGAGGCCCTCCGTGAAGACACTTCGGGGTCGCCCGCTTCTTGAGCGGAGGAGTCCGGGGGAGGCGTTTCGCTCTTCATCATCTCTGGAAGAAGATCCCCCGAAGACGAGCTCAGCTGAGAGGGGCTAAGGCCCGAACTGAAAGATATATGCGGTGGTTATTTTCTCAGAAAAAGATAGCATACCTCTACTATTAAAGTATTTTGGATCACTTACGACTCGTTTTAGGGATGATCCCCCATGGAATTTGTGCGGCAAAAGCACCCCCCGAGGCAGGACCCTCTGTGGGAGACTTCTTCTCCCGTTTGGAGGCTTCGGCTTCCGGATCCTTGGAAGCAGTCCTTTTCCTCCCCCGGTTATCCTCCTTCATGGAGACGCTCATTCCCTCAGTTGGAACTGGCAGCGATGGGGGCCCGCGTCCGCCCGTATTATCACCCCCCGTATCTTCCTTTGAGGGCTCCGGGCAAGGTGCGACCTCGAGCATCTTTTCCAATACCGGATTTTCCAAACCCTTTGGGAGGGGGGCCAAACACTGAATCATCTTCGCCTTTGTTAGCCAGTCCTAGTCAAAAAGCGAACTCTCAGAAATAACTTCATAAAAGACAGTGTGTTCGGCCAGAGGATTTCTTACTTGTTCGGCGGCACGGTTACTGCTTAGGCCCACGTCCTCGGTAATATCCGGACACTCTACTTGAGGTCCGAAGAATGACTTGTACATCTCCTCGTGCGTCAGGCCGAGGAAACTTTGAATAGCACGCGGTCCCTCTGGGTTGAACTCTCACAAGCGAAGGGGCCAGCGTTTGCAAGGCTGGACTTGACGAACCAGCATAACTTGTATTACCACAACCAAATTAAAATCTCCCTCGAAGAGATCTCGAATGCGGCTTTGCAGTATAGGCACGTCCTTGGCTGGACCCCAGCTCAGACCCTTGCTAATCCATGACATCAGTTGTGGTGGGGGGCCCGAGCGGAAAGTGGGGGCAGCCGCCCACTTGGCACTTCTGGGAGCCGTGACGTAAAACCACTCTCGTTGCCATAATTCGGACACCTCTAGAAAGGAACCTTTCGGCCATGGAGCTTCTGCCATCTTGCCTATTGATGCACCTCCGCACACTGCATGTTGCCCCTCGATCATCTTCAGCTTCACTTCAAAGGTCTTGAGCCACATGCCGAAGTGAGGGGTAATGCGGAGGAAGGCCTCACACACGACAATAAATGTCGAGATGTGGAGAAAGGAGTCCGGAGCTAGATCGTGGAAATCTAGCCCGTAATAGAACATCAAACCCCTGACGAAGGGATCCAGAGTGAGGCCTAGGCCTCGGAGGAAGTGGGAGACGAACACGACATTCTCGTTGGGTTTGGGAGTAGGGACGACCTGCCCTCGAGTAGGCAGCCGATGCGAAACCTCGGCGGTCAGGTATCTGGCCTCCCTCAACTTCTTAATGTCCTCTTCCGTAACGGAGGAGGGCATCCATCGGCCTTGAAGGCTGGATCCGGACATGATTGAAGATCCGGAGCACCTAACCTGGGCTTTGGGTGTTAGAACTCAAGGCAGAGGAAGGGTTCGATTGAGCACGAGAGGGAAAAAGCGAAAACCTTGTCCCTTTATAAAGAGGGTGAATATCAAGCGTCCTCTCCGTAGCCGTTTAGGACTTGCCTATAATCTAGGAGTCCTAGACACGGTTGGGTTACCCACGACCGAATTAATGAGAATCCCGTAATTGGGGTAACACGATCTCTGCTTTGACAAGATGTGTCAAGAAACCGCCTCGCGTTATGTGTGGAGCTAGTTGAAGAAAAACGGTTCGAATAATCACCGGGCCATGACATAACGTCATGCTGCCAAAACAAGTAAGCAAATTGGATTTGCAAAAATATTATTCTCTCTATGGCGGCATGTTGAACTTATTTTGCAGGGTCGGACACTATCCTCGTATTCAAATCTTCTGTGATGTATTCGGAGAAGGAACCCGCCTTGCAATGCCGAAGACAATACAAGGCGCCGGACTCATCGTCATTGAAGCCTGGTTCAGGGGCTACTGAGGGAGTCCTGGATTAGGGGGTCTCCGGACAGCCGGACTATCTCCATTGGTCGGACTGTTAGACTATGAAGATACAAGATTGAAGACTTCGTCTCGTGTCCGGATGGGACTCTACTTGGCGTGGAAGGCAAGCTAGGCAATATGGATATGGATATCTCCTCCTTTGTAACCGACCTTATGTAACCCTAACCCTCTCCGGTGTCTATATAAACCGAAGGGTTTTAGTCCGTAGGACAACAACCACAACATACAATCATACCATAGGCTAGCTTCTTGGGTTTAGCCTCTCCGATCTCGTGGTAGATCTACTCTTGGACTATCCATATCATCAATATTAATCAAGCAGGACATAGGGTTTTACCTCCATCAAGAGGACCCGAACCTAGGTAAAACATTGTGTCCCCTGCCTCCTGTTACCATCTGGCCTAGACGCACAGTTCGGGACCCCCTACCCGAGATCCGCCGGTTTTGACACCGACACCCACTGCTAAAAAAACTCACGCTTGTGGTGGTTGATCTATCGGAGGCCTCACTGCACAACACCATCCACTCCTGCTGCCCTGCCTTGGAGCGCTTGCTGCTTGTTTTTGGAAAATAAAATTGTATCCGTTGTCTCCAAATAAAGTCGCCCCACCTTGTAAGCATTAGAATTTTCTTTAAAGGAGAGGATCTCATCATCAAAGACGCCCCTTCACTCCAAAGGCTGCTCCTTGATTATCATTATGCACCTTCGCAAATAACTATGGTCTTTGCGCCTAAACTGGAGACCTTGGGCGTAATTCCCGATCTGTTTGAAGGTTACAAGATGGTGGTTGGCTCCACACTTATTCAGGTACTGTATATTATCATCAACACTTTTGTAATCATAAGCTGCATTTTTCATTCGTGTGCGTAAGTTTTATATCATCAACACTATTGTAATCATAAGCTACATTTTTCATTTGTGCGCATAATCTTTATGTAATCTTGGAGTATGCTTTTGGTACTAATATTATGTTCTATGCTCAATGAAGATTTTGTCCATGGGTACCCTATCAATGGTGCTGGATTCTGTCAAGACCTTACGTACCAGTACGTGGTGTTTTGATCTGAACATGGTTATCGGCTTGTTTCGATGCTTTTCATGTCTAGAGAATTTGTATATACAGGTGATGTGAAGGAAATATGCCCTAGAGGCAATAATAAAGTTGTTATTTATATTTCCTTATATAATGATAAATGTTTATTATTCATGATAGAATTGTATTAACCGGAAACTTGATACATGTGTGAATACGTAGACAAAACAGAGTGTCCCTAGTACGCCTCTACTTGACTAGCTCGTTGATCAAAGATGGTTAAGTTTCCTGACCATAGACATGTGTTGCCATTTGATGAACGGGATCACATCATTAGGAGAATGATGTGATGGACGAGACCCATCCGTTAGCTTAGCATAATGATCGTTAAGTTTTATTGCTATTGCTTTCTTCATGACTTATACATATTCCTTTGACTATGAGATTATGCAACTCCCGAATACCGGAGGAACACCTTGTGTGCTATCAAACGTCACAACGTAACTGGGTGATTATAAAGATACTCTACAGGTGTCCCCGAAGGTTTCACTGGTACACGTCGGTGCTATACAAATGGTTTTTAACCCCTTTCCACGACGCCATTTGGCACCGTCGCCAAGTGAGTGTGGGCGATAGGGGGTCCTTCCTAGATGACCCAAAAATCGTCTGGGATAGGCCCTCCTGGGACAGAGGCTGGGGCCATGTGTGATTGGGCGAGGCATCGAAACCCAATCATTTTCGTAGGTATGTACATCCCACACGGTAATCCGAGAAAATCATTTCCGTAGGTTTGTACATCCCATATGGTGAATCCCAGAAAATCATTTCCTTAGGTATGTACATCCCACACGGTGAATCCAAGGAATACGTTTCCATTCTTATGTACATCCCACATAGTCAATCCAGGGAAAACGTTTCCGTTCATATGTACATCCCACACAGTTTTATGTATGCGCTCGTGTGTGAAAGGTGTGACTATCACACACGCTCTGCCTTGGTTAACTGTTTGCTTTCATTAACTACATCACACATGACTTGATGTAGAAAACTATGTGGAATTGGGCTATCCATCACTAGCGCTTTTACTGCCAGAACCGTTTGCAAAGTTCCATGACCGTCTGTTCTCTTTTTATTTTTGCTTGTAATTTATTATTCGAATTGGAAATTTTGAAATATGAAACATGCAATTCAAATTCTCAGCACAATGGTTCAACAACGAATCCATAAATAAAATTGCCAGTACAATATGTTCAAATTATAGGATTAGGCAGCTATTAACTATGATGAACCATAGTATTTAAAGGCGGTAAAGGTGAAGAGACAAGTGTAAATCATTTTGACTGCCGACGGTGTTGAAGAAGCAGAATGCCCATAATGTGCCTTCCTGCATGCCATATGCATGAACCACTTTTGTCCAACCCCTTATGACGATCACCCACCCATCCTTCACCGCCTTCAAGAAGACTTCTAGAGCATTATCATGGTAGCATGAATTATATACTTTAACCTTAGTTGCCTCCACTCTGGTCATGTAGTTTGCAAGGTAATCATCAGTAAATAGCTTCAGAAACCATTGAAAAGAGAAAAATATCAGATACTGAGGTCTAATAGAGTGACTTGTTGTGGGCAGGGGAAAAGACAACACATTACTTACCATCCTAAAGTTCACTGTTGTCTTTGACAAAGTGTAAATAAAGAGCTTAATTCCAATCACCCATTTCTTCCGCCTAACAATCTTTCTTAGTTTCCTCACTTGATGCTTGTTCATGAGTATCTCATTGCCCTATACGCAAAAGGGATCGAAGCGTGGATCAGTACCACTCATATATGTACCTACAAGCAACCAGTAAATGTTAGAAGCTAAACTGAGATTGCACAAATGATGTTAAATACAACTACCTATGTTCCTAGGTACAAGTATTTTTTTGAGATTTCAATATGAACTACATACAGATGTACATAGAATTATAGATATAGTTTAGATTAGAATCTAGATTCACTCATTTTGCTCCTTATGTAGTCTATATTGGAATCTCTAAAAATACTTACATTTAGGAATAGATGGTGTATAAGACATGGGATGCAACTAACCTCGACGGCAAACAACATCATCACCCATTGTAGCCCTGTGTAAGTACATGGAAAGCCAATGTTAACTACAACAGGGTTAACATCCACCAAAAATAGCAAATGGTAATAAAACGACAGCATCTGTAGTGATATCTTCATTTTGAAAGAGTAGCACGGTAGCAAAGGGACGGATTGAAAAATAGATACAACTGTTAATTGCAACAGACTTAACAACATCCTAATTCATGTCTTGTAAGTTTGTATCCATTGAAATACAACTCTTTAAAAATGGATACAACTGTTAATTGCAACATGCTTAATGGCCATTGAAACCGGTACTGATAAAAATGCAATTGGCGGAGTTAAACATCACAGGGAAGGTGCTGCCAGAGCAGATAATGGCCCAGTTGTCTATAAAAAGGTAGGGAAAATAGCTAAAACATGTTAGGCATGTTTACTACAACATGCTTAATACATCAACCATACAAAACATAGCCATTAATTGGAACTGGTGTTGGTAAGATTGAACTGGTGGGTACATACTTGGTAAGTCATGAGAGGTAGTTGCTGGGGCACTTCATCTTGGCCAGAGCCCGCCCAAAGTCAGCGGCGGCGGAGACGAGCTGTTCCTCCGGGTCGAAGCATGGATCAGTGACACTGACATGTGTACCTAAAGGCAACCAGTAAATGGTAGAAGTTAAATTGCAATTGCACAAATGATGTGAAATACTGTAAGACATGGGATGCAGCTAACCTCGACGACAAACAACAGCATCAGCCGTTATGACAAACAACAGCATGTTAAGTAAAACAGGGTTAGCATCCACCAAAATAGCAAATGAGCAGTATCTCTAGTATATCTTCATTGCAGAGAGTAGCATGGTTGAAAATGGACAAATTAAAAAAGGATAAACTATTAATTGCAACAGGCTTAACAACTTCCTAAGTCATGTTTTGTAAGTTTGTAGCCATTGAAATACAACTATTTAAAAATGGATTCAACTGCTAATTGCAACAGGCTTAATAGACATTGAAACCGGTACTGATAAAAATGCAATCGACATAGTTAAACATCACAAGGCAGGTGCTGCCAGAGCAGAGAATGTCCCAGATGTCTATAAAAAGGTAGGGAAAGTAGCAAAAATGTGTTAGGCATGTTTACTAGAGCATGCTTAATACATCGACTGTACAGAACATAGCCGTTAATTGCAACTGGTATTGGTAAGATTGAACTGGTGAGTACATACTTGGTAAGTCCTGAGAGGTAGTTGCTGGGGCACTTCATCTTTGCCAGAGCTCGCCCAAATTCAGCGACGACAGAGGCGAGCTATTCCTCCGGGTCGAAGCATGGATCAGTGCCACTGACATGTTGTAACGCCCTCGATGTGGCTATATCTCCTACGTGTCAAAGCACGACTTAGAGGCATAACCGCATTGAAAGCAATGTTGCAAGTAAGGTAATCTTCACAACAACCCATGTAAATAGATAATAGGGGAAAAAGGATACATGATTGGCTTACACTCGCCACGTCACACAAATACATGAATAACATTACAATCATCCAATACACTCATGGTCCGACTATGATACCAAAATAAAAGATCAACCCCAACATGCGACACGGTCCCCGATCGCCCAACTGGGCACCACTACTGATCATCTGGGAAAGACACATAGTAACGACGAGAGTCTTCATCGAACTCCCACTTGAGCTCAAGCGCATCGTCTGGAACGGTAACATCAGTCCCTACATCTGGTTTTGGAAGTAAACTGTGAGTCACGGGGACTCAGCAATCTCGCACCCTCGCGATCAAGACTATTTAAGCTTATAGGTAAGGCAAGGTAATATGTGGAGCTGCAGCAAGCGACTAGCATATATGGTGGCTAACATACGCAAACGAGAGCGAGAAGAGAAGGCAAAGCACGGACGAAATAACTATGATCAAGAAGTGATCCTAGAACAACCTACGTCAAGCATTACTCCAACACCGTGTTCACTTCCCGGACTCCGCCGAGAAGAGACCATCACGGTTACACACGCGGTTGATTCATTTTAATTAAGTTAAGTTTCATGTTATCTACAACTAGACATTAACAAATTCCCATCTGCCCATAACCGCAGGCACGGCTTTCGAAAGTTCAAATCCCTGCAGGGGACTCCCAACTTAGCCCATCACAAGCTCTCACGGTCAATGAAGGATATTCCTTCTAGAGGGAAGATCCGATCAGGCTCGGAATCCCGGTTACAAGACATCCTCGACAATGGTAAAACTAAACCAGCAACACCGCCCGAATGTGCTGACAAATCCTGATAGGAGCTGCACATATCTCGTTCTCAGGGCACACCGGGTTGTCCAAGGTTCCGGTAGGCCAACCCACAGTTGCCCCTGGTGGCCACCGGCAGCTGACAGGTTGGACCAACACTCAGAGGAGCACTAGCCCGAGGGTTTAAATAAAGATGACCCTTGAGGCCGCGGAACCCAAGAGAAAAATAGGCTAGGTGGCGAATGGTAAAACCAAAGTTGGGCATTGCTGGAAGATTTTTATTCAAGGCAAACTATCAAGGGGTTCCCATTATAACCCAACCGCGTAAGGAACGCAAAATCCGGGAACATAACACCGATATGACGGAAACTAGGGCGGCAATAGTGGAACAAAACACTAGGAAAAAGGCCGAGCCTTCCACCCTTTACCAAGTATATAGGTGCATTAAGATAAACAAGATAATATGGTGATATCCCAACAATAAATAATGTTCCAACAAGGAACGATCTCCAATCTTCACCTGCAACTAGCAACGCTATAAGAGGGGCTGAGCAAAGCGGTAACATAGCCAATCAACGGTTTGCTAGGACATGGTGGGTTAGAGGTTTGACATGGCAATTTGGGAGGCAGGATAAGCAAGTGGTAGGCATCGTAGCATAGGCATAGCAAAAGAGCGAGCATCTAGCAAGCAAAGATAGAAGTGATTTCGAGGGTATGTTCATCTTGCTTGAAAAGTTGTCAGAGTTGACTTGATCCTCATAAGCAAACTCAACGGGCTCCTCGTTCGTGAACTCGTCTCCCGGCTCTACCCAAACAAGACAAATAAGCAAAAGGAACACAATCAACAACGTGCAATGCTCAAACAACATGATGCAAACATGGTATGCTATGTGGGATGCGGTATGTGATGCATATGCAAGATTTGACAAGGAATGATTTAACCTGGACTCAACATGGAAATCCAAGAGTGCCACTGGAAAGGTGAGGTGATTTCGGTTGAAATCGATATAAAGATCATCGGAATCGGATGCACGGTTTGGAAATGGCAAGCAAAACAAATATGGCACCGGTCTGCGATAATCAGCAAATAACCATCTAAATGCATCAAGATAAATATGCTACAGCACTCAAACATGACAACAAAATACATGGCAGGGATCCATTCATGATGCTTGAGAAAAGATGAACACTGAGCTACGGCTAATTCATCCATTAACAGGTTCAAACAAGCATGGCAAAAATGCAAATGACAACAGGTTTCAGACTTACTGAAATTAACACAAGTCTGGAATTTAACATCAGGAAGCACACTTTAGAGCATGAAAACTACATGCTACAGGAACTTAACATGGCAAAGCAAGGCATGTCATGAAGCTACTCAAAGCACTTAACAAAAGTCCCTTAGTGACCTTGAGCCAAAAGGATCAGAAAATACAATTGCAAGCATGTGAACATGGAAAAAACATAAACAGATAACGAGTAGGCATGTTTACGAGCTCGATGCACTCACTATAGAGCATGGCATGACAAACTAAGCATACAACCATCAAGAATACATGGCATAGAAGCTAGACATGGCAAAAACAACATCATAGCATGCATGGATCAATAGCAACATCCTCGGCAAAATCGCTAACAAGTCAACAATCTGCCAGGATTCACGAAATAGAAAAAGTAGAGCTCGATTGACTCAAGCTAGGGTGCTCCATAAATGCAAACAAAGACATGGATGGATAGAGAACCACAATGTTCACAAATCATCCTTACTGATCATCCTCAAAAGAGGGACGGATCACTAGGAAACAACATGAACATATGGCATAATGATAAAATCAGGACAAGGACATGGAGAAATTCTAAGTCCCTGAAATCAACATTACCGATTACGCTACTTTGCAAGCTTGTGCTAGTCACCACAAATGTCACAAAAATACATGGTAAGCACCTCTGTAGAGATGGCATGGCATATAACAAAACACATGTGGAGCTCAGGAGCATATCATGCACACATTAATCATGGCAAAAATGACAAATATCTATTTGATGAAACAGATCTGACAACTATATCACATAGCCCTCTTCCAACAGCATTTCGGGCATCAATATGAGCTCAAATGAAAATGATGCCATGAGATGAAATGATGTACTCGTCGATAAGAACATTTTGATATGCTACACGCACAAATCGGAGCTACGGATGCGGAGTTACGACATGCCAAAGTTTGCCAAAAAACTAGGGTTTCGGGGGATAAAAAAATCAACTGTCTCCTAGATTTGGATCCGGCCCGAAAGTACTGTAGCAGCGCGGCGCGATTCCCGAGGTGGATCTCAAGCTCACCGGAGTCGGCGTCGGACCTCGCCGGGGACTTGCCGGAGAGGAGGAGGCGAGGCGAGGTGAGGTCGGCGCGGTGGGGGCCGAGGCAGCGCGCGGGTCGACGCCGGGGAAGACACGATTCCCGAGGTGGATCTCGAGCTCAGCGGAGTCGTCGTCGGACCTCGCCGGGGACTTGCCGGAGAGGAGGAGGCGAGGCGAGGTGAGGTCGGCGCGGTGGGGGCCGAGGCAGCGCGCGGGTCGACGCCGGGGAAGACGAAGGAGCCCCGGGCGCGGAGCTTGGCGGCGGGGTCCGGCGACCTCGCTGCGACCGGCGAAGGCAAGCGGCGGCCGGAGTCGAAGACTCTCCGGTGCGGAGGACGAAGTGGGGTGGCACGGTCGGACGTGCGGGCGGGCGCGGACGGGCCGGGAGGGCCCCGCCTGGGCTCGCGGGCCCGCGGGGTCGGCGGCGATGTGGGCGCCCGGGAGGGCGAATCAGACGGTGACAAGTGGCGGCGGCGAGGTGAAAATGAACATGTCCGTCGGTGGAATTTTGTCCGGTGGCGGCGGGGATGAAAAGAACTAGGGTTAGGGTAGGAGAAGACCCGGAAATTTCGAGGGGAGACCTATAAATAGGGATAGGAGGAGCTAGGAAGCTCAGAATGAGGTGCGGTTTTCGGCCACGCGATCGTGATCGAACGCTCTAGATGATGGAAGGGTTTTAGGTGGGTTTTGGACCAAATTTGAAGGGTGTTGGGCTGCAACACAAGCGAGGCCTTCTCGGTCCCTCGGTTAACCGTTAGAGTATCAAACGAAGTCCAAATGGCGCGAAACTTGACAGGCGGTCTACCGGTAGTAAACTAAGGCCGCATGGCAAGTCTCGGTCCAATCCAGAAATGTTTAACCCCCACACACGAAAAGAGGTAGAAAAGAACACCGGAGGAGATAGGAGCGCCGGAATGCAAAACGGACAACAGGGAAAATGCTCGGATGCATGAGATGAACACGTATGCAAATGCAATGCACATGATGACATGATATGAGATGCATGAAAAAGGAAACAACACACGGAGACAAAAACCCGAACCCAAGGAAAATAAAAAATAACTTAGGCTGGAAACGGCAAGAGTTGGACTACAGAAAAGGTAAATTACATCCGGGGTGTTAGACATGTGTACCTATATTCAACCAGTAAATGGTACAAGTTAAAGTGCAATTGAAAAAATTATGTGAAATACTGTAAGACATGGGATGCAGCTTACCTCGACGGCAAACAAAAGCATTGGCTGTTATGACCCTACGTAAGTACATGGATAGGCATGTTAAGTACAATAGGGCTAGCATCCACTAAAAATAGCAAATGGGCAACATCTCTAGTGATATCCTGAGTCATGTATTGTAAGTTTGTTGCTGGTAATGGTGAAATTGAGCTGGGCACAGTAATATTTGAACATCATCATACATCTCCATTGTATCTACTTTTCCAAACACTTTTGCCCTTGTTTTGGAATCTAACTTGGATGATTTGAATGGAACTAACCCAGACTGATGCTGTTTTCAACAGAATTGACATGGTGTTATTTTTGTGCAGAAATAAAAGTTCTCGGAATGACCTAAAAATCAACGGAGATTATTTTTGGAATATAAAAAATACTGGCGAAAAGATCCATGTTAGGGGGCCCACACCCTGTCCACGAGGGTGGGGGTGCGCCTACCCCCTGGGCGCGCCCCCTGCCTCGTGGGCCCCTGATGCTCCACCAGATCCATCTTGACTCCATATATTCGTGTTTGGGGCAAAAAAAGTAAGAGAGAAGGATTCAACGCATTTTACGATACGGAGCCACCGCCAAGCCCTAAACTCTCTCGGGAGGGCTGATCTGGAGTCTGTTCGGGGCTCCAGAGAGGGGAATCCGTCGCCATCATCATCATCAACCTTCCTCCATCACCAATTTCATGATGCTCACCGCCGTGCGTGAGTAATTCCATCGTAGGCTTGTTGGACGGTGATGGGTTGGATGAGATTTATCATGTAATTGAGTTAGTTTTGTTAGGGTTTGATCCCTAGTATCCACTATGTTCTGAGATTGATGTTGCTATGACTTTGCTATGCTTAATGCTTGTCACTAGGGCCCGAGTGCCATGATTTCAGATCTGAACCTATTATGTTTTCATGAATATATGTGAGTTCGTGATCCTATCTTGCAAGTATATAGTCACCTATTATGTGTTATGATCCGTTAACCCCGAAGTGATAATAATTGAGATACTTACCTGTGATGACCATAATTGAGGAGTTCATGTATTCACTATGTGTTAATGCTTTGGTCCAGTACTCTATTAAAAGGAGGCCTTAATATCCCTTAGTTTCCAATAGGACCCCGCTACCACGGGAGGGTAGGACAAAAGATGCCATGCAAGTTCTTTTCCATAAGCACATATGACTATATTCGGAATACATGCCTACATTATATTGATGAACTGGAGCTAGTTCTGTGTCACCCTATGTTATAACTATTGCATGAGGAATCGCATCTGACATAATTATCCATCATTGATCCATTGCCTACGAGCTTTTCACATATTGTTCTTCGCTTATTTACTTTTCCGTTGCTACTGTTACAATCACTATAAAACCAAAAATATTACCTTTGCTACCGTTACCACTACTATCATATTACTTTGCTACTAAATACCTTGCTGCAGATATTAAGTTTCCAGGTGTGGTTGAATTGACAACTCAACTGCTAATACTTAAGAATATTTTTTGGCTCCCCTCGAATCAATAAATTTGGGTTGAATACTCTACCCTCGAAAACTGTTGCGACCCCTATACTTGTGAGTTATCAAGACTATTTTTTGGCACCGTTGCCGGGGAGCATAGCTCTATTCTTTGAGTCACTTGGTATTTATATCAGCTGGTCACTATGAAGAACTTGAAAGATCAAAGAACCAAGATTTTTCCCTCAACTACGAGGGGAGGTAAGGAACTTCCATTTAGCTCTGCACTTGATTCACCTTCTGTCTTGAGTAAACTTGCGACACCTACACCTGCTATTCATTCTGATATGTCGCACGTTATTGATGATGCAACTTCTGCTTTGCATGATACTTATGATGAAACTACTTCTATGCTTGATAATACTGTGCCACCAGGTGAATTTCTTGATGAACAACTTGCTAGGGTTAGAGAGAATGAAATTATTGAAACTGATAATATTGATGAAAGTGATGATGAATATTCTCCCCCTAAATATGAATTGCATGTTGTGCCTGAGGGTTATGTTACGGATGAGGAAACTGCTAGAGACTTTCTTGCCTGCAATGATAGATCTGATACTAAGAAATTATTAGCTAAGCTTAAAGAAAAATCCTTGAATGCTAGAATGAAATATGAACCTGCTTTTGCTACTTCACCTATCTTTATTACTGATAAGGATTATGATTTCTCCGTCGATCCTGAGTTAATTACTTTGGTTGAATCTGATCCTTTTATGGCTATGAATTTGAAACTGTTGTGGCACATCTTACTAAATTAAATGATATAGCCACCCTGTTTACTCATGATGAGAAAACTCGCTATTACTTTAGCCTTAAGTTGTTTTCGTTCTCATTAAAGGGTGATGCTAAAACATGGTTCAATTCTCTTGATCCTGGTTGTGTGTGTAGCCCCCGGGATATGATTTATTACTTCTCTGCTAAATATTTCCCCGCTCATAAGAAACAAGCTGCCTTAAGGGAAATATATAATTTTGTGGAAATTGAAGAAGAGAGTCTCCCACAAACTTGGGGGAGGCTTCTCCGATTACTTAATGCTTTGCCTGATCATCCTCTTAAGAAAAATGAAATATTTGATATCTTTTATAATGGACTAACTGATGCTTCCAGAGATTACTTGGATAGTTGTGCTGGTTGTGTTTTCAGGGAAAGAACTGTTGATCAAGCTGAATTGCTATTGAATAATATGTTGACTAATGAAAATAATTGGACACTTCCTGAACCAACTTCTAAGCCAACTCTGAAGAAAAGGGGTATTCTATTTCTCAGTCCTGAAGATATGCAAGAGGCAAAGAAATCTATGAAATAAAAAGGTATTAAAGCTGAAGATGTTAAGAATTTACCACCTATCAAAGAAATACATGGTCTTGATAACCCGACACATGTAGTAAAGGTAAATTCTCTCTATAGATTTGATGAAGGTGATATCCCTCGTTATAAGTCTGCTATCCAATGCTTAGATGAGTTTGATAATTTTATTGTTAAACAAGAAAACTTCAATGCTTATGTTGGTAGACAATTGAAACATAATTCTCATATGCTTGAACACTTGACTGATTATATGTCTAGAGTTAAAGGTGAACTTAAACTTATTAGTAAACATGCTTCTATGGTTACCACTCAAGTAGAACAAGTACTTAAAGCTTAGAATGATTTGCTCAATGAACTAAATAATAAGAAGAATGGTAATGTTGTTAGAGTTATGACTAGAGGGGGTAAAATGACTCAAGAACCTTTATATCCTGAGGGCCACCCTAAGAGAATTGAGCAAGATTCTCAGAGAACTACTGTTGATGCACCCAGTTCTTCTAAGAAGACGAAGAAAAATGATTGGACTTTGCATGCTTCTAGTGAACCTGTTGTTGACACACTTGAGAATCCCAATGATATTTCTATTTCTGATGCCGAAACACAATCTGGTAATGAACATGAACCTAGTGATAAAGTTAATGATGATGTTCATGCTGATGCTCAACCTAGCAATGATAATGATGTAGAGATTGAACCTGCTGTTGATCTTGATAACCCACAATCAAAGAATCTACATTATGATAAGAGAGACTTTGTTGCTAGG
Organism: Triticum dicoccoides; assembly: GCF_002162155.2. Lineage (NCBI taxonomy): Eukaryota > Viridiplantae > Streptophyta > Magnoliopsida > Poales > Poaceae > Triticum > Triticum dicoccoides. Next base: position 146,484,179 of record NC_041380.1, on the reverse strand, counting down.
AAGCACGGTAAAGAGAGAACCATGGGTTCAGAAACCCATGCCTTTCCCCCCTAAACCATCCAAGAAAAAGGATGATGAGGATTTTGAGTGCTTTGCAAAAATGATTAGACCTATCTTTTTGCGTATGCGTTTGACTGATATGCTTAAAATGAATCCTTATGCTAAGTACATGAAGGATATTGTTACAAATAAAAGAAAGATACCGGAAGCTGAAATTTCCACCATGCTTGCTAATTATACTTTAAGGGTGGAATACCTAAGAAACTTGGAGATCCAGGAGTACCAACTATACCATGCTCCATTAAAAGAAACTATGTTAAAACTGCTTTTTGTGATCTTGGAGCTGGTGTTAGTGTTATGCCTCTCTCTTTATATCGTAGACTTGATTTGAATAAGTTGACACCTACTAAAATATCTTTGCAAATGGCTGATAAATCAACTGCTATACCTGTCGGTATTTGTGAGGATGTGCCTGTTGTGGTTGCAAACGTTACTATTTTAACAGACTTTGTTATTCTTGATATTCCTGAGGACGATAGTATGTCGATTATCCTTGGTAGACCCTTCTTGAATACTGGAGGGGCTGTTATTGATTGCAACATAGGCAATGCCACTTTCATGTTAATGGTAATGAGCATACGGTACACTTTCCGAGGAAGCAACCTCAAGTCCATAGTATCAATTCTATTGGAAAAATTTCAACGATTATTATTGGAGGTTTTGAATTTCCTCTTCCTACTGTCAAGAAGAAATATAATATTCTTATTATTGGGGATGTGCATATCCCCATTGAGGTAACCTAGTGTTATTCGAAATTTCTCCGATTTATGTTATTTGAAATGAGTTTGTTAACAAGACATGATCAACCTTGTTAGTGGATTCCTTTTGATGAGCATGAGATGGATGAAGTTAGAAAGCAAAACTTTCTATACCCTCTTTTTACTTTCTGTTATTTATATTAAATAAAGTAAAAATAGTATTTTTCTGTCTGTTTTCTGAATTATCCATGCAATAAAAATACCCCGAAAATAAAAGTTTTCCAAATGCCCTGAAAATGAAATATGATTTTTTCCAGAATATTTAAGGATTTTAGGCACTGAGAACACAACAGGGGGAGCAGCCACGTGCCCACGAGGATGGAGGGTGCGCCCACCCCCCTAGGCGCGCCCCGTGCCTCGTGGACCCCACGTGGGTCCCCTCCACTTATTCTTGCACCCACACACTTTGTCTTGCTCTAGAAAAAATCATCCACAAACTCAAACCCGAGTTCTAGCTCATATTGCTGCCATTTTCGATCTCCCTGCTCAAAGCTCCATTCACAAAACTGCTTTGGGAGATTGTTCTTCGGTATATGACTCCTCCAATGGTCCAATTAGTTTTTGTTCTAGTGCTTTATTTATTTCAAATATTTGCTACTTAGGTGACCCTGTTCTTGAGCTTGCATGTCAAATTTATGTGGTCAAAAGTAGTTTTAATGCATGGTACGGCCTCTAGGCACTTGTAGGAGTAGTTGCTATCAATTTTGTTGAGTTTGGTTCACTTTTATTTTAAGTTACTAAATTTTTTAGAAATTTTCAGAAAAAGATGAAGTGATTTTTAGGGGCTCATCGAGCCGGAGCTCGAATGATAAGAAAAGTGAAGAGAACAAGAAGCCCAAGTATAATCTCCCTCGTACTGCGGAGGTTCGGCCATGTGAATGGCCTTGTGATGAGTTCTTGAGAGAAGCCGGGATTCATGAAGATTTTTATTATTTGGCTGAGAATGCAGGCCTCACCACCTTCCTCCACGACCAGCGTGAACAGTATCTCTTACTCACCAATATTTTTTTGCAAAATTTTCATTTCCATGCTAGGAGATCGCCACCTTCGATGAAATTTTATTTATATGATGAGCATAAGGAGATGTCACTTTATAATTTTTGTCGGGTCTGTTTGATACCCTCTGAGGGCAGCATAGAGGAACCACATCGTAATGATGTGGAGGGATTTATTGATACAATTGTTGTAGGGCAAACGAGGAAAGTTTCCGATGGAAGAATCACTAGCATACATTTTCCTGTTCTATGTTACTTTGCAATATTCGCTAGTAGATGCTTAATTGGTCGCGGGAACTGTGGAAACCTTAGTGCCCCTGATATTGTTATTTTGCTCCATGCCTTGTTTCATGATACTACTTTCAGTTTAGGCGCTATTGTTGCTAAACGGTTACATCTGAACCGTACTAAGAGCCCCGTCCTCGGAGGCATCTTTGCCTCGCGCCTTGCTGCACACTTTAATATACCTATCAGACATCATGAGAAAGAGGAAAAGTTGTTGCCTCCTATTGTTCTAGATTATAAGAGTATGGTAGCACATGAGTTTATTGTTAAGGATTGATAACCCACAAGTATAGGGGATCGCAACAGTTTTCGAGGGTAGAGTATTCAACCCAAATTTATTGATTCGACACAAGGGGAGCCAAAGAATATTCTCAAGTATTAGCAGCTGAGTTGTCAATTCAACCACACCTGAATAACTTAATATATGCAGCAAAGTGTTTAGTAGGAAAGTAATATGATAGTAGTGGTAACAGTAGCAAAAGGTAACGATAGCTAAAGTAATATTTTTGGTGTTCTGTAGTGATGATAACAATAGCAACGGAAAAGTAAATAAGCGAAGAACAATATATGGAAAGCTCGTAGGCAATGGATCGGTGATAGATAATTATGCCGGATGTGGTTCATCATGTAACAGTCATAACCTAGGGTGACACAGAACTAGCTCCAATTCATCAATGTAATGTAGGCATGTATTCCGAATATAGTCGTACGTTCTTATGGAAAAGAACTTGCATGATGTCGTGGGTTTGTCACGACAGATGTCCTCATGAAAGGACTTAGTCGTGGAGTCATCGCTATAGGTTAGCTTAAAGGGGTTAAACCGGACAAGGGGACATGAGAGGTTTTATACTAGTTCAGCCCCTTCGATGAAGGTAAAAGCCTACGTCTAGTTGTGATTGGTATTGCTAGGGTTTCGATGACCAGGGAGCGAATCCACTTTGCCTGGCTCTCGAGTTGTTGTCTGTTGTCCTCAAACCGCAGTCGAGTCGTCCCTTTATATACATAGGTCGACGCCCGACGGTTTACAGAGTCCCGAGGCCGGATCATAGATGTATCCGGCTCGGTCTCTATTCCTCTAACTTACAATACAAGTTACATGACAACGTCGGTTTACATCTACAGGCTTTAACCCGCCTTTGGGCCTTGGGCCTTCGTAAAACGCCACCACCTTCACGTCTTCATGGGCTTCTATCCTCGTGGAGCTAACCCGGCCACTCCTAGCCGGTTTACCTCCAGTAATCATATCCCCAACATTAGGCCCAGATTGATTTGAACACGTTCATGTCAATCTTCAATACTTAGAAAAATTCTTGCCCAGTCATCTTCATATAAATCTGGTAAACCGCCGTGATGTCATCCTTTAGATCCATAGTAAACTGCCCTACCGTCATCTATTCATTGAAGCCGAAGATTCCCTTCATTAATGTATATCCAACCATCGAGGTGACACCCTTATTAACTATCCATTTTTGAGCTCCTCGATTCCCGCACTCGTCGCTTTACCGCTTCACCTTATAAATAGGACCACGGGTCCTTCTCGTTTTTCCCCTTCGTCTCCTTCACTTCTTCTTCCTCCTCACGTCATCTCTGCCCCTGAGCGCCGCCGCCGTCACCGAGCTTCACCTCTGCTTCGGCAAAGGCCGGTGCATCGACCTGATCGTGCCAGAGAAACATGGTGATACTCCGTTGCTTCCTCCTGCACCAGTAAGTTCCTCTTCTTCTTACCCCAGATCCGCCATTAGGGTTCGGTGTTCTTCATAGCTTGAAGTTGTTCCTCCTTCAGTAATACCAATGGCCAGTTAGATCTGATTGTTTTCAGCGCCGTTTGTAGTTTAATCTCCTTTCTTCTTGTTAAGGCATCTGCTTGATATCAAACTCATCTGAACTGTACTGAACCTTTTGAGCGGTTGAGATTAGACCAAAATATATTTTGATTATCCAACCCACAGCAGATCTGAAATTCCCATGCTAAAATGTAAAATATATTTTACCTTACTTAGTCCTTTTCACCTTAGATCTGTATCCTCTTTACCACATAGGCGGTTTACCTTTGTAAAAGCAATCTATCATATACCATTAGCCCTAAGGTGAACCGGAGAAGCCCTTTACCTCCATAATTAGACCCCGGTTTAACAATATGTGCATTCCTTTGTTCTGATATTGCCTTGTCATTCATTATAGTATCGGCCTCTGGTTTGCACAATTTACATACTTGTACGTCTTTGTTCCGTCGCATCTTATGTATTCCTATGAATGGTTTGTAAACCGGTATTTTCTTTCATCTTTTCGTTTGCAATGGCCAAACCGTTTTATGCTTGCAACTGGGCTCCTTCCCAGGTTACCAAAGAATAGCTTAACAGAATGGTCAGAATTGGTACTTTGCCCAAAAAGAATGAGATCCGGTGGCGAGTTCCAAGAACAGAGAATCCCCCTACCTCTAAGCAGGGTGAGGTAGTGGTATTTGTTGACCATATAGGCCATGGTTTCAAACTGCCTGGGTCAAAGTTTTTCCGGGATGTGCTTTCCAGTTTCCAGCTCCATCCTCAAGACATTGGACCCAACTCAGTGTCTAATATATGCAATTTCCAAGTCTTCTGTGAGGTGTACTTACAAGAAGAACCAACTGCTGAGTTATTCCGGGACTTTTTTCATCTGAACCGGCGCACTGAATTCGTAGACGGACCCAACACTGAACTTGGTGGCGTCTCTATTCAAAAAAGGAAAGAGGTTGAATTCCCTCATGCCAAGGTGCACAATCACCCCAAAGATTGGAACCAAACATGGTTCTACTATAAAGATACTTCCCCTGAAGACGAGAATCCTCTACCGGGTTACCGCGCCCACCGGCTTTCCAACACTCACCCACTGCCGCAACGTTTGAGTACTACGGAATGGGCCTCATATGCCCCTCAACTTGCCAAGCTCTGGACCTTTATGGCCAACAGTTTATCAGGCGTTGACTTTGTGTGTTGCTGGATATCCTGGAGCATCTTGCCATTAAGCCGCCACTCTGGTTTAATGTGTGAGTACACTGGTGAATTAGAAGACTCCCAACATCACATCAACCTTCAATTAACCGATGAAGAAGTCACTGAAAGTGCCAAGAAGATTTTGAACGAATCGGAATCTGTCTGTCGTCAAACCGGCCAGAACCCCTTTTACACAAAAAACAAACTGTCATCTGTAAGTACTGTCCTTCCTTTTCATCTTTGACATCTTTTTAAACTGTTCAACCTTTAAATAACCTTCTGCTTGTCTATAAATAGGGTGATGATCCATTCTGGAAGAAGAAACCTGCAGAGAAAGCGGCAAAGCCATCCCCTCCCAAAGCAAAAGCCGTCAAGAAAACCTCAAAGTGGAAGGCAGTTGAACACATCAGCATGGAACTTGATGACGATGCAGATGAACCAGAAGTTGAGGTAGAACTTGATTCACTTGGCTCCCTTTTCATGCATCTCATTAACAATGATACTTATCAGGAGGACGTGGAGGGCAGCCATGCTAACGATGTAGAGGTAATTACCCTTTCCTCCGGTTTAGACTCTATGCCAACACAAAAAACCCGTCAAGCGGTCTGGAAAGTAAGCTTTTTCTCATCCTCTTGCTTACTTGGATCCAACATTTATTTTGAAGACACAGCAGCACGAGGCTCGCTGGACAACCCGGCATAGCGGCCAATAGGTCACTTCGGCTGGTTTACCTGACACCCTGGTTCGGAAGCGCCGATCTGAGGTCTCCCCCACTTCTGACAATTCTTATCCCAAGGCAGGTTATTTCCGACAACCTCTTAATCCGTCCGATTCAAATTATCAGGCGACACCTCCCTCATCCTCTGGCGAGTCAACAGCGACCCAACTTCCTCCTCTCAAAACCATAGCTGGGTAAGTACTTGAACTCCTTCTTTTGATGTTGTTCGTACCTTGTAGTGTGCTTTAACTTTCACATCTGTTGCTATTTTAGGGCCAAAGCTAGACCTAAGAAAAAGGCTCGGGTGAACAATCCACGCAAAGACCAGGTGGTTCGTGAACCAGAGCAAACGGGTGAACCAAAACAGACGGCTGAACCGGAGGGTCCAAATCCAGAAGCCATGTTTGATGAACCACCCCTCAAACTCTGAATATTGATAATCAACCAAAAACTAACACTGCTGTTCCTGACAGTGAACCGGAAGATCCAATCCAGGCTGACGACAGGTCTTCCAGTCCAATGAGAGCCACTGACACTCCACCATCACCCGTAAAAACGATCGGAGGCCAAGGAAACAATGTTATCATTACCGGTATGGGCCACAGCTCTCCTGGCCATCCTATAATCTTGGCCAAACATAGTGCCAAGGAAGAGCGTGTTGCAATGGAGAGGGGTAAATGGAGCACTGATTTGTCAAGCTACTCCCATCTCAGCGCTGAAGAACTCCACTCCGGTTTCTTAAACCGTCTACACTCAAACCGTGATTATGAAGCCGGTTTGGTAAACCTGATGAAGGAACTCTATGAGGTATTTTCACCACCTTTCCTTTCTTGATTCCAAAGTATAGACATCAGCCCAAGTAGCCCCCAAGGGCCGGTTTATGATGTTAATCCTAAACCGGGACTTTGTAATATCTTAATCCTTGCATGCTGATCCTCAATATGTCAAGTCCTCAGTAAAAAACAAAACCGATTTTTTATCATTGCATTCATGTAGTTTTCATCAGTGTAGGCCCCAAGGGCCGGTTTAGCTTTGCGAGGTAAACCGAGTCTTGAATCAATACGTCAGCGTTGAACAGATGTACATTAGCCCCCAAGTGTTAAGGATAACGCTTGCATTGTACTTGAGACTTGTGAAAGATTTGTTGATAACAGAGCAAATAGGCATTAGCCCCCAAGTACAAAGTGCATAACTTGTTATACGCTTGGTACTTAGAAAATACATATCCCGTTGTTGATATATCTTCGCCGTTGCAAGCCGAGCTGAGTAAGAGGGATGCTCAAACTGCTGATCTTCAAGAGAATGTAAAGTCACAACAGGCAGAGGCTTCCAAAGCCAAAGAGGAGCTGACCAATGCCCTAGCAGCTATGGAGAAGTTGAAAGAGACCTTCAACAAGGAGCATGCTGACTGGGAAACAGAAAAGGCTGGTTTAACCAGCAAAGCCGAGGACCCAGAAACAACCCTGAAGCCAGTGGTAGACGAACTGACCAGCTTGAAGCGGCAGATTGATGCCATGACATCCGCTATGTTTGGTAAGTCCCTCCGCATGCCATTTGTCTAATTCATAAAATCTTATCATTGACCGGTTTACTAATACTAAACCGTGACAGGCACCTGCATTGCTCATCTGGGATCTGATATGCAGATGAAGCTCAAAGCGGCGTACACCTTAATGGAACAGCTATATTCTGGATCCCAATGTGCAATTTGTGTTGTAGCATATAACAAGCCGGCGCCATCGTTGATAAAGGAAACTCTTGAGAAGCTGGCCATGCTGCCTGCCCGGATTACAGAACTGAAGAAAGCAGCCGCAAGAGCAGGAGCACCGACCGCACTAATCCGGGCCAAGGCATGGATTCCGTATCTTGAAGCGGCAGATATCATTAAAGGATATCCAAGTGTGAAGGAGGACGGCTCAGACTTCAACAATGATGACCTCCGAAAACTGACAAAGGAGATGCGGCCAATAGCCAGCAAACTGGCGGAGGACACAAACCTATCTCATTTCCAACCGGTTTATGATGCTGAAGGAAAGAGACAGCCTACCGTGATCCATGAAGTTGAAGAACTTATGCTCCTGACATTGATCCCTCCAGCCTTATCCATGAAGAGGCCGTGTTTCAAGCTTTAACCGGAATTGATTGGTCAACGGTTGATTTCCAGCGTCTGGGAGGGATGAAGAAAATGTGACTGCACAAGATGACCCTCAAGCGTCAAGCCGTCTCGATGAAGCATCTTAGACCGACGACCGGTTTACAAGCTATAGTCTGCTACTGCTTGAAAGCAATTATTCAATTTGGGCCGTTTTGAAGCTCCTTGTAATAAGACAGTGGAAACACCTTTATCTGTCATGCCATCGAGCATGCTGATGTTGCTTGATATTTTGAAAACTTGTTTCACTTTTGGGATCTATTTATGCATAGTCCATGATGATTTGTGTTCCTGCATACAATAACTTGAAAGTGTCCTAGTGGTTTACCACTGGACGGGTCATGTCGTGGTTTTGTCACGGCAGATGTCCTAGATAAAGGACTTAGTCATGGAGCTATCGCGACGGTTTAGCTTGATGGGGTTAAAGAGGACACAGGGGCGCAAGAGAGTTTATACTAGTTCGGCCCCTTCGATGAAGGTAAAAGCCTACGTCTAGTTGTGATGGAATTGATGGCGTTTCGATGACTAGGGAGCAAACAAGCTTTGCCTACGTCTCGAGTCATTGTCTGTTGTCCTTGAACCGCCACCGGGTCGTCCCCTTATATACACGGGTGACGCCCGTCGGTTCACAGAGTCCCAATATCGGCTCATAGATGTGTCTGATTTGGTCTCTACTTATTCCTAACTTATAATACAAGTTAACTACTAACGCCAGTTTACGGCTACAGGCCTTGAACCGACCATGGGCCTTGAGCCCTTATCTGCCTTCTCGGGTTTTAACATACTTAACTACTAACGAAGTTAATCCGGCCCAGATAGTCCGGTTTACGCCCAGTAGTAATATCCCCAACATTAGGCCCCAGATTGATTTGAACATGTTCATGTCAATCCTTTAGCAAAAATCTTCATCTTCAATATCTTCTTGTAGTTTGTTGAATCGCCGTGATATCATCTTCTCTGGTCGTTGTAAACCGGCGTGACGTCACCTATTATAAAGGACTTTAATAGATCTGCGACAATTAAGGCGACATCTTCGTTTCCAAACCCTCGGTCCCTTGATTTTCGTGCCTGACTCCTGTCCCTTGCCTTATAGATAGGACCTAAGGGTCATTTCTTTTTCCCCTCCATGCCCTTCTGCTTCGTCTTCCTCCCGTCGCCCAGCTTTGGAGCTCCGCCGCCACCGTCAACCTCTGCATCAACCTTGGCCGCTGCATCAACCTGGGTGCACCAGAGTACCGCGGCAACCTTCCGCGTCTTTCTCATCTCCAGTAAGTCTTCTGTTCTTTTCAACACAGATCTGTTCTAGGGTTTCATGTTCTTCTAGTGTTCATCGCCTGTTCCATGTTCATACGATAGCTCCTAGATGCGTCTGTGAACCCTTGCTCTGTGTAGCGGTAGGTTTTAGCATCCGCCTTCAGTTTCAAGCCTCAAGACCATAGATCTATATGTATCTCTGCCCATTGATTCAGTACTGTTCTTTTTTGAACCTTGAATATTTTCCTTCTTTTCTGAACTTGCTTCAGATCCGTTGCTGTAGAGAAGTCTTGTGAAATCTGTTTCTGTAAACTTACTCATCTGCTTCAATGTTTAGACCAGGCGGTTTAACTTTGTAGAAAAAATTGCCAAACCGGTATATACCATTAGTCCCCTTTGTTGAACCGCCAGTTGTTGTTGCTTCATAAAGCTCTGGTTTAGATAGATCTGTCTCCGGTTTAACATTGCACATACCAATGTACCTTAATCAATGCATTTTTGAACCGGGATCATCTACTTTGTAGATTTCATCATGGCCAAGCAAGTATATGAGTGCAACTGGGTTCCTTCTCGCGTCACAGAGGCTCAACTGGACGATTTAGTCCTGATCAGCGCCTTAGGCAGCAAAGATACCATCCATTGGAGGGCTCCTGGCAAAGAATTCCCTTCCACACCTCAAGAAGGAGAGGTCATCGTTTTCGTAGATCACTTAGCCCGGGGCTTTAAGCCGCCCGGTTCTAAATTTTACCGGGACGTGTTAGCCGATTTTCAACTCCATCCACAAGATACTGGCCCCAACTCTGTTACAAACATGTGTCACTTCCAAGTGCTCTTTGAGGCGTTCTTTCAAGAGGAGCCCACAGTGGAATTGTTCAGAGACTGTTTCCATCTAAACCGCCGTACTGAATTTACTGACGGCTCCAATACGGAGTTGGGTGGCGTGGCGATTCAAAAAAGGAAAGAGGTCACATACCCTCACGCCAAACTGCACAGCCACCCCAAAGAGTGGAATCAAACATGGTTCTATTGCAAAGACACCTCCCCTGCTGGTGAAAATCCCTTGCCTGGCTTTCATCCGGAGCGGCTCAGCAATACACACCCCTTTCCGCAAAGATTGACTGCCCAGGAGAGAAGCAAATATGCTCCTCAATTGTCGAAGCTCAGAGCCTTTATGGCCAACGGTTTAACAGGGGTTGATCTCGCCCGCTGTTGGATATCATGGAGCATACTTCCCCTTAGTCAGCGCTCCGGTTTGATGTGTGAGTATACTGGCAGTGTTGATGACCCACTGCGACATTCCAACATCCAGCTCACCGATGAAGAAATCACAAAGGCTGTGAATAAGATGCTGAATGAACCGGAGCACATCTGTGCTAAAACCATCCTGCTTCCCTTCTGTGCCACCAACAAACCGCCAGCTGTAAGAGTTTGATTTTTCTTTTTGCTAAATCTTCTATTGATATATCTGGTCATTGTTTAATATCAGTGTCTATGTAACCATGGCAATGATCCGTTTTGGAGCAAGAAACTGCCGCAGGAGAAACCAGAAAAACCAGACAAACTGGAAAGAGCAACCCGGCAAAAGACTAAAGCTGTGAAGAAGACTGCCCACAGGAAAAGAACCACTGCATCCTCTAACCCGGCCCCTGATGATGATGTGGATAATCCGGACCTTGAGGTAGGGCTTGACTCACTTGGCTTATTCTTCATGTGTCTTATTGATGATGATATTTGTCAGGATGATGCCGAAGCCAGCCATGCTGATGCTGCAGAGGTAATTATTCTCTCTTCCGATTCAGAACCTTTGCCTTCACTAAAATCCGTCAGGCAAACCGGAAAGTTAAATTTTCTCATCCTCTTACTTATTTGGATTCCAAATTTCTTATGAAGACCCAACAGCACGAAGCTCGTCGCACAACCCGACACAGCGGCCAGGTAGTTACCTCTGCCGGTTTACCGAACAGTCCGGTTCGAAAATGCCGTTCAAAGGTCTCTAATTTGCTTGTCAGTGCTTGTCCTAAAGCGGGCCGCTTTCGTCAACCTCTTAATCCATCTGACTCCGATTACCAGGTTACTTCCCACTCATCCTCTGGCGAGTCATCGGCTACTCAGCTGCCACCGCTCAAAACGGTGCTTGGGTAAGCTATACTTATCATAATATTTGTAGCACATCGCCTTGGAACATATGTTGTATTTGATTTTGTTTATTCCTTTCAGGGCCAAACCTAGGCCGAGCAAGAAGGCTCGCCTGGACAAAGCGGCCGAAGAAGATGCCGTCCTTGAACCAGGCGAAACACCAGATCTTGAAGCGGCTATTCCTGAGGATATACCCAATGATCCACCGCAGCAAGACGACAATCTTATTGCTGAAGAGAGACCTATTGATACCTCAAGTCCTGTCAATCAGCCCACAAGCTCCATCCGGATTGAGAAATCCACCGGTCCAACAAAGCCTACTGACAAGCCAACAGCCCCAGTGCAAACCGGCGATACCAAGGATGATGAGGTTGTCATTACTGGCATTAGCCATACAGAGCCAAGCAATCCCGTCGCTTTGTCCAAACATTCTGCCATGGAAGAATTTGCTGCCTTTGGCAAAGGTAAGTGGAATGCTGATCTGGCGACTTACGCTTCTCTGAACACCCAAGATATCCATTCTGGCTACCTGAACCGGCTGTATACTAGTCGTGACTATGAAGCTGGTCTGGTTAATATGATGAAAGATAAATATGAAGTAACTTCCATATGCACTTCCTGCTTGTATATTTCAATTCTTGTTGACGCTCCTAGCCCCCGAGGGCCGGTTTGTAATCTTCTTTCAAACCGGGACTTACTAATATAAATATTAATGCTTCGAAATTTGCTGTTGTAGTCCCTAAGGGCCGGTTCAACTTAGCGTAGTTCAACTTTCAAACCGAGATCGCCGCATCAGAATATATATACGAGCAAATAGCCATTAGCCCCCAAGTGCCAAGTTGAATACTTGTATTGATCTTGGGACTTTGTAAGCAATTGAAAGATGAAGATCGAATATGCATTAGCCCCCAAGTGCCAAGTGCATAACTGTCTGCATGCAGGCTGAGCTGAAGATGAAAGAGAGCCAAGTCGCCGATCTCCAAGAAAATCTGAAATCCCAACAAGCTGAAACCTCCAAAGCAAAAGAGGAAGTAACCAGCGCTTTAAGCGCCATGGAACAGCTTAAGGAGGGCTTCAAGAAAGAACGGGCGGATTGGGCCACTGAAAAATCCACTTTAACCAAACGAGCAGAAGATGCTGAGGCTGCACTTAAACCGGTGGTGGACGAACTGGCCAGCATAAAGCGGCATGTGCATGCCATGACCACTGCTATCTTCAGTAAGTTGGTTTGATTTCTAGATTGCTTCAACCGTCTTATAGAGCTACCAGTTTGTAAACCCTTTGTGATACTTCAGGGACACACATTGGTCATCTGGGGTCAGATGTGCGGAAGAAATTGAAAGCCGCCTATACATTGATCGAACAACTGTATACTGGTGCGCAGCGGATCATCTGTACTGCATCCCACAACAAGCCGGTGCCCACTTTGATTCAGGACACTCTGCAGAAACTGTCGGTGCTTCCTGCCCGGGTTGAAGAGCTGAAGAAATCTGCTGCTCGAACTGGCGCGATCAATGCCTTAATCCAGGCAAAAGCTTGGGTGCCGGATTTTGATCCTATTGAAGCGGCTCAGCGCTATCCCAGCCTGAAGGAAGACGGGTCAGAGTTTGGTGAAGCAGATCTGCGAGCAATAAACTGGGAGGTGCGTCCGCTAGCTTGTCAATTGGCTGAAGAAGCAGACTTGTCTCACTATCAAGCCCATTATGACAATCAAAACAAGCGAGTAGCTGCACCAATTCATGAAGCGGAAAATCTTATCCCTCCAATCCATAAGCATATTATGCTCCCGATATTGAACTGTCGTTGCTGATCCATGATGAAGCTGTCTTTCGAGCATTAATGGGAATCGACTGGACAACTGTTGATTTCTAGCTGCTGGGTAGAGAAACTGGAGCTGAGGTGGTGTGGGATGACCCACAACCATCAGGCCAGGCTGGTGACCAAGCTTGAACCGGAAGCCGGTTTAAACTGCTTCTCCTTTGAAAAACAATGATCTTATTTTGGGCACCATGTTGCCTTGTAATAGGCTAGCTGATACTCTTGATCTTAATATGCCTTCGTGCATAACCACTGCAATTTGTGCTTCCTTTGGGTGATGAACTATCCAAAGTATTTTCTGCAACATAAAAAATCTTAAAGTGCCACCGCGGTTTTACCGTCAGGCGGAGTATGATGTCTGCATATGTAAAATCAAAATATCTGAAATTTAAGCATATGATCAAATCTTTGAGGTACATAATACCTGCCATCGTTGGACATGAAGTTGGCTTAGCCAATCTTAAAGCGGAGGTTTATCAACCCACACTGTTTGGAGGAGATAACAGCTCCTGTATATATATAATGCCGGTTTACCATGTAAACTGTGCCGGGTTGTAGAACACCGTGTTACTCCGTAATAGGATGTTAACAAAAAATCAAACCGAGCAAATAGTCGCCGGATTAAAAATGGACCGTGTTCCGTCAGTTGACCGCGTGAACCGGTTGAAAACTTTGTCGGTTTAAAAAACGCAATAGAAAGAAAGAAATATCTTTCAAAGAAAAGTGTGAAGCAAAGGCAATGACAAAACCGTTTGCAAAAAAAGCTTATTTGAGCTGATCAGATGGCGTTACCATGGCCGAACACGACCAAGCTCCCGATAGGTGTAACTATGGTTCTAGTCAGCCAGGTCCCCAAATGAAAACATGGCATTTATGCCGATCAAGTAGCATGGCAATGGTTCGGGTTCGACCAAGCCCCCAAGTGATTCTATGGCCTTAGGCCGATCAAGAGGCATGACTGGTTCAGACGTGACCAAGTCCCCAAGTGATCTGGTGGCTCTCGCCTATCAAGAGGTATTGTATTGGTTCGGACACGACCAAACCCCCAAGTGATATAACATGATGCTTTTTTTAAAAAGCCAACTCAAGGGGTAAACCGGATGTCGCTTTAGAACAACTCCGTGTAACCACACATGATGTAAAAGAACAGATACCCCGCTTTAGCTAAGGTTCCGGTTTATTATATTTAATCATAATATATACATCGTCGTAATATGTACATAAGTAGAGCCATGGCTCAGGTATAGTAAGGCCGAAGATGAGCTATGTTCCACGGCCTATTGGTCTCCTCCTCTGATGTACGTGAGTCCTTATGCTCTCGAATATCAATCAGATAGTATGACCCGTTGTGCAGATTCTTGCTGACCACGAAAGGCCCCTCCCAAGGTGGGGATAGCTTATGCATATCAGTCTGATCTTGGATGAGCCGAAGCACCAAATCTCCTTCCTGAAAGGTTCTGGTTCTGACTCGGCAACTGTGATAACGATGAAGATCCTGTTGGTAAATCGCCGAGCGGGCAGCTGCTATGTCACGTTCTTCATCCAACAGGTCCAAAGCGTCTTGCAGTGCTGTCTCATTGTCCGCTTCAACATAAGCCGCCACACGGGGTGAATCATGATGGATATCACTGGGGAGAACCGCCTCCGCTCCGTAAACCATGAAGAACGGTGTGTATCCTGTTGATCTGTTGGGTGTAGTATTGATGCTCCATAACACAGATGGTAACTCTTCTACCCAACAACCCGGTGTTCTCTGCAAAGGAACCATAAGCCGGGGCTTGATGCGTCTCAAGATCTCTTGATTAGCCCTTTCTGCTTGACCATTGGACTGTGGATGTGCCACCGATGAAGCATCGAGCCGGATGTGCTCCCGTTCGCAGAACTCCTTCATGGCACCTTTGGACAAATTGGTACCATTATCTGTGATGATACTGTGTGGAAAGCCAAACCGGAAAATCACTTTTTTGATGAACTGAACCGTCGTGGCCACATCACACTTGCTAACAGGTTCTGCCTCCACCCACTTTGTAAACTTGTCAACCGCCACCAGGAGCTGGGTCTTCTTATCTTTGGACCTTTTGAAAGGCCCAACCATATCCAGCCCCCAAGTTGCAAAAGGCCAAGTAATTGGAATCACTCTCAATTCTTGTGCCGGTACATGAGCACGTCTTGAAAACTTTTGGCAACCATCACATTGTCTGACCAGATCCTCCGTATCAGCATGAGCAGTTAACCAATAGAAGCCATGGTGAAACGCTTTAGCCACCAGAGATTTTGAACCAGCGTGGTGACCACAATCTCCTTCATGGATCTCACGCAAAATTTCACGGCCTTCTTCAGGAGACACACAACGTTGAAACGCCCCTGATACACTGCAATGATGCAACTCGCCATTAATAATAGTCATGGACTTGGATCGCCGGATTATCTGTCGGGCCAGAGTCTCATCCTCTGGTAACTCACCCCGGTTCTTGTACGCCAGGTAAGGAAGCGTCCAATCCGGAATAACATGAAGAGCTGCCACCAATTGAGCCTTCGAATCAGGAATAGCCAACTCCACTTGACCAGGGATCTTGACCGACGGGTTGTGCAGCACATCCAGAAAAACATTGGGCGGGACCGGTTTCCGCTGAGAGCCCAGCCGGCTTAAAGCGTCTGCCGCTTCATTTTTCCGCCGGTCCACGTGGTCCACCTGATAGCCTTTAAAATGACCTGCAACAATATCCACCTCACGAGGATATGCTGCCATGAGTGGGTCCTTAGAGTCCCAAGTGCAGACACTTGCTGAGCCACGAGGTCCGAGTCACCGAAACACTTAACTCGACTTAGATTCATCTCCTTATCCATCCGGAGACCATGGAGCAAGGCTTCATACTCAGCTACATTGTTAGTACAAGGGAACATTAAGCGGAGAACGTAACAAAACTTATCACCTCGTGGGGAAGTTAATACGACTCCAGCCCCTGAGCCTTCCAATTGCCTGGATCCGTCAAAATGGATGGTCCAATATGTGTGATCCGGCTTTTCTTCAGGTGCTTGCATTTCCGTCCAATCATTGATGAAATCAACAAGTGCTTGAGACTTAACCGCCGTCCGAGGCACATACTTCAAACCGTGCGGCCCAAGCTCTATAGCCCACTTGGCAATCCGGCCAGTTGCTTCCCGGTTCTCGATGATATCCCGCAAAGGAGCAGAACTGACGACCGTAATTGGGTGCCCTTGGAAGTACTGTTTAAGCTTCCAGCTTGCCATAAAAACTCCATACACCAGCTTCTGCCAATGTGGATACCTTTGCTTGGACTCAATGAGCACCTCGCTGATATAATAGACTGGACGTTGAACCGGATGCTCCTTACCTGCCTCCTTTCGCTCCACCACAATAGCCACGCTGACCGCCCGAGCATTAGCAGAAACATATAGCAGTAACGGCTCCTTGTCAATGGGAGCGGCGAGCACAGGCGGATTGGCCAATTGCCGCTTTAAGTCCTCAAATGCTTCATCAGCAGCAGAACTCCAAACAAACTGATCTGTCTTCTTCAACATCTGATACAAAGGGATTGCCTTCTCACCAAGACGATTGATAAACCGGCTTAACGTGGCAATCCGGCCTGCCAGGCGTTGAACATCATTGATACACTTCGGTTTAGCCAGGGAGGTGATGGCTGTGATCTTCTCCGGATTAGCCTCAATTCCCCTATTGGACACCAGAAAACCCAATAACTTGCCCGCCGGTACACCAAAGACGCACTTGTCCGGATTAAGCATCATCTTGTATGTCCTCAGGTTATCAAAGGTTTCCTTCAAATCATCAATCAGAGTCTCCTTCTGCCTGGATTTAACCACGATATCATCCACGTAAGCATGTACGTTACGGCCAATCTGCTTGTGAAGACAATTTTGCACACACCGTTGATAAGTTGCCTGGGCACTCTTGAGCCCAAAGGGCATAGACACATAGCAGAAGGCTCCAAAGGGAGTTATGAACGCTGTCTTCTCCTGGTCCTTAACTGCCATTTTGATCTCATGATAGCCAAAATATGCATCCAAAAAACTTAAACGCTCAAAACCCGCCGTAGCATCAATAATTTGATCAATACAGGGGAGGGCAAAAGGATCTGCTGGACAAGCCTTATTAAGATTTGTGTAATCCACACACATGCGCCAGGTGCCGTTTTTCTTAAGGACTAGCACCGGATTGGAAAGCCACTCAGGGTGAAAAACTTCAACAATAAAGCCAGCTGCTAAGAGCCTGGCTACCTCTTCTCCAATCGCCTTGCATCTTTCTTCGTTAAACTGGCGGAGGAACTGTTTCACCGGTTTGTATTTAGGATCCACATTAAGGGTGTGCTCAGCGAGTTGCCTTGGTACACCTGGCATGTCAGAGGGCTTCCATGCAAAAATGTCTTGATTCTCACGGATGAACTCGATGAGCACGCTTTCCTATTTCGGATCCAAGTTGGCACTGATGCTGAACTGCTTGGATGAATCGCCAGGTACAAAGTCAACAAGCTTAGTTTCTGCTGCCGATTTGAACTTTAGGGCCGGATCATGCTCTGTAGTTGGCTTCTTTAATGGAGCCATGTCCGCCGGATCAACATTGTCCTTATAATACTTCCGCTCCTCGGTGGCACAAACCAACTCTGCATAGGCCGCATCTCCTTCTTTGCACTCCAAAGCGATTTTGCGGCTTCCATGAACCGTTATTGTCCCCTTGTGACCCGACATCTTGAGCTGCAAATACACATAATAGGGTCGTGCCATAAACTTGGCGTAGGCCGGTCGCCCAAACAGGGCGTGATATGGACTTTGGATTTTCATCACTTCAAACGTCAATGTCTCCGACCTGGAATCATGATCATCCCCAAAGGCCACTTCCAGAGCTATCTTACCAACAGGATATGCTGATTTGCCAGGTACTACACCATGGTACACCGTATTAGACGGTTTGAGATTTTTATCTGTTAGTCCCATACGACGGAAGGTCTCATAGTACAAGATATTAATGCTGCTCCCTCCATCCATGAGCACTTTGGTGAACTTGTAACCTCCCACCTGAGGCGCCACCACCAGAGCCAACTGACCCGGATTATCAACCTGGGGAGGGTGATCCTCTCTGCTCCATATGAATGGCTGTTCAGACTAGTGTAGGTAATGGGGTATGGCCGGTTCAACAGAGTTGACCGCCCGCCTCTGAACCTTCCGGTCTCGCTTGTCCAAGCTAGTAGTGAAGACATGGTACTGCCCACTACTCAACTGCTTTGGGTTGCTCTGGTAACCTGACTGTTGCTGCTGTTGGTTGTAACCACCCTGGTTGTTCTGACTATTTTGATTATTATGTCCGCCCGGATTACCATTAAATCCTAAACCGGAATTTCCTCCACCGTAACCCGGCCCGGACCCTGAGCCCCCGCCGGAGCCGTGATCATACCGGAAAGCATTAGAATTCTTGAACTCCTGCATAATGAAGCAATCCTTCCAAAGGTGGTTTGCTGGCGCCTCCTTCATCCCATGTCTTGGATAGGGCTGGCTCAGTAGATAGTTTAGGCGGTCCGGGTTAGGGTTGGGTGCCCCGTTGCGATTTTTCGGTTTACCCTTGCGTCGCTGGCCATTGTCCTGCGTGTTGGTATTAGCCACAAAGTCCATGTTACCATCCGCTTTACGCTTGCCTCCACCACCATTGCCTGCCCAGTGATGCTGCTGACCTTTGGAGTTGCTGTTCCTCTTTCCCTTCCCTGCCTTGTCATCATCAGATTCGGGATCCTTGGTACTATCAGAATCAGCATACTTTACCAAAGCAGCCATGAGGGTTCCCATGTCAGTGCAATGACGCTTCATCCGTTCCAACTTCAGCTTTAGGGGCCCAAACCGGCAGTTGCCTTCTAGGGTTAATACAGCGGTGTCAGCGTTGATGCGGTCTGATGAATTCAACACTTGTGAAACCCGGCGCACCCAATGAGTCGTCGATTCTCCTTCCTCCTGGACGCAGGCAGCTAAGTCCACTATCGACATAGGCTGTTTACATGTATCCTTGAAATTGCTGATAAACCGGGCTCGTAATTGGGCCCATGAACTGATAGAATTAGTCGGCAAGCTTTTTAACCAAGTACGGGCCGTTCCTTCAAGCATCATGGTGAAGTATTTCGCACACGCCGCGTCATCCACATCAAGCATCTCCATGGCCATCTCATAGCTCTCCACCCATGTCTCTGGAGGTTGATCCGCCGTGTAATTTGGTACTTTGCGCGAGCCTTTGAAATCCTTGGGCGAGCGCACATTGCGTAAAGCGGGGACAAGGCAAGGAACCCCCAAAGAACTAGAAGTAACACCAGGTTCGATCGAGATAGTTGGACAAACCGGCGTGAGCTGCCGAGCCTGATGCTGTGCAGCTAACTCGGCCTCCCCGCGCGCTCGGGCCCGGTCCACCACTTCCTGAGCGTTATCAGCACCACCCGCCGGGTTGTTGCCACGAGGTGCTCCACGTCGTTCATTACTTGACGCTTCTGGTTCATCCATATGTCTGCTATAGCTCCGGCTTGGATGGGGGGTCGAGTGGATCCGGTCGCGGCTGCACGAGTATGCTTCTTGTTGGACCAAAGCTGTCC
Source organism: Triticum dicoccoides (assembly GCF_002162155.2). Lineage (NCBI taxonomy): Eukaryota > Viridiplantae > Streptophyta > Magnoliopsida > Poales > Poaceae > Triticum > Triticum dicoccoides. The sequence goes on along the minus strand of NC_041380.1, from coordinate 146,464,432 downwards.
TCGGAAGCTCCTTGACCCGTCGCGTTTCTACTTCCTGCGGCGAGTCACCTTCAATTGGAATGGCCTCCAGCCGTGCAGCAGCGGCGACGAGATTGTCCATTGGGTTGGAGTAGTGACCCGGGGGTGTTAAAATAGCCTGAGGTATAACGGTGTTTTGACGAGGCGGGTCCATCCGACGAGGCTGAACCGGTGCACCGGTCCCAGGAGCTTCCGCCCGGTTTCCCTCCAGCGGATTATTGGTTCCTGCTCCCGGGGTGTTGAAAAGGTCTCTGGCCTCAAAAATCGGAGGCAAACGGGATCGATACTTCCTCCTCATGACTTCCTGCGATGCGCTCTGGTCCAACATGAGCCTGTAGGCTTGTGTGTCTAGAGCGGCCCGCTCTGTGGCCATCCTGGTGTCCTCAGCTGCTAGATCCGCCTTGGCCTGTGTGATCTGTTCCTTTATCTTTGCAATCTCCGCGTTGTGGACGTCCTGATCCACCGGATTAACTTCCACCATGAGCACAGCCAATGCATCAAATAGCTCTGATAGAACTTGAGCCGACGGGCGCACAGGGCCTCCTGCCCCGGCAGCCGTCGCCGCTGCTGAACCGGAGGTTGTTGCCGTAGCGGTCGAAGAATGAAGCGCTGCTTGTGTGCCGACCATGAATATTCCAACTCGGTTGGGCAGATCAGAGGGGTCCGGAATACTGTCGCCATCGGAACAGCCCCCAATCCGGCCATCTTGTAGCTGATAAAGAGATTCGGTTTCTCCGGTCGATGACTCGTCATCGGAACAAACGACGGTCTCGCCGCGAGATTCCGATCCATCCTCATAACTTCCTCCATGGATGACTCCCACGAAGGCACGCTTCATGGCCGGTTTAACCCAGGCGGATCGCGCACGCTGAGCCGTCTCGACGAGGTCGGTGCAGATGTCCGGCTCAGGGCCCGGTTCACCGATCTTGCCAATGAAAACATGAATGCCACCAAAGGGGACCCGGTACCCGTACTCAACTGAGCCGGCCTCGGGGCCCCAGCCTGCATCGTCGATGTAGAGCTTGCCGCGACGACTCTTAGTCATCCGGCCTACAGCGTAGCCCTCGAGTCCTTCAAAGCGGCCCTCCAAGAACTTGAAACCATCGTGCGATAGCCCCATGGTGGGCGCCAACTGTCGTGGTTTTGTCACGGCAGATGTCCTAGAAAAGGACTTAGTCGTGGAGCCATCGCGACGGGTTAGCTTGAAGGGGTTAAAGCGGACACAAGGGCGCAAGAGAGTTTATACTAGTTTGGCCCCTTCGATGAAGGTAAAAGCCTACGTCTAGTTGTGATGGAATTGATGGGGTTTCGATGACTAGGGAGCAAACAAGCTTCGCCTATGTCTCGAGTCGTTGTCTGTTGTCCTTGAACCGCCGCCGGGTCGTCCCCTTAATATACACGGGTGACGCCCGTCGGTTCACAAAGTCCCAATACCGGCTCATACATGTGTCCGGTTTGGTCTCTACTTATTCCTAACTTATAATACAAGTTAACTACCAACGCCGGTTTACGGCTACAGGCCTTGAACCGACCATGGGCCTTGAGCCCTTATCTGCCTTCTCGGGTTTTAACATACTTAACTACTCACGAAGTTAATCCGGCCCAGATAGGCCGGTTTACGCCCAGTAGTAATATCCCCAACAGGTCATGATACCCAAAAATATACATAACTTGGATGAATAACCAAGGTTTGTATTAATCAAATAAAATAAATAATATTTGTGACATACCTCGTTGGCTGACCAACTGCTTGTATGGTAGAGGTGAAAACACCAATCCTGAGTGTTGATAACTCCTGGCCCTCTTGTCGGTTCATATAGAAATCATATTGGGCTAGAAAAGTCGTTGATTTGTTCGTATAATGCTGGTGACATCTAGTCAAAACCAGACCGGAGCAGTACGCTACTGGTTTAGAATCTGATCATGTACTGACAACTAAGCGCTGAAAGTCATGCCGAGTTGTAATGAACACCAGTTTATCAGAAGAGTATTTATAAATCCCTTATCATAAAAACAACAAAAACAAAAGAAATATGCAAGGCTTTTCATGGGCTGCCAGGCCGCTGAGTTAAACCATTTTGCAAAGCCTTTTAAGATGGACCTCAATCTTTAACCAATCACCGATTTAACTTTGACAAGTTCAGGGTCCATGGGATTGACTTGTCAAACGTTCGATGGGTCATTGTAACATCCCAAAATTCTAAATTTTGGAATGTTATAAACAAATAGATAGATTTGATTGATTGTTTGATTGATTATCTGAAAGTGAGTGGAATTCAAAACTTTTTGAAAGTTAAATGAGAGGGAATAAAAGGACTTTCCCAAACTTTCACCTTTTTTCTTTTGATCCCCGAGAATTCAAATTCTTTTCATCACAAAACCCTGGAGAGAAGATGACATGACTTCTTCCATTTATTTAAATGACATGGGGTGTTGAAAATATTTGAATTTCATTTGGAAAATATTTCCAATTCTGAAACTTTATGCAACTCAATGATTTTCACGAGAGGAGATAAAATGACTTTTTCAAATTATATGAAATATGAGTTGGGAGTTTCAAAGGATCAAATTCAAAGTCTTTTTGAATTTATTTTCAATTTGGATTATTTGATTTTTACTCAAATTATTTTTCTCCAAAAATAAAATATATGGAAATTAGGGTAACATGATTCCCTACAATAGAAAATTGGAGAAAAATTAATTTGAAATCATTTTGGTATTTTAAAAATGTTTTTTGTTGGATTTTAATAGACCAGTAGCACTGTTTGAATTATTAGAATTTATGTGTATGTTATTTAATGCAAGAAAAATACTCATCTCGTAGAAAATCTTTTTCTGAAAATTTTGATATATAATATGCCTATATTATATTTTTATTTATTTTGATTTTATCATTTTATTTGTCTGGAGATGTTTTTTTTAAAGAACTCCTTCCCCGACTGGGCCGCCCAGCCAACCGGGCCAGGCCGCAGCCCAGCTGCGCCGCACCGCCCCCAAGCTCGGGACAGAGTCCCGAGCATCGCCGCCGCCAGCCGGAGTTCGGCCGGACTCCGCGTCGACCTCGCCCCTCCCCCACGCCACCGCCCTCCCCTGGCCTCTTTAAAAGGCCACCCCGGGACCCCTGGGTCCCGTTTTCGCCGCCGCCGCCGCCCATCGCCAGATCCGCCGCCGCTGCCGCCGTT
>NC_041380.1:146321124-146460446 GCF_002162155.2 Triticum dicoccoides | reverse complement strand
CCCCGCGCGCCACCGCCACCACCTCGCCGCCCTCGCTCCCCGTGCTGCCATCGCCCCGCGCTGCCCTCGCCCTCGTCGCGAAGCCGCACCGCGCCGGAGCTCGCCGTCGCCGCTGCCCCGTCTCACCGGAGTTGACCGCCGACGCCGGTCCGATCCGCCCAATCCACGAACTGCTGTAAACCGGTAATAAAACCGCCCGGTTCGCCGGTTTTTTTAGGGTTCGGTTTTTGTTTAAAAAAACAGATTAGTTTTTTTAAATAGATCTATTTAGAGAACGTTCTCTGTTTAAGAACTAGTTAGTGAACGTTCACTTTTTAGCTTTTTCTTTTTCTGTTATTTTCGGCCAGGGACCTATTTGTGATAAATTTCTTCACAGTTTAGTCCCTGTACTTCAAACCCTCATAACTTTTACACCATTTGTCCAAATCCAACGAAACCAACGCTCACGTCTTCGTTACGATCTCCTCTATCCATTAATCCAACTCAAACATGTTTTTGAAAAGTTTAAAATTTGAATTAGAGCAGATTTGAATTCAAACTTAGTTTGATCATAACTTGAGTTTCGTACCTCCGTTTGAGTTGATTCTTTTTGCAAATCGAAGCTCTTGACCTAAACATTCTAATAAGGCCAAATTCACATAATTTTGGTGCTGTTAGAAATTGTTTTATGTTGCAAGAGTTATTTGCTTGGTTTTGATGTTTTCCGAATCGTCTTCTTCGTTCTTTCTGATCTTTTGAGTGATTGCTTATGTGTGGTTACTATTGCTTGCTTACGATAGATTGACCGGAGTGTGACGAGTAGAGCTATCAAGAGATTTGAGTGCGAATCATCTTCATCAACATTGCAGGCAAGTTCACACTTTGATCATATCCCTTTCATACCCAGTTTTTATTGCATTAGATCAAACCTCAAACATTGCATGATTAGGATCTAATTAAATTGTGGGTATTGGGAAGTAGTTGATGAGGTAGGAACCTATTGCCCTGCATTCAAACCTTGGGAGTTACTTTTACGTTATGCTTATATTGCCATGCTATGCTCGTAGACGTGGTTTGGGTATGAGTGAAATCCATGACAGATGTAAGATTGCTATTTAATGGTTCAACTTAAGGTGGCAACTTGAATACACATCTGGGTGGATTGCTAGGGGCACCCTGGGGATATACCAGTGGACTTGCCCGGACACCTGGGGATATACCAGTGTTGTCCTAGGAGATCCCGGGGATATACCGTGTGATCATCCTACGGTCCGCCACCCAGGCTCAAAGGGATCATGAGATTATTCATACTAGAAACTTCCGTGTGCAGCCACAAGCCATTATGGGCTCTGGCATAGTTGATTAAGTCGTGCGAACTCTTACAGGGTAGACTAGCAGATGTAGGGGAAAGTAGGTGTACCGGTCTATCCAACGTAAGGTGCTAGCGCTTCTGAAAGGCTATGTCTCGGTCATCCGTTTCTCAAACACCATGTAGTGCGAGAAAACCAACGGAGGAGATCGAGTCTTGTGGGGAAAAGTGCGCAAACCTCTGCAGAGTGTACAAACTAATCATGATTAGCCGTGTCCCCGGTTATGGACATCTTGAGTATCTAGTTCTTGGATTATCCTATTGATCTCATCACGTTACTTTAAATGAATATTGTTGGGTTTAATGATGTTACTTAATTGGGATTGAGAATGCTGTCAACCATTCTCAATGTTCAACAACCACCATGATAGTTAAATAAAATTCATTCCTTTGCAGTAGGGAAAAATTGGCTTTTCGCAAAAACATTATAACCATAGAGCTTTTCCACCAGCCATATATGCATATAGTGATAGCCATTGTTCATCATTTTCTCTATGGTGTGAATTTGCCAGTACATTCAATGTACTGACCCCCTGTGGCTGCAACGTCTCATGTTGCAGGATTATCTTACGACGAGTAAGTGATACGTTAGGGTTACGATTTCTACACTCAACTTTGCCGTTGGTGTTGATGGGAATCCACAAACTTGTTACTTCCGCTATTTTGGATTTGAGGTAATAGCATTTACGTTACTTTTACATGTGATTTACCTCTGTTATAAATCCTCGAGTACTGTGTGTGTCAGCATACCGATCCAGGGATGACACTTAAGCACAGAGACTTGACCCATTCGGGTTGGGTCGCTACAAGATGGTATCAGAGCACATGTTGACTGTAGGACATGACCCTAGAAACTGGCAAGCCCATAGCAAAGATTTTCCTCTACAACTTTCCCTTTCAAAAAGACCTTTTACCTCTCTTCTCTTCTGAGCTGACTCAAAAAATTATCTTTAGTGAGACCATTCCCTTTTTCCTTTTTGACCACACGAAGATTCGACTGATGAGACCACTCCAAGAAGTACAAGATATCGGACAACTAAGACCACTTCGAAATGAAGAGTACTTTCCGTGCATCTGAATAATGGAAACTACAACGGTTGAAGATCGAAGACAAGTAGAATTTGAAGGCTCTGAAGAATTCCCAGATTTGTACGACCTAGGAAGGCTACCCTTATGGAACTTGACAGATTATGGAAGTTGTCAATGCACGAGATCAAGGTGTATCAGAGAAAGACTAAAACAAGGAGTATGAGAACTCAAAGTTTTGTCAAAGAAAACCCTAAGGCAGGGGATATCAATTATGGAAGATAGCTCATGGCAATGACAAGGGCAGAAACACGGTTATCCGTGAGGTCATCGCCGCTGATGCTATTGTCACCGTGCTGAGTTAAGGATGCATTTCATCAGAATGGATTTGATGGAAGAAGGCTGATGGAGCACCTATCATAAGATGAAGTTTTAGCCCTAGCCGGTGTATCACCAGGGTCTGGAGTAGTACATCAAGAAGTTTAAAATGGAGCTCTAGGAAGTCGTATTAGACAAGGAAGTATTTCATGAGGAACTCAGGATCCTGAAGATGAGAGTAGCCAAGCTGGAGGAGCTACAACCTCGAGATACCGGAGAATTGTCAGGAACTGAAGGACAGTATGACCATGGTTCATGTGAAGGATGTTGAAACCAGAAGTTTGAAATGCAACTCCGGAATATTAAAGGATGTCACGAGAGATTTCACGTCAACAGAGATTGATCTGGCAAAAGAACTTGAGAAAGACAAGCATGATCGGAAGAAGCCCATCGGAGATATGAACAAAACTGGAAGAGTTTGGCGACGTTGAAGATTTATTGACCTTTAGAAGACCAAACCCCTGTTATATACCTACGTTAGATGCGATGTTTGTGAGCTGTCATTTGTTTGATGTTTTTTTCGACAGCCACAGATAAAATCTGTCTTTTCAAAACCATTGTTTGTATTGTGTGTATCCCTCTCCCACTCTCTTATCTTACCCCAAACCCACATGGACCCAATAGAGGATGAATGGAGATGAGCTTGTATTTTCTGGACCGATGAGTTAGTTGGAGATAGACCGATGGATTCAAAACATGGAGGATCACATGGAGAATAACCCTATAGTTGGACATGATATGACCCAGCATGCTCTTCAGTGCTTTGAAAGAGGTGCTACTACTTGGTGGAGAATGTACCAAACCATCAATGGATGGCAAGGAGTAACCACTTGGAAGGAATTTAAGTTGACTTTGCCAAAGTCTCGGTTTGTGTCCCAGAAGTTGAAGCCTTATGGAAAGGATATGAAGAAACCTTGTGCATGCAAGATTTGTGGAGAAATAGGAAACACCCATAAAGAACACAAGGATGAATGCCCTAATTGTGAAGGAAGTCACCCAGTTGATGAATGCCCAACTAGGAAGATTACTTGTTTCTTGTGTGAAGGGACTACCCACTATCCTGCTCAGTGCCACATCTACCCCATGGTACAACGAACCATCCAGCAGAAGAAAGAAGAAATGAAAGGAGCCCTCATGGAAATTTTAGAAGAAGCTGTGATGGAGGACACACCTAAAGAAAACCCGAGTAAACCCTTCACTAAGTCTTGCTATTCATGTGGAGAAGAAGGACACATCTCCCAAAATTGTTTGAATGGGGATTTAGTAGAATTCCTGATAGAGGAAGTAGAATATGACCCACAAGAAATAGAAGCCATGATTGGCATGGAAAGGTCCAGGAAGAGAAGCAGATTGGATTCCAGGAAGGATCTGAGTCATGTCACCTGTTATAAGTACAAGGAGTCAGGGCACTACCTCAGCAATTGCCCAAAAAGGAAGCCAAGGACCCAAGTAGGCTACGTAATCACAAGGAAACCTCGAAACCTGTCAGTAGTAATATGTTTTAGTTGTAATGGAGCAGGGCACTTTGCCAGGGAATGCCCCAATGAGAAGGAAACTTGTGCTAGATAGTTGAGTTTGCAACAAAAGAAATGGAGTAGTAGAAGTGAGAACATTTTCTTTTATATTGAGGTGTTGAGTTGAGACATGTAATGGAAAAGTGAGAGATTGTAATCATTTGAGAATGAATAAAGTAGCATCGTTGGTACTGATATGGATTTTATGAGTTGTTACTCTATGAAGAAGGATTTTGACCATTTTGAGGATATGAGAAATATGGTCTATGGAAGATTTGTGCATTTTAAGGGTGGTAGTACCCTGTAAGAACCTTTGACCCCTAGAAAAGATAAGGATACTCCACTGAGTGGATTTCGGACAAAAATGAATACGAGTTTTGTCTCGATATGTGTGATGCCCCAAGAGTATGTGGGATGAAGTTGGAGACCGTCAGTTGTTTGGACCAAATGTGATCAAGGAGTCAGAAGAGAATGTTAAGTTGATTCGAGATAGACTAAAGGTAGCTCAGTCCAGACAGAAGAGTTATGTAGACTCAAAAACTCAAGGAGGAAGTCTATGAAATTGGAGATAGAGCATGTATTCGTGTGTCCCCTATGCGAGGAGTTAAACGGATTGGAGTTAAGGGACAGTTAGCCCCGAGATTTGTAGGACCATACCAAGTTTTGGAGCATATGGGAGAAGTGGCCAACAAGTTGGAGTCACCCGAAGGACTTTCAGGAGTTCGTGATGTGTTTCACATTTCCCAGTTGAAGAAGTGCCATGCAGAGATGGCCAATATTCCCAGGTAAGGACGCTTGACCCTGGAAAGGATAATGATGTTCCATGAAGTGGAATATGGACTTCATAAGTATAACTTTTTATCCCGGTATGAGGGATATCCCACGAGGATGAAGAGATAAATTACTATTGGATATAAAGGAGGTATGATGTCGAAAATATCGATCAATGGAAACTCCATGATGTGTCTGAGTAATCATGTCCTAGTTTGGTGCCAATAGAAGGAAAGAAGACAATACAATTGGATGGATTCTAAGTATGCTAGGAAGCTGGAAGTTGGATGTTGGAATAGCGATAAGTTGCCCGATGATAAGTTCAAGGACTACAAGTGATGAGGTGTGCCATAACCCACAGGCCCCAGGACCTGCCAAGAAGCAAGCACACTCTTGCTGAAGGAAAAACCCTGGAAGAGGATATGCCCTTATCGATAGACGATCTTATAGGAGTAACGCAAAACCTGAGAGTTGTGAAGGAACGATAGATGTTTGTTTGGCTTGTAGAATATATGGATATATCCGAACTTGGTTTGTCGACAAGAGAAATTCTGCAATGCTTGTGAGGATGACCGAGTGTTAGAATGCGAGATTCGCTAAACCGTATACAAGGTAATGATTTGGGTGCGGGATGGATTGATCACCATACCGACGTACTCTTATTATTTGCCTTGCTATATGGGATGGTAAATCTGAGTGACTTACCTATAGTAGAGAGACGACGATATTAAACCTTGTTTAAACCTTAGAATGGTATAGCAATTTTTCCCTTGTACAAGGCAGCTTTGCCAACCGTAGGTTATACGGTGATGATCAACCCAGACCCATTTCCCACAGGACAAACCCTAAATTGTTAACCCCCATGAGGTATCGATAGTTAGTTAGTATTGGTGCCAGACCCGTTAGGTAAGAAGACCCAGTCTCGGAATAACCTTACCAAATGAAAGGACAGAAAAATTGTGGTAAAGGTTATGCCACTACCGGAAGAGCTCAGAGAAGGAATTTTTCTCGAGGATCTGAGAAGACCGACACTGTCAAGAATAAGGATGGAGTATATGAGTTTTGATGGAACAGTAACCATGCTTCTAAGGGTGGTAGCACCCCAGACCCCGTGTGATGATCGATGGATTTTGAGGAGACCCCCAAACCCTAACCTATTTCTTGCTAGCCTCTCTGAATCTCGAGGACGAGATTCATTTTAAGGGTGGTAGGTTTGTAACATCCCAAAATTCTAAATTTTGAAATGTTATAAACAAACAGATAGATTTGATTGATTGTTTGATTGATTGTCTGAAAGTGAGTGAAATTCGAAACTTTTTGAAAGTTAAATGAGAGGGAATAAAAGGACTTTCCCAAACTTTCACCTTTTTTCTTTTGATCCCCGAGAATTCAAATTCTTTTCATCACAAAACCCTGGAGAGAAGATGACATGACTTCTTCCATTTATTTAAATGACATGGGGTGTTGAAAATATTTGAATTTCATTTGGAAAATATTTCCAATTCTGAAACTTTATGCAACTCAATGATTTTCACGAGAGGAGATAAAATGACTTCTTCAAATTATATGAAATATGAGTTGGGAGTTTCAAAGGATCAAATTCAAATTCTTTTTGAATTTATTTTCAATTTGGATTATTTTAGTTTTATTCAAATTATTTTTCTCCAAAAATAAAATATATGGAAATTAGGGTAACATGATTCCCTACAATAGAAAATTGGAGAAAAATTAATTTGAAATCATTTTGGTATTTTAAAAATGTTTTTTGTTGGATTTTAATAGACCAGTAGCACTGTTTGAATTATTAGAATTTATGTGTATTTTATTTAATGCAAGAAAAATGTCCATGTCGTAGAAAATCTTTTTCTGAAAATTTTGATATATAATATGCCTATATTATATTTTTATTTATTTTGCTTTTATCATTTTATTTGTCTGGAGATGTTTTTTTTAAAAGAACTTCTTCCCCGACTGGGCCGGCCTAGCCAACCGGGCCAGGCCGCAGCCCAGCCGTGCCGCACCGCCCCCAAGGTCGGGACAGAGTCCCGAGCATCGCTGCCGCCAGCCGGAGTCCGGCCGGACTCCGCGTCGACCTCGCCCCTCCCCCACGCCACCGCCCTCCCCTGCCCTCTTTAAAAGGCCACCCCGGGACCCCTGGGTCCCGTTTTCGCTGCCGCCGCCGCCCATCGCCAGATCCGCCGCCGCTGCCGCCGTTCAACCGCCGCCGCCGCTGTTCTGCGCCACCGCCTCGCCGCGCCTCCACCCTGCGCGCCACCGCCACCACCTCGCTGCCCTCGCTCCCCGTGCTGCCATCGCCCCGCGCTGCCCTCGCCCTCGTCGCGAAGCCGCACCGCGCCGGAGCTTGCCGGAGCTGCTGCCCCGTCCCGCCGGAGTTGACCGCCGATGCCGGTCCGGTTCGCCCAATCCACGAACCGCTGTAAACCGGTAATAAAACTGCCTGGTTCGCCGGTTCTTTTTAGGGTTCGGTTTTTGTTTAAAAAACGGATTAGTTTTTTTAATTAGATCTATTTAGAGAACGTTCTCTGTTTAAGAACTAGTTAGCGAACGTTCACTTTTTAGCTTTTTCTTTTTCTGTTATTTTCGGCCAGGGACCTATTCGTGATAAATTTCTTCACAGTTTAGTCCCTGTACTTCAAACCCTCATAACTTTTACACCGTTTGTCCAAATCCAACGAAACCAACGCTCACGTCTTCGTTACGTTCTCCTCTATCCATTAATCCAACTCAAACATGTTTTTGAAAAGTTTAAAATTTGAATTAGAGCAGATTTGAATTCAAACTTCGTTTGATCATAACTTGAGTTTCGTAGCTCTGTTTGAGTTGATTCTTTTTGCAAATCGAAGCTCTTGACCTAAACATTCTAATAAGGCCAAATTCACATAATTTTGGTGCTGTTAGAAATTGTTTTATGTTGCAAGAGTTATTTGCTTGGTTTTGATGTTTTCCGAATCGTCTTCTTCGTTCTTTCTGATCTTTTGAGTGATTGCTTATGTGTGGTTACTATTGCTTGCTTACGATAGATTGGCCGGAGTGTGACGAGTAGAGCTATCAAGAGTTTTGAGTGCGAATCATCTTCATCAACATTGCAGACAAGTTCACACTTTGATCATATCCCTTTCATACCCAGTTTTTATTGCATTAGATCAAACCTCAAACATTGCATGATTAGGATCTAATTAAATTGTGGGTATTGGGAAGTAGTTGATGAGGTAGGAACCTATTGCCCTGCATTCAAACCTTGGGAGTTACTTTTACGTTATGCTTATATTGCCATGCTATGCTCGTAGACATGGTTTGGGTATGAGTGAAATCCATGACAGATGTGAGATTGTTATTTAATGGTTCAACTTAAGGTGGCAACTTGAATACGCATCTGGGTGGATTGCTAGGGGCACCCTGGGGATATACCAGTGGACTTGCCCGGACACCTGGGGATATACCAGTGTTGTCCTAGGAGATCCCGGGGATATACCATGTGATCATCCTACGGTCCGCCACCCAGGCTCAAAGGGATCATGAGATTATTCATACTAGAAACTTCCGTGTGCAGCCACAAGCCATTATGGGCTCTGGCATAGTTGATTAAGTCGTGCGAACTCTTACAGGGTAGACTAGCAGATGTAGGGGAAAGTAGGTGTACCGGTCTATCCAACGTAAGGTGCTAGCGCTTCTGAAAGGCTATGTCTCGGTCATCCGTTTCTCAAACACCATGTAGTGCGAGAAAACCAACGGAGGAGATCGAGTCTTGTGGGGAAAAGTGCGCAAACCTCTGCAGAGTGTACAAACTAATCATGATTAGCCGTGTCCTCGGTTATGGACATTTTGAGTATCTAGTTCTTGGATTATCCTGTTGATCTCATCACGTTACTTTAAATGAATATTGTTGGGTTTAATGATGTTACTTAATTGGGATTGAGAATGCTGTCAACCATTCTCAATGTTCAACAACCACCATGATAGTTAAATAAAATTTATTCCTTTGCAGTAGGGAAAATTTGGCTTTTCGCAAAAACATTATAACCATAGAGCTTTTCCACCAGCCATATATGCATATAGTGATAGCCATTGTTCATCATTTTCTCTATGGTGTGAATTTGCCAGTACATTCAATGTACTGACCCCCTGTGGCTGCAACGTCTCATGTTGCAGGATTATCTTACGACGAGTAAGTGATACGTTAGGGTTACGATTTCTACACTCAACTTTGCCGTTGGTGTTGATGGGAATCCACAAACTTGTTACTTCCACTATTTTGGATTTGAGGTAATAGTATTTATGTTACTTTTACATGTGATTTACCTTTGTTATAAATCCTCGAGTACTGTGTGTGTCAGCATACCGATCTAGGGATGACACTTAAGCACAGAGACTTGACCCATTCGAGTCGGGTCGCTACAGTCATACTAGGTTTACCTGGACGGAGAGGCTTACTTAAAGAGGCAGGATAACCCGGGGTCTTAGGTGAATACACCTGGCTTCCAAGCCTGGCTTGATAGCCTATTACAAGGGTTCAAACTCCTTGTTCTTTGAGAAGCAAGGAGCCCCCAGGTAATATGTGAGCTGTGCTCAGTGGTTACCTATGTTTCAGTTGTGCTTAATGCAACAGACTCTCTTTGGCTCCACATAATTTCCTTTTGTCTTAAAGCCTATCAAGAGATGTAGCTATGGTATGAAGACAGCCAAGCCCCCTAGTGATACCCCTTTGTGGTTTTAAACCGATCAAGAGGTGTAGCTATGGTGTGAAGACAACCAAGCCCCCTAGTGATATCCCTTTGTGGTTTTAAACCGATCAAGAGGTGTAGCTATGGTTCGGATACGACCAAGCCCCCAAGTGATTTTCTTTATATCTGTGTGGCCGTATAGGCCGGTTTAACAAAAACTTCACTTTGTCAGTAGAAGCTCTTGTAGGCTCACACATGATGTAAAAAGAAACAGAGGCCCCGCTTTATTCGAGGCTCCGGTTTATTATATAATATATACATTGTCATAAATATGTACATAAGAAGAGCCTGTGGCTCAAGTATAGTAAGGCCGAAGAAGAGCTATATTCCACGGCCGCTTGGTCTCCTCCTCTGATTTATGTGAGTCTTTGTGCTCTCGAACATCAATGAGGTAGTATGACCCGTTGTGCAGATTCTTGCTGACCACAAAAGGTCATTCCCAAGGTGGGGATGACTTGTGCATATTAGTCTGATCCTAGATGAGCCGAAGCACCAGATCGCCCTCTTGAAAAGTTCTGGTCTTAACCCGGCGGCTGTGATAACATCAGAGATCTTGTTGATAAATCGCCGAACGTGCTGCTGCGAGATCACGCTCCTCATCTAACAGGTCCAATGAGTCCTGATGTGCCTTCTCATTATCAGCTTCAACATAAGCTGCCACACGGGGCGAGTCGTGACGGATGTCAGTAGGAAGAACCGCCTCTGCTCCATAAACCATGAAGAAAGGCGTGTAACCCGTAGATCTGTTAGGTGTGGTGTTGATGCTCCATAACATAGAAGGTAACTCCTCCACCCAACAACCCGGTGTCCGCTTTAAAGGAACCATAAGCCGGGGTTTAATACCTCTCAAAATTTCTTGATTTGCCCTCTCCACTTGACCATTAGATTGGGGTGGGCCACTGATGCTACATCAAGACGGATGTGCTCACATTGGCAAAATCCCTCCATCTCTTCCTTTGACAGATTAGTACCATTATCAGTTATAATACTATGTGGAAAGCCAAACCAGAATATCACCTTTTTGATGAACTGAACCGCCATGGCCGCATCACACTTACTGACTGGCTCTGCTTCCACCCACTTGGTGAACTTGTCAACTGCCACTAACAGGTGGGTCTTTTTGTCCTTGGATCTCTTAAAGGGTCCAACCATATCGAGCCCCCAAGTCGCAAACGGCCAAGTTATTGGAATCATCCTCAACTCCTGAGCCAGAACATGAGCGTGGTGTGCAAATTTTTGACAACCATCGCATATCTTGACTAAATCCTCAGCATTAGCATGAGCTGTTAACCAATAGAAACCGTGAAGAAAAGCTTTAGCCACCAAAGACTTTGAACCGGCATGGTGACCACAATCCCCTTCATGGATTTCTTACAAAATCTCACAACCCTCTTGAGGAGAGACACAACACTGAATTGCCCCTGTGACGCTGTAACGATCTAACTCCCTGTTGATTATGGTCATTGACTTGGAACGCCGGATTATCTGCCGGGCCGAGGTTTCATCCCCCGGTAACTCGCCCCGGTTCATGTAAGCCAGGTATGGGATTGTCCAATCCGGTATGACATGCAAAGTTGCCACCAATTGAGACTCCGGGTCAGGAATAGCCAACTCCTCCTATGTTGGTATCTTGACCGACGAATTATGCAATATGTCAAGGAAGACATTTGGTGGGACCGGTTTACGCTGAGAGCCAAGGCGGCTTAAAGCGTCCGCCGCTTCATTCTTTCGTCGGTCTATGTGGTCAACTTAATAACCCTTGAAATGACCAGCCACTATGTCCACCTCGCGTCGATATGCAGCCATGAGTGGGTCTTTAGAATCCCAAGTGCCAGATACCTGTTGAGCCACCAGATCCGAGTCACCGAAGCACTTAACCCGGCTTAAGTTCATCTCCTTAGCCATCCGAAGACCGTGGAGTAAGGCCTCGTACTCAGCTGCATTGTTAGTACAAGGGAACATTAAACGGAGGATATAACAAAACGTGTCACCACGTGGGGAAGTTAATATGACTCCAGCCCCCGAGCCCTCCAACTGTCTGGATCCATCAAAGTGAATAGTCCAATACGTGTTATCTGGCTTTTCCTCTGGTGCCTGCAACTCTGTCCAATCATTGATGAAGTCCACGAGTGCTTGGGATTTAATCGATGTGCGAGGTGTGTATTTGAGCCCGTGAGGTCCAAGCTCAATAGCCCACTTGGCAATCCGGCCAGTTGCTTCTCTGTTTTGAATGATATCTCCCAGAGGGGCTGAACTGACCACTGTGATAGGATAACCCTAAAAATAATGTTTGAGCTTGCGGCTTGCCATAAACACCCCATACACGATTGATACACGCCGGTTTAGCCAAAGATGTGATTGCTGAATTTTTTTCCGGATTAGCCTCAATGCCCCTGTTTGACACCAGAAAGCCCAAGAGTTTGCCTGCCGGGACACCAAAGAAACATTTGTCCGGATTGAGCATCATCTTGTAAACCCGGAGGTTGTCAAAGGTTTCTCTCAGGTCATCTATCAATGTTTCCTCCTTCCTGGACTTTTATCACAATATCATCCACATATGCATGAACATTGCGCCCTATCTTCTTATGAAGACAATTCGGAACACAGCGTTGATAAGTTGCCTGGGCACTCTTGAGCCCAAAGGGCATGGAGACATAGCAGAAGGCTCCAAAGGGAGTTATAAAAGTTGTCTCCTCTTGGTCCTTGACTGCCATTTTGATCTGATGATAGCCAGAATAAGCATCCAAAAAACACAAATGATCACAACCCTCCATAGCATCAATAATCTGATCAACACGAGGGAGGGCAAAGGGATTTGCTGGGCAAGCCTGGTTCAAGTCTGTGTAGTCCACACACATATGCCAGGTGCCGTTTTTCTTGAGAACCAGCACCGGATTAGCCAACCACTCCGGGTGAAAGACCTCCATGATAAACCCTACGGCCAACAAATGAGCTACCTCTTCACCAATAGCCTTGCGCCTTTCCTTGTTGAAGCGGCGGAGAAACTGTCTGACCGGTTTAAACTTAGGATCAATATTAAGTGTGTGCTCAGCGAGTTCCCTCGATACACCTGGCATGTCAGAAGGCTTCCATGCAAAGATGTCCCGGTTCTCACGGTTGAACTCGATGAGCGTGCTTTCCTATTTGGGATCCAGGTTAGCGCTAATGCTGAACTGCTTGGATGAATCGCCAGGAACAAAATCAACCATCTTAGTGTCTATGGCCGATTTAAACTTCAACGTCGGATCATGTTCCATAGTTGGCTTTTTCAAAGAAGTCATATCTGCCGGATCAACCTTGTCTTTGTAAAACTTCAGCTCTTCCGTGGCACAAACCGACTCAGCATAAGCCGCATCACCTTCCTCGCATTCCAAAGCGATCTTCCTACTCCCATGTACTGTGATGGTCCCCTTATGACCTGGCATCTTAAGCTGCAGATAAACATAACACGACCTCGCCATGAACTTGGCATAAGCCGGTCGCCCAAACAGAGCGTGATACGGACTCTTGATTTTCACCACCTCAAAAGTCAATGTTTCTGACCTTGAATCATGATCATCTCCAAAGGCCACCTCTAGGGCTATCTTGCCCACCGAATATGCAGATTTACCGGGTACCACACCATGAAAAACGGTGTTCGACGGTTTAAGATTCTTATCTATCAACCCCATACGGCAGAACATATCATAGTAGACAATATTGATACTGCTTCCTCCATCCATGAGCACCTTAGTGAACTTATACCCCCAACTTGAGGTGCCACCGCTAAGGCCAGATGACCCAGATTGTCAACCCGGGGTGGGTGATCCTCTCTACTCCATAAAATGGGTTGCTCAGACCAGTACAAATACTGCGGCACAGCCGGTTCAACAGAGTTTACGGCCCTCTTGTGAAGCTTCTGATGACGCTTGCACAAGCTAGTGGTGAAGACATGATACTGCCCACTATTTAACTACTTCGGATTGCTCTGATAACCTGACTGCTACTGCTGCTGATTCCCCTGATGGTTATAACCTCCCTAGTTGCCTTGGTTCCCCTGATTGTTATGGCCGGTTTGATTGCCCTGAAATCCTGAACCAGAGCTACCACCTCCATAACCTGGCCCATGAAAACCACCTCCTGAACCTCCGGGCGGGCCATTGTCGTATTGAAACATGTAGGAGTTCTTAAACTCCCGCATGATATAACAGTCCTTCCAAAGATGTGACGCTGGCTTCTCCTTTGATCCATCCTTTGGACAAGGTTGATTTAACAGGCGCTCTAGATTGGGGCCCGAACCTCCGCCCCTCTGGGGTTGTTTGCCCTTACGATGCTGACCGTTATCCTGAGCATTGGTGTTAGCCACAAAGTCCAAACTATTGGCGGCCTTGCGTTTACCATTATTTCCATGACCTGCCGGGTTATGCTGTTGTCCCTTGGTGTTGCCGTTCTTTTTCCCTTTCCCCGGTTTTTCCTCCTCTGAGTCGGGGTCTTTGGTATTATCTGAATCGGCATATTTAACCAAAGCGGCCATAAGCTTTGACACATAATTGCAGTGACGTTTGAGCCTTCCTAACTTCTGTTTTAGCGGCAGAAACCGGCAATTGCCCTCCAATGTTAACACTGCGGTGTCCGCATTGATGCGATCCGACGAATGCAGAATAGCTGAGACCCGCTTCACCCAATGGGTTATAGACTCCCCCTCCTCTTGAACACAAGCGGCCAGGTCCACAATTGACATAGGCTGCTTACAAGTATCCTTAAAATTCTGGATAAACCGGTGTTTTAACTCGACCCATGACCCGACGGAGTTAACTGATAAGCTCTTTAACCAAGTACAAGCTGTCGCCTCCAACATCATGGTGAAGTATTTAGCACACACCGCTTCATCCACATCCAGCATCTCCATTGCCATCTCATAACTTTCAACCCATGACTCTGGTTGCAAATCGGTGGTGTAATTGGGCACCTTACGAGGTCCTTTAAAATCTTTGGGCAGTCGCACATTACGTAAAGCAGGGGTGAGACACGGCACCCCTAAGGAACTAAAGGCCACACTTGGCTCCACTGAAGTGGTAGGGTGAACCGGAGTAGTTTGACGAGCTCCATGCAGAGCTGCTAACTCGGCCTCTCGACGTGCACGACCATGATCCACCACATCCTGCGCATTAGCTCCTCCGCTTGCCGAGTTATGCCCTCACGGCGAGTTACGGCGAGGTGCACTGCTTGATACGGCCAGTTCATCCTCAACGTGCCTTCTGTAGCTCTAGCTCGGGCGGGGGGTGGAATGAATCATCTCACGGCTATGCGAATAAGCCTGTTGCTGGTTTAAAGCTGTCAGAAGGAGCTCTCTGGCCTGTCGTGCCTCAACCGCAACCGGTGACTCGCCGTCGGTTGGGAGGGCTGCCAATCGTGAAGCGGCGGCCCCAATGTTGTCCAACGGGTTGGAGTAGTGCCCCGGGGGTGTCGGAACATACTGCGGCACAATGTTGTTTTGACGAGGTGGGTCCATCATGCGCGACTGAACCAGCGGTCCTGTTCCCGGCGCCTCCGTTCGGTTTAACACTGGCTGGTTACTAGTTCCCGCTCCTGGCGTATTGAAGAGATTTCTTGGCTCATAACCCGGCGGGAGATGCGACCGGTATCTTCTTCTCATGACTTCCTCTGAAGCATTCTGATCCAGCCTAAGCCGGTGGGCCTGAGCTTCCAACTCGGCCTGTTCCGTAGCGATCCTAGCGTTCTCTGGTGCTAGGTCCGCTTTAGCCTAAGTTATCTGATCTTTCACCTTTGCAATCTCCGCATTGTGCTGGTCCTGGGCTGCTGCGTCCACCTCTGCGGCCATCAATGTTGCCAAAGCGTCGAACAAATCAGACAGAACTTGTGCTAGAGGCGGCGCAGAGCCCCCTGCTCCCGCCGGCATTGCTGTCGCTGAACCGGAGAGCATTGCCGCGGCGGGTGATGAGTGGTGTACTGATTGTGCACCGGCCATGAAGATAGCGACCCGGTTTGGCAGATCGAGGGGGTCCGGAATATTGTTGCCATCGGACCCTCCACTAATCTAGCCGTCCTGCAAATGATACAGTGATTCGGTCTCTCCAGTTGAAGACTCGTCATCGGAGCAGACAACGGTTTCTCCATCAGATGCCGGTCCATCCTCATATTCTGCTCCATGGATGACACCTACGAAAACATGCCTTGATGCGGGCTGACCCAGGGAAGGGCTTGCGCGCTGAGCCGTCTCGATGATGTCGGTGCAGGTGTCTGGCCCAGGGCCCGGTTCACCGATCTTACCGATGAAGACATGAATCCCACCTAAGGGGACCCGGTACCCATATTCGATTGAACCGGCCTCGGGACCCCATCCTGCATCATCGATGTAGAGCTTGCCGCGACGACTCTTCTTCATCCGGCCCACAGCGTACCCCTTGAGTCCATCAAAGCTGCCCTTCAAGAACTTGAAACCGTCATGCGATAGCCCCACGATGGGCGCCAACTGTCATGGGTTTGTCACGGCATATGTCCTCATGAAAGGACTTAGTCATGGAGCCATCGCTATGGGTTAGCTTAAAGGGGTTAAACCGAACAAGGGGACACGAGAGGTTTTATACTAGTTCGGCCCCTTCGATGAAGGTAAAAGCCTACGTCTAGTTGTGATTGGTATTGCTAGGGTTATGATGACCAGGGAGCGAATCCGCTTAGCCTGGCTCTTGAGTTGTTGTCTGTTATCCTCAAACCACGCCCGGGTCGTCCCTTTATATACATAGGTCGACGCCCGCCGGTTTACAAAATCCCGAGGCCGGATCATAGATGTATCCGGCTCAGTCTCTATTCCTCTAACATACAATACAAGTTACATGAAAACACCAGTTTACATCTACAGGCTTTAACCCGCCTTTGGGCCTTGGGCCTTCGTAAAACGCCACCACCTTCACGTCTTCATGGGCTTCTATCCTCGTGGAGCTAATCCGGCTACTCCTAGCCGGTTTACCTCCAGTAATAATATCCCCAACACATGACATCTTTTGTCCTACCCTCCCGTGGTAGCGGGGTCCTAGTGGAAACTAAGGGATATTAAGGCCTCCTTTTAATAGAGTACCAGACCAAAGCATTAACACATAGTGAATACATGAACTCCTGAAACTACGGTCATCACTGGGAGTGGTCCCAATTATCGTCACTTCGGGGTTGCCGGATCATAACACATAGTAGGTGACTATAGACTTGCAAGATAGGATCAAGAACTCTCATATATTGATGAAAACATGATAGGTTCATATCTGAAATCATGGCACTCGGGCCCTAGTGACAAGCATTAAGCATAGCAAAGTCATAGCAACATCAATCTCAGAACATAGTGGATACTAGGGATCAAACCCTAACAAAACTAACTCGATTACATGATAAATCTCATCCAACCCATCACCGTCCAGCAAGCCTACGATGGAATTACTCACGCACGGTGCTGAGCATCATGAAATTGGTGATGGAGGATGGTTGATGATGATGATGGCGACGGATTTCCCTCTCCGGAGCCCCGAACGGACTCCAGATCAACCCTTCCGAGAGAGTTTAGGGCTTGGTGACGGCTTCGTATCGTAAAACGCGATGAATCCTTCTTCTTTATTTTTTTTCTCTCCGAACCAAATATATAGAGTTGGAGTTGAGGTCGGAGGAGCTCCAGGGGGCCCACTAGGTAGGGGGCGCCCCCCCCCTCGTGGCTAGAGTGTGGGCCCCTGGCCTTGATTCTTTGCCAGTATTTTTTATTATTTCCAAAATTAATCTCCATGGAGTTTCAGGTCATTCCGAGAACTTTTGTTACTGCACATAAGTAACACCATGGCAATTCTGCTGAAAACAGCATCGGTTCGGGTTAGTTCCATTCAAATCACGCAAGTTAGTGTCTGAAACAAGGGCAAAAGTGTTTGGAAAAGTAGATACGAAAGAGACGTATCAACTCCCCCAAGCTTAAACATTTGCTCGTCCTCAAGCAATTTAGTTGACAAACTGAAAGTGATGAAGAAAAACTTTTACAAACTCTGTTTGCTCTTGTTGGTGTAAAATATGTAAAGCCAGCATTCAAGTTTTCAGCAAAGATTATGAACTAACCATATTCACAATAACTCTTAGGTCTCATGTTTACTCATATCAATGGCATAATCAACTAGCGAGCAAAAATAATAAATCTCGGATGACAACACTTACGCAAAACAATCGTAATATGATATAACAAGATGGTATCTCGCTAGCCCTTTCTGAGACCGCAAAACATAAAGATCAAAGACTGACTAGACATTGTAATTCATGTTAAAAGAGATCCAGTCAAGTCATACTCAATGTAAACTAACAGTAATGAATGCAAATGACAATGGTGCTCTCCAATTCCTGCTTTTTTATAAGAGGATAATGACTCAACATAAAAGTAAATAGATAGGCCCTTCGCAGAGGGAAGCAGGAATTTGTAGAGGTGCCAGAGCTCGGTTTTGAAATAGATATGAGTAATATTTTGAGCGGTATACTTTGATTGTCAACATAACAACCAAGAGATGACGATATCTTCCATGATACACACATTATAGGCGGTCCCCAAACAGAATGGTAAAGTTTATACTCCCCCTCCACCAACAAGCATCAATCCATGGCTTGCTCAAAACAACTAGTACCTCCAACTAACAACAGTCCCGGGGGAGTTTTGTTTGCAGTTATTTTGATTTGATTTGCATAAAGCATGGGACTGGGCATCCGGGTGACCAGCCATTTCCTCGTGAGTGAGGAGCGGAGTCAACTCCTCTTGAGAATAACCCACCTAACATGGAAGATACGGACAGCCCTAGTTGATACATGAGCTATTCGAGAATACAAAACAGAATGTTTATTTGAAGGTTTAGAGTTTGGCACATACAAATTTACTTGGAACGGCATGTAGATACCATATATAGGTAGGTATGGTGGACTCATATGGAATAACTTTGGGGTTTATGGGATTGGATGCACAAGCAGTATTCCCGCTTAGTACAGGTGAAGGCTAGAAAAAGACTGGGAAGCGACCAGCTAGAGAGCGACAACTGTCATGTTCATGCATTAAAATTAATCAACACCGAATGCAAGCATGAGTAGGATATAGTGCAACATGAACATAAATATCGTAGAGGCTATGTTGATTTTGTTTCAACTACATGCGTGAACATGTGCCAAGTCAAGCCACTCGAATCATTCAAAAGAGGATACCACCCTATCATACCACATCACAACCATTTTAATAGCATGTTGGCATGCAAGTAAACCATTATAAGCTCCTAGCTAAGTAAGCATGGCATAAGCAACTATAATCTCTAATTGTCATTGCAAACATGTTTATTCCTAATAGGCTAAATCAGGAATGATGAACTAATCATATTTACAAAAACAAGAGAGGTCGATTTCATACCAGCTTTTCTCATCTCAATAAGTTCATCATATAATCATCATTATTGCCTTTCACTTGCACGGCCGAACGATGTGGATAATAATAATAGTGCACGTGCATTGGAGTAAGCTGGAATCTGCAAGCATTCAATAAACAGGAGAAGACAAGGCAATATGGACTCTTTGTTAGATCAACAATAATGCATATAAGAGCCACTCTAACAATTTAATTATGGTCTTCTCCTATCGACCCCGAAAGAAAAGAAAAGAAATAAAACTATTTACACGGGAAAGCTCCCAACAAGCAAAAGAAGAACAGGAAATCTTTTTGGGTTTTCTTTTTAATTACTACTACATGCATGGAAATTAAAGCTAGCTAAAAGCTACAACTAATTTTTTGGTTTTTATTAAGGTTTATTAAACACACAAGAAGAAAGCATAAAAAGAAAATAAACTAGCATGGATGATACAATGAAAAAGTATGAGAACCGATATCTAGCAATGAGTGTGTGAACATGAATGTAATATCGGTGAGAAATACGTACTCCCACAAGCTTAGGCTTTTGGCCTAAGTTGGTCTAATGCCACGGCTAGCCTGGCGGATATCCAAAGTTGTAGTTGGGGTCGTACTGAGTTGCAGCAGTCATTGCATCATGGGCTGCAGCTTGGAGGCAAGCTATCTCAGCCATCCTCTTATACTCTTCCGCCTCCTCTCTAGTTATAAAATATCTCCCTTTTGCCTGAAAGTCAAAGAAAGTAGAAGTAGGGAGAGCGACGTGATAGGTGCGTCGTCTATCAAAGATTAGTCGATACTGGAGGAACTGATCGTTCCTCTCAACAAAATGATGACGAACCATAGCCTCATAATCTAAATAAACAGGAGGCAACTCAATATCATACCCATGTATGGGTGTATCAAGAAAATTAGCTACACGGGTTGCATAAATTCCACCAAAGAAATCTCCATTAAATCTATTATTATGCAACCTACGTGCAACAATGGCTCCCAAATTATAATGTTTATCTCCTAATACAACACTCCTAAGAACACTGAGGTCAGAGACACACATGTGACATGCTTCATCCTTACCATTTATGCACCTACCTATGAAGAGGGCAAAATAATGTATAGTGGGAAAATGAATGCTCCCGTATGGTAGCTTGTGTTATATCTCCAGATTCCCCCACAGTTATACTAGGAAGAAGATCTGTAAACTCAGATTTGCGAGGTTCCCTAGTACTACCCCATTGTGGAAGTTTGCAAGCAGTGGTAAAATCCTCTAAGTCCATATTATAAGAATTTACATAAAGATCAAACAAGACAGTTTGAGAACTACGTGAAGATGAAAATTCAAACCTCCTCACAAAGGAACTAGTGAGATAGTGGTACTGATGGCACTTTTCCGCCTCGAAGCTCACAAGATCAGCGTTACACAAATATGCGCTAAATTCTTCCTTAATTCCTGCTCGATCCATGAAGTCCTTTGAAGCCCATTCATAAGGCCACACTAGAGCGTCCCTTGGTGGCTCATCATCAGCATCACGCATTGCAAGCCTGGGTCCTTGCTTTCTTGAAGAACCACCTTGGTACATTTTCCTAAACATATTTCTTCTTCTGAATTTTTTTTGAAATTTTTAGTAACTTCAAATAAAGTAAACCAAACTCAACAAAATTGATAGCAACTACTCCTATAAGTGCCTAGAGCCTATATCATGCATTAGAACTACTTGGAACCATATAAATTTGACATGCAAGATCAAGAACATGGTCACCTAGGCAGCACAAATTTGCAATAAGTAAAGCACTAGAACAAAAACTAATTGGACCAATGGAGGAGTCACATACCAAGGAACAATCCCCCAAAGCAGTTTTGTGAGAGGTGCTTTGAGCAAGGAGATCGAAAATCGCAGCAAAATGAGCTAGAACTCATGCTTGAGCTAGATGGTGATTTTTTTGGGAGGAAGAAGAAGTGTGTGGGTGCAGGAATAAGTGGAGGGGAGCCACCATGGGCCCACGAGGCAGGGGGCGCGCCCAGGGGGGTGGGCGCGGCGTGGACCCTCGTGGCCAGGTGCTTGCTCCCCCTGCTGTGTTCTCAATGCCAGATATTCTCAAATATTCCAGAAAAAAATCATATTTAAATTTCAGGGCATTTGGATAAATTTTATTTTCGGGGTATTTTTATATTGCACGGATAATTAGAAAACAGACAGAAATTACTATTTTTGCTTTATTTAATATAAATAACAGAAAGTAAAAAGAGGGTACAGGGAGTTTTGTTTTGTAACTTCATCCATCTCATGCTCATCAAAAGGAATCCACTAACAAGGTTGATCAGGTCTTGTTAACGAACTCACTCCGAATAACATGGAACCAGAGAATTTTCGAATAACACTAGGTTACCTCAACGAGGATATGCACATCCCCAACAATAAGAATATCATATTTCTTCTTGACAGTAGGAAGAGGAAATGGAAAACCTCCAAAAATAATCGATGGAATTTTTCCAATAGAATTGATACTGTGGACTTGAGGTTGTTTCCTCGGAAAGTGTACCATATGCTCATTACCATTAACATGAAAAGTGACATGGCCTTTGGTGCAATCAATAACAGCCCCTGGAGTATTCAAAAAGGGTCTTCCAATAATAATGGACATCTATCGTCCTCGGGAATATCAAGAATAACAAAGTCCGTTAAAATAGTAACGTTTGCAACCACAACATGCACATCCTCAAAAATACCGACAGGTATAGCAGTTGAATTATCAGCCATTTGCAAAGATATTTCAGTAGGTGTCAACTTATTCAAATCAAGTCTACGATATAAAGAGAGAGGCATAACACTAACACCGGCTCCAAGATCACATCAAGCAGTTTTAACATAGTTTCTTTTAATGGAGCATGGTATAGTTGGTGCTCCTGGATCTCCTAGTTTCTTAGGTATTCCACCCTTAAAAGTATAATTATCAAGCATGGTGGAAATTTCAGCTTTCGGTATCTTTCTTTTATTAGTAAAAATATAGTTCATATACTTAGCATAAGGATTCATTTTGAGCATATCAGTTAATCGCATACACAAAAAGATAGGTCTAATCATTTCAGCAAAGCGCTCAAAATCCTCATCATCCTTTTTCTTGGATGGTTTGGGAGGAAAAGGCATGGGTTTCTGAACCCAAGGTTCTCTTTCCTTACCGTGCTTCCTAAAAACAAAGTCTCTCTTATCATAATGTTGATTATTTGATTATGGGTTATCAAGATCAACAGGAGGTTCAGCTTCTACATCATTATCATTACTAGGTTGAGCATCAACAACAACATCATCATTAACATTATCACTAGTTTCATGTTCATTACTAGATTGTGTTTCAGCATCAGAAATAGAAACATCATTGGGATTCTCATGTGTGTCGATAACAGGTTCACTAAAAGCATGCAAATTCCTACCATTTTTCTTTTTCTTCCTTTTAGAAGGACTAGGTGCATCTATATTATTTCTCTGAGAATCTTGATCAATTCTCTTAGGGTGGACTTCAGGATACAAAGGTTCCTGAGTCATCTTACCAGTTCTAGTAGCCACTCTAACATCATAGTCATTATTCTTACTATTTAATTCATTGAGCAAATCATTCTGAGCTTTAAGTAGTTGTTCTACTTGAGTGGTAACATAGAAGCATGTTTACTAATGAGTTTAATATCACCTTTAACTCTAGACATATAATCACCCAAGTGTTCAATCATATAAGCATTTTGTTTCAATTGTCTACCAAAGTAAGAATTGAAGTCTTCTTGCTTAACCATAAAGTTATCAAACTCATCCAAACATTGGCTAGCAAACTTAGTAAGAGGGATTTCAGCTTTATCATATCTATAGACAGAATTTACCTTTACTACCTGTGTCGGTTTATCAAGACCATGTGTTTCTTCAATAGGTGATGGATTAAAACCATATATTTCTTCAACAGGCGGTAAATTAAGACAATGTATTTCTTCAATAGGAGGTAAATTCTTAACATCTTCAGCTTTAATACCCTTTACTTTCATTGATTTCTTTGCCTCTTGCATATCTTCAGGACTGAGAAATAGAACACCCCTTTTCTTCGGAGTTGGTTTAGGAATAGGCTCAGGAGTTGGCTCCGGAAGTGTCCAATTATTTTCATTTGTCAACATATTATTCAATAAATTTCCAGCTTCATCCGGTGTTCTTTCCCTGAAAACAGAACCAACACAACTATCCAGGTAATCTCTGGAAGCATCGCTTAGTCCATTATAAAAGATATCAAGTATTTCATGTTTCTTAAGAGGATGATCAGGCAAAGCATTAAATAATTGGAGAAGCCTCCACCAAGCTTGTGGGAGACTCTCTTCTTCAATTTACACAAAATTATATATATCCCTTAAGGCAGCTTGTTTCTTATGAGCAGGGAAATATTTAGCAGAGAAGTAATAAATCATATCCTGGGGACTACGCACACAACCAGGATCAAGAGAATTAAACCATATCTTAGCATCACCCTTTAATGAGAACAAAAATATTTTAAGGATATAAAAGTAGCGAGTTCTCTCATCATTAGTGAACAGGGTGGCTATATCATTTAATTTAGTAAGATGTGCCACAACAGTTTCAGATTCATAACCATAAAAAGGATTAGATTCAACCAAAGTAATTATATCAGGATCAATAGAGAATTCATAATCCTTATAAGTAACAAATATAGGTGAAGTAGCATAAGCAGGATCATATTTCATTCTAGCATTCAGAGTTTTTTGTTTAAGCTTGGCTAATAATTTCTTAAGATCACGTATATCATTGCAAGCAAGAAAGTATCTTTTAGTTTCTTCATCCATAACATAGCCCTTAGGCACAATAGGTAATTCATATTTATTAGGAGAGCCTTCATGATCACTTTCATCAATATTATCAGTTTCAATAATTTCATTCTCTCTAGCCCTAGCAAGTTGTTCATCAAGAAATTCACCAAGTGGCACAGTAGTATCAAGCATAGAAGTAGTTTCATCATAAGTATCATGCATAGCAGAAGTGGCATCATCAATAATATGCGACATATCTATACCTACTATTAAAAGAAATAGGTATTCTTGGTTTGGTCTTCTTGGTTCGGTCCGTGGTAAAAATCTACGTACATCCCTCGCATGTCTTATCGCAAGCTTCTCGTCCGATACACGCACGCGTCATACCCATTTAGCTAGCGTGTGTATATTTAATTTTGTAGGCCCAGTATCAGCCCATGGACCAAGACTGGTGGGCCTGGAAATAATACCCGGTCATCCTCTCGCTCATGACCCTAAAAAAATCTATCTCTCCTATTCTCTTTACTCAAAAAAATCTCTCCTATTCTCAAAAAAAAATCTATCTCTCCCAAAAAAACTATCTGTCCTCTGACTTCTTTCTCCACAAAAAAATTTGTCTCCCGTGCATGTATAAAGAAGCCTCAACTCCCTCGATCAAACCCCTGCTCATTTGCTTCCTGTGCTTAACACTGCTTCAATCTCGTCGTTGCGCATGTGCTCAACATTGATGTGTCGTCATTCTTCCAACCTTACTGGAATCTTGCCGTTCTCACCTTGCATGATTTTCGTAGTGAGGGCTAAACCAAGTAGATATGCATATACGTAGCCATACGTAAGATTCGGGTCTCCGTTCTCTCCGCTGCTGCCTCCTACGGCTGGAGCAGCGTTGCTATCCGCAATCCCGCATCTGACCTCCAATGGCTGGAGCCGCACCACTGCCGCCGATCCCCACGCACAACACATCCACACCCGGCTCCATCATCGCTCGTGCCTGCCCTCACTCGTACAACGCTGCAACATTGATGGCTTCAGAGACCACGGCACCCCGGCTGAGACACGGGCATGCTTGGCGCTTGGTGGAAGGGGACCGACAAGGACGTCCTGCTCCTCCCGGTTGAGCTCCTTCACGGCACCCACAGTACAACCGATGCTTACTTGGCCGCCGGCTGGAAGGTCGTCCTAATCCTCTAGGCCAATCTCCTCCATGGCGCCTGTGCTGCGACCCAGACCTGCTTGGCCGCCAACTGTATGGGGGACTCTAATGGCTGAGGAACTGACAACAAAGGAAGCTCGATAGGCAAGGAATGATGGATCTGTGAGAAGAAGGAAGTTCCATTATAAAGAAAATGAAACTAGGGGATAAAAGGATTATGGGTTATTCTGATGACTGTTGGTACTTGGTAGTAGCACAGATGGTGAAAATAAATCTGCGTCATGTCCTTTTGAGGGCTGCATGAAGGAGCTGAAAACCCAGTTCAAAAACGAAAGGAACTGAAAACTCCAGCCTGGTCCATCTGTTTGCGAGAGAGCAAAACCAAGTTTGGCAGATGGTGAGTAGGTGAGTGTAAGATGTTGCAACCCCGGATTTAAATCTGGTATTCAATCAGTCTTGTATCATGATTGCTTCAGTGGGAGGTTTAAATTACAATCTACTTTTATTCGAATTTTTTACTGAAGTTGCCCACTATTTGTTACGTGAGGATCAACAAAGTTAGATCTTTGTGAGCATAGTGAATTTCCTTTTTGTTTGCATGAGTTACACTTACACTTAATTAGTATGGTCAGATTAGGTAAACTGCTGTAACACCCCAGATGTAATTTACCTAATATGTACTCCAACTCTTGCCGTTTCCGGCGCTAAATTATTTTGTTTCCTCGGGTTCAGGTTTTTGTCTCCGTGTGTTGTTGTCATTGTCATGTATCTCATATCATGTCATCATGTGCATTGCATTTGCATACGTGTTCATCTCATGCATCCGAGCATTTTCCCTGTTGTCCATTTTGCATTCCGGCGCTCCTATCTCCTCCGGTGGTCCTTTCTACCATCTTTTCATGTGTGGGGGTTAAAAATTTCCGGATTGGACCGATACTTGCCAAGCGACCTTGGTTTACTACCGGTAGACCACCTGTCAAGTTTCGTACCATTTGGACTTCGTTTGATGCTCCAACGGTTAACCGAGGGACCGAGAAGGCCTCGCATGTGTTGCAGCCCAACACCCTTCCATTTTGGCCCAAAACCCACCAAAACCCTCTCCATCATCTAGAGCGTTCGATCACGACCGCGTGGCCGGAAACCGCACCTCATTTGGACTCTCCTAGCTCCTCCTATGCCTATAAATAGGTCCTCCTCTGAATTCCCGGATCTCCTTCGTCCCCAGACCCTAAAAATCGCCTCGCGCTGCGCCAGACATGTCCGTCCCTGGCCGGACGCTTCGCGGCGCCGCGCCCGGCCAGTGACAGCGCGCCACGTGTCACGCCGGGAGCTCCCCGCCGCCAGCCCGCTCGGCCCGCCGCGGGCCCCCGAGCCCGTTTCCTCCGCGCCGCCCACGCCTGCCTCTTCCCCGCCCGAGCCGGCAGGCTCCTTCGCCGCGCCGCCGCCTTTATTTGGCCGCTCCGCTGCACTCCGCCCGCTCCGACCACCGTGCCCAATCGCCGCCCTGCCGCCGCAGGTGGTCGGGTAGCGTCGCCGACCGCCGCTCCTCGCCACCCGCGGCCACCCTGGCGCGCCTCCACCTCGCCGGCCCCGGATCCGGCGAGACCCGGCCGGCACGCTCCTCCAGTGATCTCCGGCCTCCTCCACGAAGAACCCCGGCGAGCCGCCCCGACCAACCTCGAAGTCCGTGTTGCTACAGTGTTCTCAGATCCAGATCTGAGAGGGTTGACTTTGTCCCGAAACCCTAGACATTTTGCATTTTTCATCATGCTATATCTCCGCATACGTAGCTCCGTTTTGGGCGTGCAGCACATCAAAATGTTCGCCTAAGAGAGTACATCATTTCATATCACTGCATCATTTTCATTTGAGTTCATCTTGATGCCCTAAATGCTGTTGGAAGAGTGCTATTTGAGTTAATTGTCAGATCTGCTGCACCAAATGGCTATTTGTCATTTTTGCCATGATTAATGTGTGCATGATATGCCCCTGAGATCTACATGAGTTTTGTTATATGCTTTGCCATCTTTACAGACGTGCTATCCATGTATTTTTGTGATGTGTGTGGTGACTAGCACATGCTTGCAAAGTGGTGCATTCGTTAATGCTGATTTCAGGGACTTTGCAATTCCACTAAGTCCTTGATCTGTTTTTATCAATATGTCATATGTTCATGTTGTTTCCTAGTGATACGTTCCTCTTTTGAGGATGATCAGTAAGGATGTTTTGTTAATCTTATGGTGCTCTATCCATACATGTCTTTTTTTGCAATTATGGAGCACCCTAGCTTGAGTCAATCGAGCTCTGCTTTTGCTATTTCGTGAATCTGGGCAGATTGTCTACTTGTTAGCGATTTTGCCGAGGATGTTGTTGTTGATCCGTACATGCTATGTTGTTGTTCTTGCCATCTCTAGCTTATATAATGTGTAATCTTGATGGGTGTATGCTTAGATTGTCATGCCTTGCTCTGTAGCGAGTGCATCGAGCTCTAGTTTTTCACTAAGTCTATGATCTGATTATGTTTTTGCCATGTTCACATGCTTGCAATTGTATTTTCTGATCCTTTTGGCTCAAGGTCACTAAGGGACTTTTGTTAAGCTATTTTAGTAGCTTCATGCCATGCCTTGATTTACCATGTTAAGTTCCTGTAGCATATATTTTTCATGCTCCAAAGTGTGCTACCTGATCTGAAATTCCAGGCTTGTGTTAATTTCACAAAGTCTGAAACCTGTTTATCAATTGCACTTTTGCCATGCTTGTTTGAACCTGTTAATGGATGAATTGGCCGTAGCTCAGTGTTCATCTTTTGTTAAGCTTTATGAGTGGATCCCTGCCATGTATTTTGTTGCCATGTTTGAGTGCTGTAGCATGTTCATCTTGATCCATTTAGATGGCTACTTGCTGTTTATCAGAGACCGGTGTCATAGTTGTTTTGCTTGCCATTTCCAAACCGTGCATCCGATTCCGGCGATCTTTATATCGATTTCAACCGAAATCACCTCACCTTTCCAGTGGCACACTTGGATTTCCAAGTCGAGGCCAGGTTCTTTCCTTCCTAGTCAAATCCTGCATATGCATCACATATCGCATCCCGCATAGCATGCCATGTTTGCATCATGTTGTTTGAGCTTTCCACATGGTTGATTGTGTTCCTTTTGCTTGTTTGTCTTGTTTGGGTAGAGCCGGGAGACGAGTTCGCTAATGAGGAGCCCGTTGAGTTTGCTTTTGAGGACCCAGTCAACTCTGACAACTTTGCAGGCAAGATGATCATACCCTCGCAATCACTTCTATCTTTGCTTTGCTAGATGCTCGCTCTTTTGCTATGCCTATGCTACGATGCCTACCACTTGCTTATCATGCCTCCCACATTGCCATGTCAAACCTCTAACCCACCATGTCCTAGCAAACCGTTGATTGGCTATGTTACCGCTTTGCTAAGCCCCTCTTATAGCGTTGCTAGTTGCAGGTGAAGATTGGAGATCGTTCCTTGTTGGAACATTATTTTCTTGTTGTGATATCATTATATTACCTTGTTATCTTAATGCATCTATATACTTGGTAAACGGTGGAAGGCTCGGCCTTTTGCCTAGTGTTTTGTTCCACTCTTGCCGCCCTAGTTTCCGTCATATCGGTGTTATGTTCCCGGATTTTGCGTTCCTTACGCGGTTGGGTAATAATGGGAACCCCTCGACAGTTCGTCTTGAATAAAACTCCTCCAGCAATGCCCAACCTTGGTTTTACCATTTGCCACCTAGCCTCTTTTTCCCTTGGGTTTCCGGAGCCCAAGGGTCATCTTATTTAAACCCCCCGGGCCCGTGCTCCTCTAAGTGTTGGTCCACCTCGTCAGCCGCTGGTGGACACCAGGGGCAACTCTGGGCTGGCCTACCGGAAGTTTGGACAGTCTGAGTGTGCCCTAAGAACGAGATATGTGCAGCTCCTATCGGGATTTGTCGGCACATTCGGGCGGTGTTGCTGGATTTGTTTTAACTTGTCGAAGTTGTCTTGTAGAACCGGGATACCGAGTCTGATCGGAATGTATCGGGAGAAGGTATATCCTTCATTGACCGTGAGAGCTTGTCATGGGCTAAGTTGGGACTCCCCTGCAGGGATTTGAAATTTTGAAAGCCGTGCCTGTGGTTATGGGCCGATGGGAATTTGTTAATGTCCGGTTGTAGATAACTTAAACCTTAACTTAATTAAAATGAAACAACTGTGTGTGTTACCATGATGGTCTCTTCTCGGCGGAGTCCGGGAAGTGAACACGGTGTTGGAGTAATGTTTGCCGTAGGTTGTTCTCTAGTCCTTCGTTCGAGCTTTGCCTTCTCTTCTCGCTCTCTTTTGCGAACAGGTTAGCCACCTTATATGCTAGTCGCTTGCTGCAGCTCCACATATTACCTTGCCTTACCTTTAAGCTTAAGTAGTCTTGATCGCGAGGGTGCGAGATTGCTGAGTCCTCGTGGCTCATAGATTACTTCCAAACCAGATGCAGGGCCCGATGATTCCATTCCAGATGATGCGCTTGAGCTCAAGTGGGAGTTCGACGAAGACTCATGCCGTTACTATTTGTCTTTCCCTGATGATCAGTAGTGGTGCCCAGTTGGGGCGATCGGGACCATGTCGCATGTTGGGGTTGATCTTTTATTTTGGTACCGTATTTGGACCATGATTGTATTGGATGATGTAATGCTATTTATGTACTTTGTGTGACGTGGCGAGTGTAAGCCAACTATGTACCTTTCCCCTTATTATCTATTTACATGGGTTGTTGTGAAGATTACCTTACTTGCGACATTGCTTTCAATGCGGTTATGCCTCTAAGTCGTGCTCCGACACATAGGGGATATAGCCGCATCGAGGGCGTTACAAGTTGGTAATCAGAGCCTTCCCCGACCTTAGGAGCCCCCACTGCTTGATCGTTATTAGCAGCCGTTGTTGAGTCTAGAAAAAAAATGTTTTGAGTCATTTAGGAATTATATATCGGAGAGTTTAGGAATTCTTTTTACTCCCCAATTCCTTCATCGCTCTGGTAAGGCATCCTGACGTAGAGTTTTGACTCTTCTCTTCTCAAATTTCACTAAAAAATTTAGGATCACGCGGGTATCTTGGAATCATTCTGATGGATTTGTACCGAGAACATTGTTCTTGGTGCCTCCTATCATTTAGGGGTTGTGGTAGTGTCCCGGGGAGTTGAGCTCCGAGGTGTTGTCGTCACAATTTTATCGTTGCAGTTCTGGAATACCTGAGTTTAGTTCGCCGACATCGAAAATCTCTTTTATGCAGTTGTTGGTGAGATAACCTCGACGCCACCCAGTACTAGGGCGGGAGTTCGGGAGTATTGCCATAACTTGTATAACGGATGCTTTTCGAAGGTTGAGGTAGACGATTTCCGAAGTTTTTCTCGGTTATGTGTTGAAGGATGGATACAGCTGGATGTAGGATTTGCTAGATTTGGGTGAGATATTATGCTTCCCCTGTATCCCCAACACCTGATTGCATAACCGGAAAGGTTCAGGAGTTTCATAGGTGGGAATTCTCGTAGTTATAGTTCTTCTTCCACGGATATTTGGTTTGAGATTGGGTGTTCATTACCGAGTATTCGTTCTTGATCCGTACCTTGTTGACTTTATTCCGCTACCTAAATTCTAAGTGGCTTCTCAATTTATGGATATGTGACCATTTCAATTGGAATGCATTCGTTCATTTCGTTCGGATGTGAAGACTATATGTTGCAATTTCACCCCGTTGGATTCAGCTTCAATATTTGTCTATCAATGTGCTAATGGATGTCAACCTCTTCAGGATGGCTCCTCCAAGGCGCACAACTCCGAATCCTGATCCGCCACCACCACCCCCTCCTCCAGAGGCATGGCAAGTTGTGATGACTGCTACCAATGCAAACACGCAGTTGATCATGCAAATTCTTCAAGAGCGCAACCAACAGAACCAAGGCAACCAAGGCAACAATCAGAATAACTTTCCTACACTCAACCAGTTCCTTGCTAACCAGCCAAAGACCTTCAGCAATTGTGTTGAGGAAACTGATGCTGACGATTGGCTCGTGGACCTATGCAAGCATTTCGAGTGCAGTAACGTCAGGCCTGAGGACTTTGTCAAGTTTGCTTCCTTCCAACTCAAAGACCAAGCTGCAGAATGGTTTCAGCAGTACAAAGATTCCAGAGGAGGCCGTGTGATTACCTGGGATGAATTCTGTCAAGATTTCAAAGCTCATCATATTCCTCAGAGTGTGGTTGAAAGCAAGCGTGAGGAATTCCGCAACCTGAAGCAAGGCTCTATGTCTGTCTATGACTACAACAAGTTCTTTCAGAAGCTCGCCCGCTTTGCTAAGTAGGACGTCCCTAACGAGAAGAGCATGATATACCAGTTCAGGGGTGGTCTTAGAGAAGAAATCCAGCTAGCTCTTGTCTTCTTTGAGCCCTTGAGGTACGATGAGTTCTACAACATGGCATTGAAGCAAGAGGCCGCTCAACTTAAGTGTGATGCTTCCAAGAAGCGAGTCAGAGATGCTACTCCTTCTTCCTCTACTCAAGTGGCCAAGCAGCAGAAGTATTGGCTTCCTCCTCCTCCGTTCCGTCAGCCGTATCAGCAGAAGAGCAAAGGTGGCAGTGGATCTTCCCACCCACCCAATCCTGGCTTTCAGAACAAGACTTCGTCTCAAGCTCCAAGATCGAGTGCTCTGTATCACCATCCGCTTTCAGAGGTCATGTGCAACAAGTGCCAACAGAAGGGTCACTATGCCAACAAATGTTTCAATCAGAGGCGCCTCCCTCCTCCTCCTCCTGTGAGATTGGCAAGTATAGTTGTGGTCAAGCATAACCCCAAGCACGCCAAGGTCAACTTGAAGAATGTAGCTCAGGCAGAGGACTCGTCAGATGTCATCATGGGTAACCTTCCTGTTAACGATGTTCCTGCAAAAGTACTTTTTGACACTGGTGCTTCACATTGTTTCATCTCGAAACCTTTTGCATCTAAGAATGAGTTGTCTTCCCAAGTTTTGCATAAACCGTTAGCAGTTGTCTCTCCGGGTAAATGTTTGCTCGCTAACCACGAGATTCCGGATATTTCTATCATGATGGGTGATTTCAAGTTTCTGGCTTCTCCAATGGTCCTTGGTAACTCGGATATTGATCTTATTCTCGGGATGGATTGGCTTTCTAAGCACAAGGCTCAGCTTGATTGTGCAGCCAGGCAGATTCAATTGACTCGTTCGTCTGAGGATGTAATTGTCTTTGCCGCTCGGGATAATACAATCCGTCTGTTTTCTCTCAATGAGAAGGGTGAACTAGATGCCATCTCGCAAATTCCAGTCGTTTGCGAGTATCAAGATGTCTTTCCAGAAGAGCTTCCAGGAATGCCTCTGCACCGGCCAGTTGAATTTGTCATCGATCTTGAGCCTGGCACGGAACCGGTGTGCAAGCGTCCTTACAAGCTAGGACCTGAAGAGTTGAAGGAGCTGAAGAAGCAACTCGATATTCAAGAGCGAATGGGTCTCATCCGACCTAGTTCTTCTCCGTGGGGTTGTGGAGTTCTTTTTGTGAATAAGAAGGATGGAATGGACCGACTTTGTGTTGACTACCGTCCATTGAACAAGAAGACTATCAAGAACAAATACCCACTTCCCAACATCAACGAGCTGTTCAAACAACAGAAAGGCGCCCAAGTATTCTCCAAGCTTGATCTCCGTATGGGCTATCACCAGATTCGAATCCGTGAGCAAGATATCCCCAAGACGGCTTTCAGAACAAGCTATGGTTTATACGAATACACTGTCATGTCTTTTGGCCTCATCAATGCTCCTCCGACTTTCTCTCGCATGATGAACTTCATCTTCAACGCCTACACAAATGACTTCGTTTTGGTCTATCTCGACGACATTCTGGTCTTTTTGAAGAACAAGGAAGATCATGCCAAGCACTTGCATTTGGTGCTCGATAAGCTCAGGGAACATCGGTTCTACGCCAAGTTCTCAAAGTGTGAGTTTTGGCTCGATGAGGTTCTTTATCTTGGGCATATCATCTCTGCCAAGGGCATTGCGGTGAATCCTGAGAAGGTGTCTGCAATTGTGAATTGGGAACCACCTCAGAACGTGAAGCAACTCCGCAGCTTCCTCGGTCTCGCAAGCTACTGTCGAAGGTTCATTGGGAACTTTTCTAAGATTGCGAAGCCTCTTTCAAACCTTCTCCAGAAGCACGTCAAGTATGTTTGGTCTCCGGAGTGTGACATTGCTTTCAACACTTTGAAAGAGAAATTGGTCACTGCTTCAGTTCTGACTCCTCCTGATGAATCCAAACCATTCGAGGTCTTCTGCGATGCCTCTCTTCAAGGTCTTGGTGCAGTGTTGATGCAAGAGAAGAAAGTTGTGGCTTATACCTCTCACCAGTTGAAGCTCAACGAGAAGAACTACCCCACTCATGACCTCGAGTTGGCGGCAGTTGTGCATGCTCTTTTGACTTGGAGACATCTCTTATTGGGAAGAAAAGTGGACATTTTCACTAACCACAAGAGTCTCAAGTACATCTTCACTCAGCCTAATCTCAACCTCAGGCAGACTCGTTGGGTCGAAATGATTCAAGAGTATAATCCGAGTATCCAGTATACTCCAGGCAAGGCCAATGTGATTGCTGACGCATTGAGCAGGAAGGCTTATTGTCATGCCTTGCTCTGTAGTGAGTGCATCAAGCGCGTAAACATGCCTACTTGCTATCATATTTGCATGCTCCAGTTTTTCACTAAGTCTGTGATCTGATTATGTTTTTGCCATGTTCACATGCTTGCAATTGTATTTTCTCACCCCTTTTGGCTCAAGGTCACTAAGGTACTTTTGTTAAGCTATTTTAGTAGCTTCATGCCATGCCTTGATTTACCATGTTAAGTTCCTGTAGCATATATTTTTCATGCTCCAAAGTGTGCTACCTGATCTGAAATTCCAGGCTTGTGTTAATTTCACAAAGTCTGAAACCTGTTTATCAATTGCACTTTTGCCATGCTTGTTTGAACCTGTTAATGGATGAATTGGCCGTAGCTCAGTGTTCATCTTTTGTTAAGCTTTATGAGTGGATCCCTGCCATGTATTTTGTTGCCATGTTTGAGTGTTGTAGCGTGTTCATCTTGATGCATTTAGATGGCTACTTGCTATTTATCGCAGACCGGTGCCATATTTGTTTTGCTTGCCATTTCCAAACCGTGCATCCAATTCCGGCGATCTTTATATCGATTTCAACCGAAATCACCTCACCTTTCCAGTGGCACACTTCGATTTCCAAGTTTAGGCCAGGTTCTTTCATTCCTTGTCAAATCTCGCATATGCATCACATATCGCATCCCGCATAGCATCCCATGTTTGCATCATGTTGTTTGAGCTTTGCACGTGGTTGATTGTGTTCCTTTTGCTTGTTTGTCTTGTTTGGGTAGAGCCGGGAGGCGAGTTCGCTAACGAGGAGCCCGTTGAGTTTGCTTTCGAGGACCCAGTCAACTCTGACAACTTTGCAGGCAAGATGATCATACCCTTGAAATCACTTCTATCTTTGCTTTGCTAGATGCTCGCTCTTTTGCTATGCCTATGCTACGATGCCTACCACTTGCTTATCATGCCTCCCAAATTGCCATGTCAAACCTCTAACCCACCATGTCCTAGCAAACTGTTGATTGGTTATGTTACCACTTTCCTCAACCCCTCTTATAGCGTTGCTAGTTGCAGGTGA
Source organism: Triticum dicoccoides (assembly GCF_002162155.2). NCBI lineage: Eukaryota > Viridiplantae > Streptophyta > Magnoliopsida > Poales > Poaceae > Triticum > Triticum dicoccoides. The sequence continues at coordinate 146,425,606 of NC_041380.1, read as the reverse complement.
AGATTGGAGATCGTTCCTTGTTGGAACATTATTTTCTTATTGGGATATCATTATATTACCTTGTTATCTTAATGCATCTATATACATGGTAAAGGGTGGAAGGCTTGGCCTTTTTCCTAGTGTTTTGTTCCACTCTTGCCACCCTAGTTTCCGTCATATCGGTGTTATGTTCCCGGATTTTGCGTTCCTTACGCGGTTGGGTAATAATGGGAACCCCTCGACAGTTCATCTTGAATAAAAGTCCTCCAGCAATGCCCAACCTTGATTTTACCATTTTCCACCTAGCCTCTTTTTCCCTTGGGTTTCCGGAGCCCAAGGGTCATCTTATTTAAACCCCCCGGGCTAGTGCTCCTCTGAGTGTTGGTCCACCTCGTCAGCCATCGGTGGCCACCAGGGACAACTCTGGGCTGGCCTACCGGAAGTTTGGACAATCTGAGTGTGCCCTGAGAATGAGATATGTGCAGCTCCTATCAGGATTTGTCAGCACATTCGGGCGGTGTTGCTGGATTTTTTTTAACTTGTCGAAGTTGTCTTGTAGAACCGGGATACCGAGTCTGATCGGAATGTCTCGGGAGAAGGTATATCCTTCGTTGACTGTGAGAACTTGTCATGGGCTAAGTTGGGACTCCCCTGCAAGGATTTGAACTTTCGAAAGCCGTGCCCGCGGTTATGGGCAGATGGGAATTTGTTAATGCCCGGTTGTAGATAACTTAAACCTTAACTTAATTAAAATGAATCAACTGTGTGTGTTACCGTGATGGTCTCTTCTCGGCGGAGTCTGGGAAGTGAACACGGTGTTGGAGTAGTGTTTGCCGTAGGTTGTTCTCTAGTCCTTCGTTCGAGCTTTGCCTTCTCTTCTCGCTCTCTTTTGCGAACAGGTTAGCCACCTTATATGCTAGTCGCTTGCTGCAGCTCCACATATTACCTTGCCTTACCTTTAAGCTTAAATAGTCTTGATCGCGAGGGTGCGAGATTGCTGAGTCCCCGTGGCTCATAGATTACTTCCAAACCAGATGCAGGGCCCGATGATTCCGTTCCAGATGATGCGCTTGAGCTCAAGTGGGAGTTCGACGAAGACTCATGTCGTTAGTATGTGTCTTTCCCTGATGATCAGTAGTGGTGCCCAGTTGGGGCGATCGGGACCATGTCACATGTTGGGGTTGATATTTTATTATGGTACAGTAGTCGGACCATGATTGTATTGGATGATGTAATGCTATTTATGTACTTTGTGTGACGTGGCGAGTGTAAGCCAACTATGTACCTTTCCCCTTATTATCTATTTACATGGGTTGTTGTGAAGATTACCTTACTTGCAACATTGCTTTCAATGCAGTTATGCCTCTAACTCGTGCTCCGACATGTAGGAGATATAGCCGCATTGAGGGCGTTACAACTGCACATAGAGATTTTATATGCTCTGACAGAGAACTTCTAAGTGGATCAAATTATCTGTACAGTTAATCTATTTGAGATGAACATAATAGCACATGTACCTCTAATTTAAACATGTTATGTCCATTTATTTCCATCTACCCCGAAAGAGACTAAGATACAAGAAGAGGATACATCGACATATGGACTTCCAAATCTTCGGTTCAGAAATCAAGAGTGGACAGGATTCATTAACTCGTCAGCTCAGGGACATTATACTCACCCGCACCAAGGTCGCCAAGAATGCAGTGAAAAAGATGATGAAGATACTGGTCACGACCCCTCGTCGTACATGACCAGGATTCACGACGGGGCCGAGGTGGATCCATGGAAGGATGTTAAGCAATTGTGCATGTCTGATGTCATGCCATGTCAATGTACACGATGCAGGACGAGAAGGGTGTCAACAGCGACACAGTGAGGAGGTAAAAACATACATAATCCTTTCTTGTTTTCTTCCTTGCCAGTTTTCATGGCGGTTATGTTTTAATAGTGTATCCCCGTTGCAATGCATGGGTAATTTTCCTAGTCAGAATTAATAGCAGAAGCAGGTCTAGGTGTCACAAGCTTACTCAAAACGGAAGGTGAATCAAGTGCAGAGCTAGATGGCAATTCCTTACCTCCCCTCGTAGTTGAGGGATAAATCTTGGTTTTTGGATCTCTCAAGTTCTTCATAATGATAAGAAGATATAAATCCCAAGTGACTCAAAGAATAGAGCTATGGTCCCCGGCAATGGCGCCAGAAAATAGTCTTGATAACCCACAAGTATAGGGGATCACAACAGTTTTTGAGGGTAGAGTATTCAACCCAAATTTATTGATTCAACACAAGGGGAGCCAAAGAATATTCTCAAGTATTAGCAGCTGAGTTGTCAATTCAACCACACCTGGATAACTTAATATCTGCAGCAAAGTGTTTAGTAGCAAAGTAATATGATAGTAGTGGTAACGGTAGCAAAAGTAATATTTTTGGTGTTTCGTAGTGATGATAACAATAGCAACGGAAAAGCAAATAAGCGAAGAACAATATATGGAAAGCTCGTAGGCAATGGATCAGTGATAGAGAATTATGTCGGATGTGGTTCATCATGTAACAGTCATAACCTAGGGTGACACAGAACTAGCTCCAATTCATCAATGTTATGTAGGCATGTATTCCGAATATAGTCATACGTGCTTATGGAAAAGAACTTGCATGACATCTTTTGTCCTACCCTCCCATGGCAGCGAGGTCCTAGTGGAAACTAAGGGATATTAAGGCCTACTTTTAATAGAGTACGGGAACCAAAGCATTAACACATAGTGAATACAAGAACTCCTGAAACTACAGTCATCACCGGGAGTGGTCCTGATTATTGTCACTTCGGGGTTGCCGGATCATAACACATAGTAGGTGACTATAGACTTGCAAGATAGGATCAAGAAATCTCATATATTGATGAAAACATAATAGGTTCAGATCTGAAATCATGGCCTCGGGCCCTAGTGACAAGCATTAAGCATAGCAAAGTCATAGCAACATCAATCTCAGACCATAGTGGATACTAGGGATCAAACCCTAACTAAACTAACTCGATTACATGATAAATCTGATCCAACCCATCACCGTGCAGCAAGCCTACGATGGAATTACTCACGCACGGTGCTGAGCATCATGAAATTGGTGATGGAGGATGGTTGATGATGACGATGGCGACGGCCCCCTCTCCGGTGCCCCGAACAGACTCCAGATCAGCCCTCCCGAGAGAGTTTAGGGCTTGGCGACGGCTCCATATCGTAAAACGCGATAAATCCTTCTTCTTTATTTTTTCTCTCCGAACCGAATATATAGAGTTGGAGTTGAGGTTGGAGGAGCTCCAGGGGGCCCACAAGGTAGGGGCGCGCTAGGGTGTGGGCCCCTTGGCCTTGATTCTTTGCCAGTATTTTTATTATTTCCAAAAATAATCTCCGTGGAGTTTCAGGCCAGTCTGAGAACTTTTGTTTCTGCACATAAATAACACCATGGCAATTCTGCTGAAAACAGCATCAGTCTGGGTTAGTTCCATTCAAATCATGCAAGTTAGAGTCCAAAACAAGGGCAAAAGTGTTTGGAAAAGTAGATACGACAGAGACGTATCAACTCCCCCAAGCTTAAACCTTTGCTTGTCCTCAAGCAATTCAGTTGACAAACTGAAAGTGACAAAGAAAAACTTTTACAAACTCTGTTTGCTCTTGTTGGTGTAAATATGTAAAGCCATCATTCAAGTTTTCAGCAAAGATTATGAACTAACCATATTCACAATAACTCTTAGGTCTCATGTTTACTCATATCAATGGCATAATCAACTAGCGAGCAAAAATAATAAATCTCGGATGACAACACTTACGCAAAACAATCGTAATATGATATAACAAGATGGTATCTCGCTGCTACTTTATCTACTGCTTCTCCAACGTATCTATAATTTTTGATTGCTCGATGCTACTTTATCTACTGTTTTGGACTATATTGGGCTTTATTTTCCACTTTTATATTATTTTTGGGACTAACCTATTAACCGGAGGCCCAGCCCAGAATTGTTGTTTTTTGCCTATTTCAGTATTTCGAGGAAACAGAATATCAAACGGAGTCCAAACGGAATGAAACCTTCGGGAACGTGATCTTCTCACCGAACGTGATCCAGGAGACTTGGACCCTACTCCAAGAAGTTTCCGGGGAGGTCACGAGGGTGGATGGCGCCCCCCCTGGGCGCGCCCCCTTGCCTCGTGGGCCCCTCGGAGCTCCACCGACGTACTTCTTTCGCCTATATATCTCCATATACCGTAAAAACATCTGGGAGCAACATAGATCGGGAGTTCTGCTGCCAGAAGCCTCCGTAGCCACCGAAACTCAATCTAGACCCGTTCCGGCACCCTGCCGGAGGGGGCAATCCTTCTTCGGTGGCCATCTTCATCATCCCGATGCTCTCCATGGCAAGGAGGGAGTAGTTCTCCCTCGGGGCTGAGGGTATGTACAGTAGCTATGTGTTTGATCTCTCTCTCTCTCTCGTGTTCTTGAGATGATGCGATCTTGATGTATCGCGAGATTTGCTATTATATTTGGATCCTATGATGTTTCTTTCCCCCTCTTCTCTCTTGTAATGAATCGAGTTTCCCCTTTGAAGTAATCTTATCGGATTGAGTCTTTAAAGACTTGAGAACACTTGATGTATGTCTTGCCGTGGATATCTGTGGTGACAATGGGATACCACGTGCCACTTGATGTACGTTTTGGTGACCAACTTGCGGGTTTCGTGACATTGGGAACCTATGCATAGGGGTTGGCACACGTTTTCGTCGTGATTCTCCGGTAGAAACTTTGGGGCACTCTTTGAGGTTCTTTGTGTTGGTTGAATAGATGAATTGAGATTGTGTGATGCATATCGTATAATCATGCCCACGGATACTTGAGGTGACATTGAAGTATCTAGGTGACATTAGGGTTTTGGTTAATTTGTATCTTAAGGTGTTATTCTAGTACGAACTCTAGGGCTGTTTGTGACACTTATAGGAATAGCTCAACGGATTGATTGGAAATAATAACTTTGAGGTGGTTTCGTACCCTACCATAATCTCTTTGTTCGTTCTCCGCTATTAGTGACTTTGGAGTGACTCTTTGTTGCATGTTGAGGGATAATTTTATGATCCAATTATGTTAGTATTGTTGAGAGGACTTACACTAGTGAAAGTATGGACCCTAGGCCTTATTTCCTATCATTGCAATACCGTTTACGCTGACTTTTATCATTAGTTACCTTGCTGTTTTTATATTTTCAGATTACAAATACCTTTATCTACCATCCATATTGCACTTGTATCACCATCTCTTCGCCGAACTAGTGCACCTATACAATTTACCATTGTATTGGGTGTGTTGGGGACACAAGAGACTATTTGTTATTTGGTTGCAGGGTTGCTTGAGAGAGACCATCTTCATCCTACGCCTCCTACAGATTGATAAATCTTAGGTCATCCACTTGAGGGAAATTTTCTACTGTCCTACAAACCTCTGCACTTGGAGGCCCAACAACGTCTACAAGAAGAAGGTTGTGTAGTAGACATCAAGCTCTTTTCTGGTGCCATTGCCGTGGAGGTGAGTGCTTGAAGGTATATCTTTAGATCTTGCAATCGAGTCTTTTAGTTTCTTGTTTTATCACTAGTTTAGTTTATAAAAGAAAACTATAAAAAATGGAATTGAGTTTGTTTCATACGCTTCACCTTTTTAATATCTTTCGTGAGTATGATGGAAAGGATAATTGTGCTCAAGTGCTAGAAGAAGAAATCTATAAAATGTTTGGCACTAAATCTTTGAATGATGAGCATGATTGCAATGTTGTTAGTACGAATTCTTTGAATATCTATGATACTAATGATGATTGCACTAGTTATGATGAAAATGTCTCCTATAAACATGTCAATTTTTATGGAGTGCATTGGGTTTGCAAGTACACACCAAATAGGGAAGATAGATATTACAAGAGGCATAAGTACTTAGAAACTAAATTGTTGCAAGAAGAGCTAGATGAATGTGCTGAAAGATTCAATATTTTTCGTGCCCCTTGTGAACTTTGCAATGAACATTGTCATTTAAAGCTCCAATGCTATTTGTTTCATGATCAAGTCGTGTCCAAACATTGTGATAATTTGATTACCCTTGAGCATCATAAAGAGCTTAGCCTTCTTTTGGGTTATGAAGAAATGAAACGTATAACTGAGGATATTCCAAAGTTTAATCTTGATAGAGTTCTTGATTTTGATCTAGAGAATATTTATATGTATTGTGCGGTGAATTGCATTGAAAATCCTTATATTGCCAATTACATAAAGAAAAGAAAACAAATAGAGGATGAAGAGAATACTAATGAAAGGGAAGAGACTTCTCAATATCCTCCTATTATTTCTTATGATGAATCAGGTAACGAGGAGGACCCTCCTATTCAACCAATCTCATTAATAAGGAGCTCCAAAAAGAGGATTGAACCCACACATGATGTGGTGAAGAAGAAGAAAAGAAAAAGGAAGAGAGGTAAAAAGATATCTCCCCCAAATAGTGATGCTCCTATTAATATTGTGCCTCATGAAACTATAATTGTGGAAGATAATGATATTTCTTATGATCTTGAAAATCTTTTTGGCACTTGCTTGGAAGAATATGATAATTGTTGTACTATTGGTGCTATCCATACTATTAATTATGAGAATGATTATGCTTATGATATGAAAAGGCCCAAGCTTGGGGCTGGTATGTTTGATGAAGATGATGTTTTTGAGAATATATTTTCTGCAATTAATGTTTGTCCCAAGCTTGGAGAAGCTATGATTAATGAAGATGATATTTTTAGTCTCCCGAGTTTTGATATGCAAGTTTATAATGATGATAGCATGCCTCCAACATATGATAATTATTGTGATGATACATATGCTATAAAAAGTAGTGATTATATTTATAAAACTTGTCATGATTATGATTACCCCTTCTCTGAATATTACCCTTTTAATTTGGAAACAATTTATAATATTCAAGTCTCTTATGATACTCCCACTATCCCGAAAGATAAGAATTTTGCTTGTGTGGAGAGTAGTAAATTTTCTATGCTTGTAGATCATGAAAAGAATGCTTTAGGTACTGGTTATATTGTTGAATTCATTCATGATGCTACTGGAAATTATTATGAGGGAGGAACATATGCTTGTAGGAATTGCAATAATATCAAGTTTCCTCTCTATGTGCTTAAAGTTTTGAAGTTATGCTTGTTTTACCTTCCTATGCAAGTTGATTCTTGTTCCCACAAGTTGTTTGCTCACAAAATCCCTATGCATAGGAAGTATGTTAGACTTAAATGTGCTAGTCATATTCTTTATGATGCTCTCTTTATATTACAATTCTTATCTTTTATGTGAGCATCGTCGAAATCATCATGCCTAGCTAGGGGCGTTAAACGATAGCGCTTGTTGGGAGGCAACCCAACTTTATTTTTGTTCCTTGCCTTTTGCTCCTGTTTAGTAATAAATAATTCATCTATACTCTGTTTATATGTGTTTTTATGTTTTAATTAGTGTTTTTGCCAAGTAGAACCTTTGGGAAGACTTGGGTAAAGTCTTGTTGATCATGCTGTAAAAAACAGAAACTTTAGCGCTCACGAGAACTTCTGCCATTTTTATTTGGAGAGTGCTATTTAGTTAATTATTTTTGAAGATGATTAATAGATAAATTCCTAAGGTCCAGAAATTTATTTGAGAATTTTATGAGTTCCAGAAGTATACGTTTGATCCAGATTACTACAGACTGTTCTGTTTTTGACAGATTCTGTTCTTCGTGTGTTGTTTGCTTATTTTTAATGAATCTATGGCTAGTAAAATAGTTTATAAACCATAGAGAAGTTGGAATACAGTAGGTTTAACACCAATATAAATGAAGAATGAGTTCATTATAGTACCTTGAAGTGGTGATTTATTTTCTTATACTAACGGAGCTCACGAGTTTTCTACTTTAAGTTTTGTGTTGTGAAGTTTTCAAGTTTTGGGTAAAGATTCAATGGACTATGGAATAAGGAGTGGAAAGAGCCTAAGCTTGGGGATGCCCAAGGCACCCCAAGGTAATATTCAAGGACAACCAATAGCCTAAGCTTGGAGATGCCCCGGAAGGCATCCCCTCTTTCGTCTTCGTTCATCGGTAACTTTACTTGGAGCTATATTTTTATTTACCACATGATATGCATTTTGCTTGGAGCGTCTTGTATTATTTGTGTCTTTGCTTGTTAGTATACCTCAATCATCCTTGCTGTACACACCTTTTGAGAGAGCCATGTATGAATTGAAATTTGTTAGAATACTCTATGTGCTTCACTTATATCTTTTTGAGCGTGATAATTTTTGCTCTAGTGCTTCACTTAGATCTTTTAGAGCACGATGGTGGTTTGTTTTAAAGAAACTTGATCTCTCATGCTTCACTTATATTATTTTGAGAGTCGTTAATAGCATGGTAATTTGCTTAATGTTAATATACTTGGTATTCAAGATATGTGAAACTTTATTTTTAGTGGGTTGAATACTAAGATAAGTTTGATGCTTGATAATTGTTTTGAGATATGGAGGTGATAATATCATAGTCGTGCTAGTTGAATAGTTGTGAATTTGAGAAATACTTGTGTTGAAGTAAGCAAGTCCCGTAGCATGCACGTATGGTTAAAGTTGTGTAACAAATTTGAAGCATGAAGTGTACCTGGCTTGTGCATCCTTATGAGTGGCGGTCGGGGACGAGCGATGGTCTTTTCCTACCAATCTATCCCCCTAGGAGCATGCGCGTAGTACTTGATTTTTGATGACTTCTAAATTTTTGCAATAAGTATATGAGTTCTTTTGACTAATGTTGAGTCCATGGATTATTGTCGGGGGGGTGCTGATCCACCAACACCTATGGGGACAGGGCCCCTTTCGGTTCGGTGGGAGGCGGAGAGCGCACAAAGAGCGGATCGAGGCAGTGCACGCGGGCGATTTTACCCAGCTTCGGGCCGCACGGATGCGTAAAACCCTACTGCTGCTTGTTTGTGTGTATTGAATCTTTGCTCAGGAGCGATCGACGCTACCAGACTGAGCGTGGGAGTGTTTCTGGTGTCTCCAATGAGCCGAACTGGCCGACCCCCCTCTACGTTGCGCTTGGGCCTCCTTCTATACTTTCAAGCGGTCACCGACAGGTGGCAACGTAGACTAGAAGGGTAAAAATGGAAAAGGATGCGGTAGGTGCAGCTACCGCTACTGTGGATACAGTGCGCCCTACCTAACTCTGACGGCAGGGGACAAGGGCATTAAATGCCTGTCTGAGTCTCCTAAACAGTGCAAAAGGTGACCGTTAGGAGCGCCACCGTTTGCCACGATGGGCTTCCCTTCATCTCCGCTTGCCACCACGTACCCCTAGCTGCACGGCCTTCTGCCACGTGTGCTTGGGAGAGTCCCAGAGCGACACGTTAGCAGGTGTGCTGGAGCGCGGGCACGAAGTGGGGGTTTCCCGCGGCAAGCTCCTTGCCACGGCCGTCGTCTTGTCGCGTCCGGAAGCTTGTCGCTCGCCGGATCTTGCCGGGACGCAGGGCGCGTTGCGGCAAGCTTTTCTTGGTATGCCTTGAGTGGCCTTCCCGGCAAGCTCCTCTTGCCGGGGTCTTGTCTCTTCCCGGCAAGATCCTCTTGCCGGGGCCTTGGTTGGCCTTCCCGGCAAGTTCCTCTTGCCGGGGCCTTGGCTCTTCCCGGCAAGATCCTCTTGCCAGGGCCTTGGTTGGCCCTCCCGGCAAGCTCCTCTTGCCAGGGCCTTGGTTTGAGTACTTTGTCCTTGAATGGTCTTCAAGGGAACCACGGAGGGTCTTGGCGGTCACCCGGCAAGCCTTGTCGCGGGGTGCTGCAACTGCCCGTGCACGAGTTCGGGATACTAGGGTACCCCTACTTTAGTACACCGACAGGAGCCCCCGGGCCTGGGCCATACACGGTGCCGAGCGCTGTTGGGCCAGGCCCAAAACAGTGCACGGGCACGCGCGACCTAGGTCACGCCGCATATTTCTCCGCTCCCACTGTGCACGCCCAGAACGGCACGCGTCAAACGCGGCGTCGTGGGTGACGCGGGCGGTGTGCGCGGGGCTAAGCCCCTTGAGCATGCGTCAGGCCACGATGATGAGGACGGTTCACGCCCTCCTCCTTGAACGGAGGTAGGCGTGGGGGCGTGGTGCATTTACTGGACGGGGCCGGTGCGCGGTTTTCGGGACGCCCACTCCCCACGATCACGGGGCGGAGCGAGGTCGCCTCATCTGTCGCCTTGGTTCTACATCCCCGCCACGTGGCTTCCATGCGCTTGGGGTCACGGATGGTGGAAGTGGGGAACTGGGCCGTCGCGAGCAGAGGCAGCGGGTTGGCCCCGACTCCCTGCTCTTCCCGTGCCTTGATTCGCTGAGCGGGGCGGCCGAGCCCCCACCTCGCTCCTTTATGAAGAGCGGGAGGGGAGCACAGAAACCCGCACTCTCTCATCTCCTCCTTTCTTCAGCTTCTGCTCCCCTTTCTCTCATCCGCCATGGAGAAAGGGAACCCAGGCCCTTCGTCGGTGGCGGCGAGGGTCGCCGCCAGACAGCGCATCTCTCCCTCTTCCGCGCCCGTGGTGGCAGAGCCAGCCATAAGGGGAAGAGGGAGGGGGCGAGGTCGAGGACGAGGTCGAGGCGCTCGGGGAAGAGGCGGACGGGGCGGCGCGTCAGCTTCACCTCCGCCGGCGACTCCTCCCCCCACGGCGGTCCATATAGGGGACGACCCTTGCGAGTTCTTCGTCAGGCTGCGCCGGGCGCCTCGTCGTCGCCTCCGGCTTCCAGCTTCGTTTGCGCGCGCGATGGAGTTGGACCTGCCCGAGACACTGAGACTGCACATGAGGGGCTGTGGGATCAGCGGCACGCGAGTCCGCGTTGCATTCCCAGCCCCTAATGTGATGTATCTTGATCGAGGGTGGAAGACGTTCGCCCGCATCCACAGCTTGACGGAGGGGTTTACCCTCCATTTTAAGTTGATGGAGGGCAATCTCCTCTCCGTCAAGGCCTTCGGGTGCTTCGGCACTCGGGCGAAGTGCTGCGTGGACAGCTCCTCCGACAGCGAAGGCTCCTCCTCGAGCGAGAGCGATGAGGAGGGGAGCGACAGCGACGATGAGGGTAGCGGGCGGCGGAGCGGCGGGTCCGACTAGGCGTCGGGCGCCGCTTTGCGCGGCACCGGCGACCCCATCATCCGCGTCGCCGGCTTCTTGAACTCCCCGGGGTCGTCTCCTTGGGCGGCTGGCATAGGGAGGCTGCGGAAGGGGAAGAGGGCTGGCGACAAGGCCATCAGGTCAGAGTACGAGGGCGTGGTGCCCTCGACAGCGCGCTGACATCCTGCCGCCCCGTCTTCGAGCCCCTCTTCCAGCGCCGCCATCGCCGTCCAGCCTTCGGACGGCCCCCGGGATGTTCTCTTGGTGTCTTCTGGCACCCGTAGCTCCCCTAGGCGCTCCTTTTGCCCTTTTCGCCTCCTTGACCTGCCTCCTGAGGAGAGGGACAAGAAAGGGATTACGGGCATCTTATCTTTTTAATTTGTAAGCCTTCGGGCCTTAGCTGTATCTAAAACTTGTAATCCTCTCTTTCATGTTTTTCATCCTCTATCGACTGTACCTGAGTGGGATGTTTTTTAATGAAAAGGGGATGCTTGCCGGGTTATTTGTCTTGCGAGTTGAACCCACGCCAAGGAGCAAATCCTTGGTATCCCTCGGATAGACATTTCATCTCCCGGCAACAGGCCCTGCCGCATTTCCGCGTCGCTCGACCTTTCTCACGCTTTTGACGGAGGCAGGAACGAGGTGGGTGCGGTCTCCTCGTTTCATCCCTTTGCTGCCGCGACTATGACCAAACTTGGCCCCGAGAACGAGCCCCAGGGCCTAGAGTTGAGGGAGCACGACAGTTTTCGGGAAGAAACATGGTTTCGCATTCCCCAGTCCATAAGAGGATGCATGATGAGGGATAAAAGACTTATCTGATATTGCAGCCCCCGGCAACTCTGGTTTGCCATGGACGATTCTTGGCACTCGCAGCCTCCAGCGATACTGGCTTGCCGGGAGGGCTTTTATCTTCCAGCAGAGAACTTTGACGTTCTCGATGCTGGCTTCCGGCAAGCTTGTGGCCTGGAAGGCTTTTATCTTCGGCAGTGAACTTTGACGTTCTCGATGCCGGCTTCCGGCAAACTTGTTGGCAGGAAGGCTTTTATCTTCGGCAGAGAACTTTGACGTTCTCGATGCCGGCTTCCGGCAAGCTTGTTGCCAGGAAGGCTTTTATCTTCGGCAGAGAACTTTGACGTTCTCGATGCCGGCTTCCGGCAAGCTTGTGGCCAGGAAGGCTTTTATCTTCGGCAGAGAACTTTGACGTTCTCGATGCCGGCTTCCGGCAAACTTGTTGCCAGGAAGGCTTTTATCTTCGGCAGAGAACTTTGACGTTCTCGATGCCAGCTTCCGGCAAGCTTGTTGCCAGGAAGGCTTTTATCTTCGGCAGAGAACTTTGACGTTCTCGATGCCGGCTTCCGGCAAGCTTGTTGCCAGGAAGGCTTATGGCGAAGAACATCGTCATTCTTGACACCGGCTCACGGCAAGATCATTGCCGGAAAGGCTTATGGCGAAGAACTTCGTCGTTCCTGACACCGACTCCCAGCAAGATCGTTGCCGGAAAGGCTTATGGCGAAGAACGTCGTCGTTCTTGACACCGGCTCCTGGCAAGATCGTTGCCGGAAAGGCTTATGGTGAAGAACTTTGTCGTTCTTGACACCGGCTCCCGGCAAGATCGTTGCCGGAAAGGCTTATGGCGAAGAACGTCGTCGTTCTTGACACCAAAAAGATTGGTCCTAAGAGCGTTGCCAGCCCCCGGGCCATAACTGCGTTCAAACATGACAAGTGATTAGCATCTGAAGTGCACTTAACTCGCTTGCGAATTTTGACTTCTGCTACATATTCCCTATGCCTGCTGGAATGCTTTCCGGTGCGTATGATCCAGCCAGCAGCGCTTGAGGGAACGGGCCCTTAGCGGCTATTCGGGAACATCGCCTCCCGGAAAGGTTTACCTTCTTGGTTCTAGCGCAACCGCACAAGTTGCCGAGCGGACTCGAGGCAACATGGAGTGCAACTAGCCCCGAGAAGGCTCCTTGGCATACAGGTCTATGCAGAAATCTCAAATAAATAGTGCATGCTATCTTCCTGTTCAACCTCTCTTTGTACGTCCACCCTACGCTTTCTAGGGAAACTTGCCGGTGCAGGCACCCTTGCCGCAAGCGCCGAGTGCGGAACTTCAGCAGCCTGCTGGCGGGGTCGCTACCGACAAGCAACCTTGTCGCAACTAGTTGCAGCTCACTTAAGTTGTTGAGCGGGCTCAAAACAAAGTAAGGGCGCTAGCGGCTCAGTTAAGTTGCTGAGCGGACTCGAAGCAAAGCAAGGGCGCTAGCAGCTCACTTAAGTTGTTGAGCGGACTCGAAACAAAGTAAGGGCGCAACTAGCTACGAGTTGGTTCCTCCGCGCACAGGTTTTCCGTACAAAGAACAAGATCTCTGAGGCGGATAACTTTATATAGAAAGGAAATATCTAAAGTTTCGCACGACTTAGCTTTTCTATTGCCGCACTGGCGCCGTTCTTTTACTCGCCCGCTTCTTAGGAGCCATGACGATGAAGAACAGCTGAGCCTTGACGTGGACGGAACAGCTGCCGCCGAAGCATGCCCCCTACCTGGCGCGCCAGAGATGTCGGGGGGGTGCTGATCCACCAACACCTATGGGGACAGGGCCCCTTTCGGTTCGGTGGGAGGCGGAGAGCGCACAAAGAGCGGATCGAGGCAATGCACGCGGGCAATTTTACCCAGCTTCGGGCCGCACGGATGCGTAAAACCCTACTACTGCTTGTTTGTGTGTATTGAATCTTTGCTCAGGAGCGATTGACGCTACCAGACTGAGCGTGGGAGTGTTTCTGGTGTCTCCAATGAGCCGAACTGGCCGACCCCCCCTCTACGTTGCGCTTGGGCCTCCTTTTATACTTTCAAGGGGTCACCGACAGGTGGTAACGTAGACTAGAAGGGTAAAAATGGAAAAGGATGCGGTAGGTGCAGCTACCGCTACTGTGGATACAGTGCGCCCTACCTAACTCTGACGGCAGGGGACAAGGGCATTAAATGCCTGTCTGAGTCTCCTAAACAGTGCAAAAGGTGACCGTTAGGAGCGCCACCGTTTGCCACGATGGGCTTCCCTTCATCTCCGCTTGCCACCACGTACCCCTAGCTGCACGGCCTTCTGCCACGTGTGCTTGGGAGAGTCCCAGAGCGACACGTTAGCAGGTGTGCTGGAGCGCGGGCACGAAGTGGGGGTTTCCCGCGGCAAGCTCCTTGCCACGGCCGTCGTCTTGTCGCGTCCGGAAGCTTGTCGCTCGCCGGATCTTGCCGGGACGCAGGGCGCGTTGCGGCAAGCTTTTCTTGGTATGCCTTGAGTGGCCTTCTCGGCAAGCTCCTCTTGCCGGGGTCTTGTCTCTTCCCGGCAAGATCCTCTTGCCGGGGCCTTGGTTGGCCTTCCCGGCAAGTTCCTCTTGCCGGGGCCTTGGCTCTTCCCGGCAAGATCCTCTTGCCAGGGCCTTGGTTGGCCCTCCCGGCAAGCTCCTCTTGCCGGGGCCTTGGTTTGAGTACTTTGTCCTTGAATGGTCTTCAAGGGAACCACGGAGGGTCTTGGCGGTCACCCGGCAAGCCTTGCCGCGGGGTGCTGCAACTGCCCGTGCACGAGTTCGGGATACTAGGGTACCCCTACTTTAGTACACCGACAGGAGCCCCCAGGCCTGGGCCATACACGGTGCCGAGCGCTGTTGGGCCAGGCCCAAAACAGTGCACGGGCACGCGCGGCCTAGGTCACGCCGCATATCTCTCCGCTCCCACTGTGCACGCCCAGAACGGCACGCGTCAAACGCGGCGTCGTGGGTGACGCGGGCGGTGTGCGCGGGGCTAAGCCCCTTGAGCATGCGTCAGGCCACGATGATGAGGACGGTTCACGCCCTCCTCCTTGAACGGAGGTAGGCGTGGGGGCGTGGTGCATTTACTGGACGGGGCCGGTGCGCGGTTTTCGGGACGCCCACTCCCCGCGATCACGGGGCGGAGCGAGGTCGCCTCACCTGTCGCCTTGGTTCTACATCCCCGCCACGTGGCTTCCATGCGCTTGGGGTCACGGACGGTGGAAGTGGGGAACTGGGCCGTCGCGAGCAGAGGCAGCGGGTTGGCCCCGACTCCCTGCTCTTCCCGTGCCTTGATTCGCTGAGCGGGGCGGCCAAGCCCCCACCTCGCTCCTTTATGAAGAGCGGGAGGGGAGCACAGAAACCCGCACTCTCTCATCTCCTCCTTTCTTCAGCTTCTGCTCCCCTTTCTCTCATCCGCCATGGAGAAAGGGAACCCAGGCCCTTCGTCGGTGGCGGCGAGGGTCGCCGCCAGACAGCGCATCTCTCCCTCTTCCGCGCCCGTGGTGGCAGAGCCAGCCATAAGGGGAAGAGGGAGGGGGCGAGGTCGAGGACGAGGTCGAGGCGCTCGGGGAAGAGGCGGACGGGGCGGCGCGTCAGCTTCACCTCCGCCGGTGGCTCCTCCCCCCACGGCGGTCCATATAGGGGACGACCCTTGCGAGTTCTTCGTCAGGCTGCGCCAGGCGCCTCGTCGTCGCCTCCGGCTTCCAGCTTCGTTTGCGCGCGCGATGGAGTTGGACCCGCCCGAGACACTGAGACTGCACATGAGGGGCTGTGGGATCAGCGGCACGCGAGTCCGCGTTGCATTCCCAGCCCCTAATGTGATGTATCTTGATCGAGGGTGGAAGACGTTCGCCCGCATCCACAGCTTGACGGAGGGGTTTACCCTCCATTTTAAGTTGATGGAGGGCGATCTCCTCTCCGTCAAGGCCTTCGGGTGCTTCGGCACTCGGGCGAAGTGCTGCGTGGACAGCTCCTCCGACAGCGAAGGCTCCTCCTCGAGCGAGAGCGACGAGGAGGGGAGCGACAGCGACGATGAGGGTAGCGGGCGGCGGAGCGGCGGGTCCGACTAGGCGTCGGGCGCCGCTTTGCGCGGCACCGGCGACCCCATCATCCGCATCGCCGGCTTCTTGAACTCCCCGGGGTCGTCTCCTTGGGTGGCTGGCGTAGGGAGGCTGCGGAAGGGGAAGAGGGCTGGCGACAAGGTCGTCAGGTCAGAGTACGAGGGCGTGGTGCCCTCGACAGCGCGCTGACGTCCTGCCGCCCCGTCTTCGAGCCCCTCTTCCAGCGCCGCCATCGCCGTCCAGCCTTCGGACGGCCCCCGGGATGTTCTCTTGGTGTCTTCTGGCACCCGTAGCTCCCCTAGGCGCTCCTTTTGCCCTTTTCGCCTCCTTGACCTGCCTCCTGAGGAGAGGGACAGGAAAGGGATTATGGGCATCTTATCTTTTTAATTTGTAAGCCTTCGGGCCTTAGCTGTATCTAAAACTTGTAATCCTCTCTTTCATGTTTTTCATCCTCTATCGACTGTACCTGAGTGGGATGTTTTTTAATGAAAAGGGGATGCTTGCCGGGTTATTTGTCTTGCGAGTTGAACCCACGCCAAGGAGCAAATCCTTGGTATCCCTCGGACAGACATTTCATCTCCCGGCAACAGGCCCTGCCGCATTTCCACGTCGCTCGACCTTTCTCACGCTTTTGACGGAGGCAGGAACGAGGTGGGTGCGGTCTCCTCGTTTCATCCCTTTGCTGCTGCGACTATGACCAAACTTGGCCCCGAGAACGAGCCCCAGGGCCTAGAGTTGAGGGAGCACGACAGTTTTCAGGAAGAAACATGGTTTCGCATTCCCCAGTCCATAAGAGGATGCATGATGAGGGATAAAAGACTTATCTGATATTGCAGCCCCCGGCAACTCTGGTTTGCCATGGACGATTCTTGGCACTCGCAGCCTCCAGCGATACTGGCTTGCCGGGAGGGCTTTTATCTTCCAGCAGAGAACTTTGACGTTCTCGATGCCGGCTTCCGGCAAGCTTGTGGCCAGGAAGGCTTTTATCTTTGGCTGTGAACTTTCACGTTCTCGATGCCGGCTTTCGGAAAACTTGTTGCCAGGAAGGCTTTTATCTTCGGCAGAGAACTTTGATGTTCTCGATGCCGGCTTTCGGCAAGCTTGTTGCCAGGAAGGCTTTTATCTTCGGCAGAGAACTTTGACGTTCTCGATGCCGGCTTCCGGCAAGCTTGTGGCCAGGAAGGCTTTTATCTTCGGCAGAGAACTTTGACGTTCTCGATGCCGGCTTCCGGCAAACTTGTTGCCAGGAAGGCTTTTATCTTCGGCAGAGAACTTTGACGTTCTCGATGCCAGCTTCCGGCAAGCTTGTTGCCAGGAAGGCTTTTATCTTCGGCAGAGAACTTTGACGTTCTCGATGCCGGCTTCCGGCAAGCTTGTTGCCAGGAAGGCTTATGGCGAAGAACATCGTCGTTCTTGACACCGGCTCACGGCAAGATCATTGCCGGAAAGGCTTATGGCGAAGAACTTCGTCGTTCTTGACACCGGCTCCCAGCAAGATCGTTGCCGGAAAGGCTTATGGCGAAGAACGTCGTCGTTCTTGACACCGGCTCCCGGCAAGATCGTTGCCGGAAAGGCTTATGGTGAAGAACTTCGTCGTTCTTGACACCGGCTCCCGGCAAGATCGTTGCCGGAAAGGCTTATGGCGAAGAACGTCGTCGTTCTTGACACCAAAAAGATTGGTCCTAAGAGCGTTGCCAGCCCCCGGGCCATAACTGCGTTCAAACATGACAAGTGATTAGCATCTGAAGTGCACTTAACTCGCTTGCGAATTTTGACTTCTGCTACATATTCCCTATGCCTGCTGGAATGCTTTCCGGTGCGTATGATCCAGCCAGCAGCGCTTGAGGGAACGGGCCCTTAGCGGCTATTCGGGAACATCGCCTCCCGGAAAGGTTTACCTTCTTGGTTCTAGCGCAACCGCACAAGTTGCCGAGCGGACTCGAGGCAACATGGAGCGCAACTAGCCCCGAGAAGGCTCCTTGGCATACAGGTCTATGCAGAAATCTCAAATAAATAGTGCATGCTATCTTCCTGTTCAACCTCTCTTTGTACGTCCACCCTACGCTTTCTAGGGAAACTTGCCGGTGCAGGCACCCTTGCCGCGAGCGCCGAGTGCGGAACTTCAGCAGCCTGCTGGCGGGGTCGCTACCGACAAGCAACCTTGTCGCAACTAGTTGCAGCTCACTTAAGTTGTTGAGCGGGCTCGAAACAAAGTAAGGGCGCTAGCGGCTCAGTTAAGTTGCTGAGCGGACTCGAAGCAAAGCAAGGGCGCTAGCAGCTCACTTAAGTTGTTGAGCGGACTCGAAACAAAGTAAGGGCGCAACTAGCTATGAGTTGGTTCCTCCGTGCACAGGTTTTCCGTACAAAGAACAAGATCTCTGAGGCGGATAACTTTATATAGAAAGGAAATATCTAAAGTTACGCACGACTTAGCTTTTATGTTGCCGCACTGGCGCCGTTCTTTTACTCGCCCGCTTCTTAGGAGCCATGACGATGAAGAACAGCTGAGCCTTGACGTGGACGGAACAGCTGCCGCTGAAGCATGCCCCCTACCTGGCGCGCCAGAGATGTCGGGGGGGTGCTGATCCACCAACACCTATGGGGACAGGGCCCCTTTCGGTTCGGTGGGAGGCGGAGAGTGCACAAAGAGCGGATCGAGGCAGTGCACGCGGGCAATTTTACCCAGCTTCGGGCCGCACGGATGCGTAAAACCCTACTACTGCTTGTTTGTGTGTATTGAATCTTTGCTCAGGAGCGATCGACGCTACCAGACTGAGCGTGGGAGTGTTTCTGGTGTCTCCAATGAGCCGAACTGGCCGACCCCCCTCTACGTTGCGCTTGGGCCTCCTTTTATACTTTCAAGGGGTCACCGACAGGTGGCAACGTAGACTAGAAGGGTAAAAATGGAAAAGGATGCGGTAGGTGCAGCTACCGCTACTGTGGATACAGTGCGCCCTACCTAACTCTGACGGCAGGGGACAAGGGCATTAAATGCCTGTCTGAGTCTCCTAAACAGTGCAAAAGGTGACCGTTAGGAGCGCCACCGTTTTCCACGATGGGCTTCCCTTCATCTCCGCTTGCCACCACGTACCCCTAGCTGCACGACCTCCTGCCACGTGTGCTTGGGAGAGTCCCAGAGCAACACGTTAGCAGGTGTGCTGGAGCGCGGGCACGAAGTGGGGGTTTCCCGCGGCAAGCTCCTTGCCGCGGCCGTCGTCTTGTCGCGTCCGGAAGCTTGTCGCTCGCCGGATCTTGCCGGGATGCAGGGCGCGTCGCGGCAAGCTTTTCTTGGTATGCCTTGAGTGGCCTTCCCGGCAAGCTCCTCTTGCCGGGGTCTTGTCTCTTCCCGGCAAGATCCTCTTGCCGGGGCCTTGGTTGGCCTTCCCGGCAAGTTCCTCTTGCCGGGGCCTTGGCTCTTCCCGGCAAGATCCTCTTCCCAGGGCCTTGGTTGGCCCTCCCGGCAAGCTCCTCTTGCCAGGGCCTTGGTTTGAGTACTTTGTCCTTGAATGGTCTTCAAGGGAACCACGGAGGGTCTTGGGGTCACCCGGCAAGCCTTGCCGCGGGGTGCTACAACTGCCCGTGCACGAGTTCGGGATACTAGGGTACCCCTACTTTAGTACACCGACAATTATACGCACTTTTACCTTTCCGCCATTTGCTAGCCTCTTCGGTACCGTGCATTGCCCTTTCTCACATTGAGAGTTGGTGCAAACTTCGCCGGTGCATCCAAACCCCATGATATGATACGCTATTCCACACATAAACCTCCCCATATCTTCCTCAAAACAGCCACCATACCTACCTATCATGGCATTTCCATAGCCATTCCGAGATATATTGCCATGCAACTTCCATCATCATCATCGTCATCATGACATGCTTTACTTTTGTCATATTGCCATTGCATGATCTTGTAGTTGACATTGTATTTGTGGCAAATCCACCATGCATTATTCTTCATACATGTCACTCTTGATTCATTGCACCATCCCGGTACATCGCCGGAGGCATTCATATAGAGTCATATCTTGTTCTAGTATCAAGTTGTAATCATTATGTTGTAATCAATAGAAGTGTGATGATCATCATTATTAGAGCATTGCCCAATAAAAAATAAGAGAGAAAGGCCAAAAAGAAACGAAAAAAGAAGGGCCCAAAAAAAAGAGAAAATAAAAAGGGCAATGCTACTATATTTTTTTCCACACTTGTGCTTCAAAGTAGCACCTTGTTCTTCATGTAGTGAGTCTCATAAGTTGTCTTGTTCATACTAGTGGGAATTTTTCATTACAGAACTTGGCTTGTATATTCCAACGATGGGCTTCCTCAAAATGCCCTAGGTCTTCATGAGCAAGCAAGTTGGATGCACACCCACTAGTTTTCTTTTGTTGAGCATTCTTAGCTCTAGTGCATCCGTTGCATGGCAATCCCTACTCCTTGCATTAACATCAATTGATGGGCATCTCCATAGCTCATTAATTAGCCTCGTTGATGTGAGAATTTCTCCTTTTTTGTCTTCTCCACACAATCCCCATCATCATATTCTATACCATCCATAGTGCTATGTCCATGGCTCGCGCTCATGTATTGCGTGAAGGTTGAAAAAGTTTGAGATTATTTGAGTATGAAACAATTGCTTGGCTTGTCATCTGGGGTATAGAAGTTGGGAACATCTTTGTGTGTCGAAAATGAAGCATAGCCTAACTATATGATTTTGTAGGGATGAACTTCCTTTGGCCATGTTATTTTGAGATGACATAATTGTTTGATTAGTATGCTTGAAGTATTATCATTTTTTATGTCAATATGAACTTTTGTCTTGAACCTTTCGGATCTGAATATTCATACCATGATTAAGAAGATTTACATTGAAATTATGCCAAAGTATCACTCCGCATCAAAAAATCTCTTTTTATCATTTACCTACTCGAGGATGAGCAGGAATTAAGCTTGGGGATGCCTGATACGTCTCCAACGTATCTATAATTTCTTATTGCTCCATGCTACTTTATCTACTGTTTTGGACTATATTGGGCTTTATTTTCCACTTTTATATTATTTTTGGGACTAACCTATTAACCGGAGGCCCAGCCCAGAATTTATGTTTTTTGCCTATTTCAGTATTTCGAGGAAACAGAATATCAAACGGAGTCCAAACGGAATGAAACCTTCGGGAACGTGATCTTCTCACCGAACGTGATCCAGGAGACTTGGACCCTACTCCAAGAAGTTTCTGGGGAGGTCACGAGGGTGGAGGGCGCACCCCCCTGGGCGTGCCCCCCTGCCTCGTGGGCCCCTCGGAGCTCCACCGACGTACTTCTTCCGCCTATATATCTCCATATACCGTAAAAACATCTGGGAGCATCATAGATCGGGAGTTCCGCTGCCAGAAGCATCCGTAGCCACCGAAACTCAATCTAGACCCGTTCTGGCACCCTGCCGGAGGGGGCAATCCTTCTCCGGTGGCCATCTTCATCATCCCGGTGCTCTCCATGACGAGGAGGGAGTAGTTCTCCCTCGGGGCTGAGGGTATGTACCAGTAGCTATGTGTTTGATCTCTCTCTCTCTCTCTCTCGTGTTCTTGAGATGATACAATCTTGATGTATCGCGAGCTTTGCTATTATATTTGGATCCTATGATGTTTCTTCCCCCCTCTTCTCTCTTGTAATGAATCAAGTTTCCCCTTTGAAGTAATCTTATCGGATTGAGTCTTTAAAGACTTGAGAACACTTGACGTATGTCTTGCCGTGGATATCTGTGGTGACAATGGGATACCACATGCCACTTGATGTATGTTTTGGTGACCAACTTGCGGGTTTCGTGACATTGGGAACCTATGCATAGGGGTTGGCACACGTTTCCGTCGTGATTCTCCGGTAGAAACTTTGGGGCACTCTTTGAGGTTCTTTGTGTTGGTTGAATAGATGAATTGAGATTGTGTGATGCATATCGTATAATCATGCCCACGGATACTTGAGGTGACATTGAAGTATCTAGGTGACATTAGGGTTTTGGTTGATTTGTATCTTAAGGTGTTATTCTAGTATGAACTCTAGGGCTGTTTGTGACACTTATAGGAATAGCCCAACAGATTGATTGGAAAGAATAACTTTGAGGTGGTTTCGTACCCTACCATAATCTCTTCGTTCGTTCTCCGCTATTAGTGACTTTGGAGTGACTCTTTGTTGCATGTTGAGGGATAATTTTATGATCCAATTATGTTAGTATTGTTGAGAGGACTTACACTAGTGAAAGTATGAACCCTAGGCCTTATTTCCTATCATTGCAATACCGTTTACGCTCACTTTTATCATTAGTTACCTTGCTGTTTTTATATTTTCAGATTACAAATACCTTTATCTACCATCCATATTGCACTTGTATCACCATCTCTTCGCCGAACTAGTGCACCTATACAATTTACCATTGTATTGGGTGTGTTGGGGACACAAGAGACTCTTTGTTATTTGGTTGCAGGGTTGCTTGAGAGAGACCATCTTCATCCTACGCCTCCTACGGATTGATAAACCTTAGGTCATCCACTTGAGGGAAATTTGCTACTGTCCTACAAACCTCTGCACTTGGAGGCCCAACAACGTCTACAAGAAGAAGGTTGTGTAGTAGACATCAACAACACTTTCTCAAAACAATCATAATATGATATAACAAGATGGTATCTCGCTAGCCCTTTCCGAGACCGCAAAACATAAATGCAGAGCACCTTTAAAGATCAAGGACTGACTAGACATTGTAATTCATGGTAAAAGAGATCCAGTCAAGTCATACTCAATGTAAACTAACAGTAATGAATGCAAATGACAGTGGTTCTCTCCAATTGGTGCTTTTTAATAAGAGGATGATGACTCAACATAAAAGTAAATAGATAGGCCCTTCGCAAAGGGAAGCGGGGATTTGTAGAGGTGCCAGAGCTCGGTTTTGAAATAGAGATGAATAATATTTTGAGCGGTATACTTTGATTGTCAACATAACAACCAAGAGATGGCGATATCTTCCATGCTACACACATTATAGGTGGTTCCCAAACAGAATGGTAAAGTTTATACTCCCCCTCCACCAACAAACATCAATCCATGGCTTGCTCGAAACAACGAGTACCTCCAACTAACAACAGTCCCGGGGGAGTTTTGTTTGTAGTTATTTTGATTTGATTTGCATAAAGCATGGGACTGGGCATCCCGATGACCAGCCATTTCCTCGTGAGTGAGGAGCGGAGTCCACTCCTCTTGAGAATAACCCGCCTAACATGGAAGATACGGACAACCCTAGTTGATACATGAGCTATTCGAGCATACAAAACAGAATGTTTATTTGAAGGTTTAGAGTTTCGCACATACAAATTTACTTGGAATGGCAGGTAGATATTATATATAAGTAGGTATGGTGGACTCATATGGAATAACTTTGGGGTTTATGGGATTGGATGCACAAGCAGTATTCCCGCTTAGTATAGGTGAAGGCTAGAAAAACACTGGGAAGTGACCAGCTAGAGAGCGACAACAGTCATGAACATGCATTAAAACTAATCAACACCGAATGCAAGCATGAGTAGGATATAATGCAACATGAACATAAATATCTAAGAGGCTATGTTGATTTTGTTTCAACTACATGCGTGAACATGTGCCAAGTCAAGCCACTCGAATCGTTCAAAAGACGATACCACCCTATCATACCACATCACAACCATTTTAATAGCATGTTGGCACGCAAGGTAAACCATTATAAGCTCCTAGCTAATTAAGCATGGCATAAGCAACTATAATCTCTAGTTGTCATTGCAAACATGTTTATTCATAATAGGCTGAATCAGGAACGATGAACTAATCATATTTACAAAAACAAGAGAGGTCGAGTTCATACCAGCTTTTCTCATGTCAATAAGTTCATCATATAATCATCATTATTGCCTTCCACTTGCACGACCGAACGATGTGGATAATAATAATAGTGTGCGTGCATTGGACTAAGCTGGAATCTGCAAGCATTCAATAAACAAGAGAAGACAAGGCAATATGGACTCTTTGTTAGATCAACAATAATGCATATAAGAGCCACTCTAACAATTTAATTATGGTATTCTCCTATCGACCCCCAAAGAAAAGAAAAGAAATAAAACTATTTACACGGGAAAGCTCCCAACAAGCAAAAGAAGAACAAGAAATCTTTTTGGGGTTTCTTTTTAATTACTACTACATGCATGGAAATTAAAGCTAGCTAAAAGCTACAAATATTTTTTTGATTTTTCTTAAGGTTTATTAAACACACAAGAAGAAAGCATAAAAAGGAATAAACTAGCATGGATGATACAATGAAAATGTATGAGCACCGACATCTAGCAATGAGTGTGTGAACATGAATGTAATGTC
Organism: Triticum dicoccoides; assembly: GCF_002162155.2. Taxonomy (NCBI): domain Eukaryota; kingdom Viridiplantae; phylum Streptophyta; class Magnoliopsida; order Poales; family Poaceae; genus Triticum; species Triticum dicoccoides. Next base: position 146,401,205 of record NC_041380.1, on the reverse strand, counting down.
GGTGAGAAATACGTACTCCCTCAAGCATAGGCTTTTGGCCTAAGTTGGTCTAATGCCACGGCTGGCCTGGCGGATATCCAAAGTTGTAGTTGGGGTCGTACGGAGTTGCAGCTGTCATTGCATCATGGGCTGCAGCTTGCAGGCGAGCTATCTCAGCCCTCCTCTTATACTCCTCCGCCTCCTCTCTGGTTATAAAATATCTCCATTTTGCCTGAAAGTCAAAGAAAGTAGAAGCAGGGAGAGCCATAGCCTCATCTATCAAAGGTTGGTCGATACTGGAGGAACTGATCATTCCTCTCAACAAAATGATGACGAACCATAGCCTCATAATCTAAATAAACAGGAGGCAACTCAATATCATACCCACGTATGGGTGTATCAAGAAAATTAGTGTAGCGACCCGGCCTCAGGCGGTCAAGTCTCTGTGCTTAAGTGTCATCCCTGGATCGGTATGCTGACACACACATTACTCGAGGATTTATAATAGAGGTAAATCACATGTACAAAGTAACATAAAATACTATTACTTCAATCCAAAATAGCGGAAGTAACAAGTTTGTGGATTCCCATCAACACCAAAGGCAAAGTTGAGTATAGAAATCATAACCCTAACGTATCACTTACTCGTCGTAAAATAATCCTGCAACATGAGACGTTGCAGCCACAAAGGGTCAGTACATTGAATGTACTGGCAAATTCACACCATAGAGAAAAGATGAACAATGGCTATCACTACATGCATATATGGCTGGTGGAAAAGATCTATGGTTATAAGGTTTTTGTCAAAAGCCAATTTTTCCCTACTTCAAAGGAATAAATTTTATTTAACTATCATGGTGGTTGTTAAACATTGAGAGTGTAGACACCCTCTCAATCCCAATTAAAAATCATCATTAAAACCCAACAAAATTAATTAAAGTCGCATGATAATCCAAGTACTAGATACTCAAGACGTCCATAACCGGGGACACGGCTAATCATGATTAGTTTATACACTCTACAGAGGTTTGCGCACTTTTCCCCACAAGACTCGATCTCCTCCGTTGGGATTCTCGCACTACATGGTGTTTGAGAAATGGATGAACGAGACATAGTCTTTCAGAAGCGCTAGCACCTAACAATTGGGTAGACAATACCAACCTACATCCCCTACATCTGCTAGTCTACCACTGTAAGAGTTCGCACGACTTAGTCAACTATGCTAGAGCCCATAGTAGCTTGTGGCTGCACACGGAAGTTTCTAGTATGAATAATCTCATGATCCCTTTGAGTCTGGGTGGCGGTCCATAAAGAAAAATAGGCAATCGCTGGAATACCCAGGTGCCTCAAGCCACCCAGATGTGTATTAAAGTTGTCACCTTAAGTTGAACCATTAATTAACATTCTCACATCGGTCATGGATACACTCAAACCCAATCCACGTCTACAATCATAGCATGGCATAAGCAAACGTAGAAGTAACTCCCAGGGTTTGATAATAAAACAGGTAATAGGTACTACCTCATCTACTTCCCAAAACTCACAATTTAATTAGATCCTATTCATGCAATTGTTTGAGGATTGATCTAATGCAATAAAAACTGGGTAGTAAAGAGGTATGATCAAAGTGTGAACTTGCCTGCATTGTTGATGGAGATGATTCACACTCATAAGTCTTGATAGTTCTACTCGTCACACTACGTTCAATCTATCGTGAGCAAGCAATAGTAACCACACATAAGCAATCACTCAGAAGATCGGGAAGAACGAAAAAGACAGTTTGGAAAACATCAAAACCAAGCAAATAACTCTTGCAACATAAAACAACTTCTAACAGTACCAAAATTATGTGAATTTGGCCTTATCAGAAAGTTTAGGTCAAGAGCTTCGATTTGCAAAAAGAATGAACTAAATCAGAGTTATAAAACTCAAGTTATGATCAAAAGAAGTTTGAATATAAATCTGAACAAAATTTGAAATTTGAAAATTTCAAAAAGTTGATGTGACAGGTTCACTGAATAGGAAATAAACAAGACAAAGCTAAAGGCGTTGGTTTCATCTAATTTGGATGAACGAGCAAAAAGTTATGGCTATTTGAAAAATCAGGGCCAAGCTGTTTTACGGAAGAAAAATAGCTACGGCTAGGGTCTAATGTATAAATATGTAGACTAATTGATAATCTAATTATTTTATCGTATTAGTCCACAAATAATAAACTACGGAAGTATAAAGAAAGATACCTTTATAAGGCGGAGAAAAGAGGACTTTGGAGAAAGGAGATAATTTCCAAAAGTCGCGCCGGAGAGGAGAAAAATATTTTTATCTAGTCAAACCAAAATATTGATTTAACCCGAATCGGATGATTTTTGGAGGCTCTGGGTCTATATTTATAGGTGGAAAAGAGGTTTAAGGGTCAAAGGTTAGACAATGTGGGACTAAACATAAACGAAAATATACGAAACAGAGATGAGAGGTGCGCCATGGGCCAAAAGGCCTTTAGGCGGTTCGGCCGGCCGCGCACACTGTAAATTTTTTGAGCAATAGAAAAGAAAAGAAAAACTATGGAAAACAAATATGGGGAAGGAATATGGCCGGCTGGGCCTGGCCCATATAGGATAAAGAAAAAGAAAAGATGGGGCGCCCGCTGGTAATATGACGCGCACGTGGGCGACAGTTAGTTTCAGGCGCGCGGGCAGTTTTTGTTATTTGTTTTTTTAAACAGAACGTGATAAACTAAAAAACAAAAATAAAACTAAAACTTTATATAGGCATATTATATATCAAAATTTTCAGAAAACGATTTTCTACAAGCTGAACATTTTCCTAGCATTAAATAGAATTCACACAAATTCAGATAATTCAAAGAATGCTACTGGTCTAATAAAATCCAATAAAAATCATTATAAAAATACAAAAATTATTTCAAATTTATTTCTCTCCAATTTTCTAATGTAGGGAATCATGTTACTCTATTTTCCATATATTTTATTTTTGGAGAAAAATAATTTGAATAAAACTCAAACAACTCCAAATTGAAAATTTCAAGAGGACTTTGAATTTGATCCTTGAAACTCCTAACTCATATTTCATAATTTTAAGAAGTCATTTTATCTCCTCTCGTGAAAATCATTGAGTTGCTTAAAGTTTCTGAATTTGAAATATTTCCAAATGAAACTCAAATCTTTTCAAAACCCATTTTCATTTAAATAAATGGAAGAAGTCATGGCATCTCCTCTCCAGGGTTTTTTGTGGTGAAAAGAATTTGAATTCACGGAGATCAGAAAGCAAAAATGAAAGTTTGGGAAAGTCCTTTTATTCCCTCTCATTTAACTTTCAAAAAGTTTGGAATTTCACTCAATCAATCACACACCAATCAAGCAATTAATCAAATCTATCTATTTAATATAACATTCCAAAATTTAGAATTTTGGGATGTTACAAACCTACCACCCCTAAAATGAATCTCGTCCTCGAGATTCAGAGAGGCTAGCAAGAAAAGGTTAGGGTTTGGGGTCTCCTCAAAATCCATCAATTGTCGTACGAGGGGGTCTGGGGTGCTACCACCCTTAGAAGCATGTTTACGATTCCATCAAAACTCATATACTTCATCCAAATTGTTAACAGTGTCGGTCTTCTCAGATCTTCAGGATAATTTCTTCTCTAGGCTCTTCCGGTAGTGGCATAACCTTTTCCTCAATTCTTTTGTCCTTTCATCTTGGTAAGGTAATTCCGAGATTGGGTCTTCATAGCTGACAGGTCTGGCGCCAATACTAAACAACTATCGATATCTCATGGTGGTCAACAATTTATGGTTTCCTCCTGCACGAAATGGGTCTGGTTGATCCTCCCCGTATAACCTACGGTTGGCAAAGCTGCCTTGTACAAGGGAAAATACTTATACCATTATAAGGTTCAAACAAGGTTTCGATCATCGTCGCTCTACTATGGGTAAGTCACTCAGATTTACCATCCCATATAGCAAGGCGAATAATAAGAGTAAGTCGGTATGGTGATCAATCCATTCTGCACCCAAACCATTACCTTGTATACGGTTTAGCGAATCTCGCATTCTAACACTCGGTCATCCTCACAAGCATTACAGAATTTCTCTTGTCCATGAACTGCTTTCGGAATAATCCATTGATTCTGCAAGCCAAACAAACATCGATCGTTCCTTCACAACTCTCAGGTTTTGCGTTACTCCTATAAGATCGTCTATCAATTAAACCGTAACTTCTTCCAGGGTTTTTCCCTTCAGCAAGAGTGTGCTTGCTTCTTGGCGGGTCATGGGGCCTGTGGGTTATGGCCCATCTCATCACATGCAAACCTTGAACTCATCATCGGGGCAACGGATCTCTAATCCAACATCCAACTTCCTAGACTCTTAAATCCATCCAATTATACTGTCTTCCTTCCTTCTATTGGCACCAAACTAGGACATGATTACTCAGACTCATCATGGAATTTCCATTGATCCATATTTCCAACATCATACCTCCTTTATATTCAATAGTAATTCATCTCTTCATCCTCGTGGGATATCCCACATACCGAGATAAAAACTTATACTTATGAAATCCATATTCTACTTCGTGGAACATCATTATCCTTTCCAGGGTGAAGCGTCCTTACAGGGGAATATTGGTCATCTCTGCATGGCACTTCTTCAACTGGGAAAACATGAAACACATCATGAACTCCTGAAAGTCCTTCGAGTGACTCCAACTTGTTGGCCACTTCTCCCATACGCTCCAAAACTCAGTATGGTCCTACAAATCTCGGGGCTAACTGTCCCTTAACTCCAAATCATTTAACTCCTCGCAGAGGGGTCACACGAAGACATGCTCTGTCTCCAATCTCATGGACTACCTCCTTGCATTTTTTTTGAGTCTGCATAACTCTTCTACCTGGACTGAGCGACCTTCAGTCTATCTCGAATCAACTTAACATTCTCTTCTGACTCCTTGATCACATTTGGTCCAGACAACTGACGGTCTCCAACTTCATCCCACACACTCTTGGGGTATCACACATATCGAGACAAAACTCGTATTCATTTTTTCCGAAATCCACTCAGTGGAGTATCCTTATCTTTTCCAGGGGTCAACGGTTCTTACAGGGTACTACCACCCTTAAAATGCACAAATCTTCCATAGACCATATTTCTCATATCCTCAAAATGGCCAAAATTCTTCTTCATAGAGTAACAACTCATAAAATCCATATCAGTACCAACGATGCTAACTTTATTCATTCTCAAATGATTACAATCTCTCGCTTTTCCATTACATGTCTCAACTCAACACCTCAATATAAAAGAAAATGTTCTCACTTCTACTACTCCATTTCTTTTGTTGTAAACTCAACTATCTAGCACAAGTTTCCTTCTCCTTGGGGCATTCTCTGGCAAAGTGCCCCGCTCCATTACAACTAAAACATATTACTTCTGACAAGTCTCGAGGTTTCCTTTTTGGGCAATTGTTGAGGTAGTGCCCTGACTCCTTGCACCTGTAACAGGTGATATGACTCAGGTCCCTCCTGGGCTCCAATCAGTTTCTGTTCCTGGACTTTTCCATTCAAATCAGGGCTTCTATTTCCTGTGGGTCATATTCTACTTCCTCTGTCAGGAATTCTACTAGATCCCCGTTCAAACAATTTTGGGAGATGTGTCCTTCTTCTCCACATGAATAGCAAGACTTGGTGCGGGGTTTACTCGGGTCTTCTTTAGGTGTGTCCTCCATCTCTTCCTTCATCACAACTTCTTCTAAAATTTCCATGAGGGATCCTTTCATTACTTCTTTATTTTGTTGGAGGGTTCGTTGTACCATGGGGTAAATGTGGCACTGAGCAGGATAGTGGGTAGTCCCTTCACACAAGAAACAAGTAATCTGCCTGGTTGGGCATTCTTCAACTAGGTGACTTCCTTCACAATTAGGGCATTCATCCTTGTGTTCTTTATGGGTGTGTCCTATTTCTCCAAAAATCTTGCATGCACAAGATTTCTTCATATCCTTTCCATAAGGCTTCAACTTCTGGGACACAAACCGAGACTTTGGCAAAGTCAACTTAAATTCTCTCCAAGTGGTTACTCCTTGCCACCCATTCTTGGTTTGGTACATCCTCCACCAAGTAGCAGCACCTCTTTCAAAGCACCAAAGAGCATGCTCGGTCATATCATTTCCAACTATAGGGTTATTCTCCATGTGATCCTCCATGTTCTGAATCCATCGGTCTGTCTCCAACTAACTCATCGGTCCAGAAAATACAAGCTCATCTCCATTCATCCTCTATTGGGTCCATGCGGGTTTGGGGTGAGATAAGAGAGAGGGAGAGGGATGCACACAATACAAACAATGGTTTTGAAAAGACAGATTTTAGCTCTGGCTGTTGGAAAAACATCAAACAAATGACAGCTCACAAACGTCGCATCTAGTGCAGGCATATAACAGGGGTTGGGTCTTCTAAAGGTCAATAAATCTTCAAAGTCATCAAGCTCTACGAGTCTTGTTCATGTCTCTGATGGCTTCTTTCGATCGTGTTTGTCCTTCTCAAGTTCTTTTGCCAGCTCATCTCTGTTGTAGCAAAGTCTCTCATAACATCCTTGAATATTCTGGAGTTGCATTCCAAACTTCTGGGTTTCAACAAACATGGCATGAGCCATGGTCATACTGTCCTTCAGTTCCTGAAAAATCTCCAGTATCTCGAGGTTGTAGCTCCTCCAGCTTGGCTACTTTCAGCTTTTGGTTCCTGAGTTCTTCACGAAATGCTTCCTTGTCTAATACAGCTTCATGGAGCTCCACCTTAAACTTCTTGATGTACTACTCCAGATCCTGGTGATACACCGGCCTAGGTTAAAACTTCATCTTTTGATGATAGGTGCTCCATCAGCCTTCTTCCATCAAATCCATTCTGAAGAAATGCATCCTTAACTCAGCACGGTGACAATAGCATCAGCGGGCGATGACATCACGGATAACCGTGTTTCTGCCCTTGATATTGCCAAGAGCTATCTTCCATAGTTGATATCTCCTGCCTTAGGGTTTTCTTGTCAAAACTTTGAGTTCTCATGCTGTCTTTCTCCAATACACCTTGATCTCAAATATTGACAACTTCAATAGTCTGCCAAGTTCCATAAGGGTAGCTTTCCTAGGTCATACAAATCTGGAAATTCTACAGAGCCTTCAAATTCTCCTAGTCTTCGGATTCTTCAACCGTTGTAGTTTCCATTATTATAATACACGGTAAAATCCTCTTCATTCCGAAGTGGTCTTAGTTGTCCGATATCTTGTACTTCTTGAAGTGGTCTCATCAGCCAAATCTTCGTGTGGTCAAAAAGGGGGAAAAGGGTATTTGGTCTCACTAAAAGGGAATATTTGAATAAGCTCAGAAGAGAAGAGAGGTAAAAGATCTTTTTTCTGAAAAAACAAAGTTATAGAGAAAATCTTTCCTATGGGCTTGCCAGTTTCTAGGGGGTCACGTCCTACAGTCAACATGGGCTTTGATACCATCTTGTAGCGACCCGACCTCAGACGGTCAAGTCTCTGTGCTTAAGTGTCATCCCTGGATCGGTATGCTGACACACACAGTACTCGAGGATTTATAATAGAGGTAAATCACATGTATAAAGTAACGTAAAATACTATTACCTCAATCCAAAATAGCGGAAGTAACAAGGTTGTTGATTCCCATCAACACCAACGGCAAAGTTGAGTATAGAAATCGTAACCCTAACGTATCACTTACTCGTCGTAAGATAATCCTGCAACGTGAGACGTTGCAGCCACAAGGGTCAGTACATTGAATGTACTGGCAAATTCACACCATAGAGAAAGGATGAATAATGGCTATCACTACATGCATATATGGCTGGTGGAAAAGATCTATGGTTATAAGGTTTTTGCGAAAAGCTAATTTTTCCCTACTGAAAGGAATAAATTTTATTTAACTATCATGGTGGTTGTTAAACATTGAGAGTGTAGACACCCTCTCAATCCCAATTAAACATCATCATTAAAACCCAACAAAATTAATTAAAGTCACATGATGAGATTCACATGATAATCCAAGTACTAGATACCCAAGACGTTCATAACCGGGGACACGGCTAATCATGATTAGTTTATACACTCTGCAGAGGTTTGCGCACTTTTCCACACAAGACTCGATCTCCTCCGTTGGGATTCTCGCACTACATGGCGTTTGAGAAACGGACAACTGAGACATAGTCTTTCAGAAGCGCTAGCACCTTATGATCGGGTAGTCAATACCAACCTACATCCCCTACATCTGCTAGTCTACCACTGTAAGAGTTCGCACGACTTAGTCAACTATGCTAGAGCCCATAGTAGCTTGTGGCTGCACACGGAAGTTTCTAGTATGAATAATCTCATTATCCCTTTGAGCCTGGGTGGCGGTCCATAAAGAAAAATAGGCAATCGCTGGAATACCCAGGTGCCTCAATCCACCCAGATGTGTATTAAAGTTGCCACCTTAAGTTGAACCATTAATTAACATTCTCACATCGGTCATGGATACACTCAAACCCAATCCACGTCTACAAGCATAGCATGGCATAAGCAAACGTAGAAGTAACTCCCAGGGTTTGATAATAAAACAGGTAATAGGTACTACCTCATCTACTTCCCAAAACCCACAATTTAATTTGATCCTAATCATGCAATTGTTTGAGGATTGATCTAATGCAATAAAAACTGGGTAGTAAAGAGGTATGATCAAAGTGTGAACTTGCCTGCAATGTTGATGAAGATGATTCGCACTCATAACTCTTGATAGTTCTACTCGTCACACTCCGTTCAATCTATCGTGAGCAAGAAATAGTAACTCTTGCAACATAAAACAATTTCTAACAGTACCAAAATTATGTGAATTTGGCCTTATCAGAAAGTTTAGGTCAAGAGCTTCGATTTGCAAAAAGAATCAACTAAATCGGAGTTATAAAACTCAAGTTATGATCAGAAGATTGAAAATATAAATCTAAACAAAATTTGAAAATTGAAAATTTCAAAAAGTTGATGTGACAGGTTCACTGGATAGGAAAAAAAAGGCGAAGCTATAGGAGTTGGTTTCATCTAATTTGGATGAACAAGTAAAAAGTTATGGCTATTTGAAAAATCAGGGCCAAGCTGTTTTACGGAAGAAAAATAGCTACGGCTAGGGTCTAATGTACAAATACGTAGACTAATTGATAATCTAATTATTTTATCGTATTAGTCTACAAATATTAAACTACGGAAGTATAAAGAAAAATATCTTTACAAGACGGAGAAAAGATGACTTTGGAGAAAGGAGATAATTTTCAAAAGTCGCGCCGGAGGGGAGAAAAATATTTTTATCTAGTCAAACTAAAATATTGATTTAACCCGAATTGGATGATATTTGGAGGCTCTGGGTCTATATTTATAGATGGAAAAGAGGTTTAAGGGTCAAAAGTTAGGCAATGTGGGACAAAACGTAGACGAAAATATACGAAACATAGATGGGAGGTGCGCCATGGGCCAAAAGGCCTTTAGGCAGTTCGGCCGGCCGCGCACACTGTAATTTTTTTTGAGCAATAGAAAAGAAAAGAAAAACTATGGAAAACAAATACGGGGAAGGAATATGGCTGGCTGGGCCTGGCCCATATAGGATAAAGAAAAAGAAAAGATGGGGCGCCCGCTGGTACTATGATGCGCACGTGGGCGACAGTTAGTTTCAGGCGCGCGCAGTTTTTGTTATTTGTTTTTTTAAATAGAAAGCGATAAACTGAAAAACAAAAATTAAACTAAAACTTTATATAGGCATATTATATATCAAAATTTTCAGAAAACAATTTTCTACAAGCTGAACATTTTCCTAGCATTAAATATAATTCACACAAATTCAGATAATTCAAAGAATGCTACTGGTCTAATAAAATCCAATAAAAATCATTATAAAAATACCAAAATTAATTGAAATTTATTTCTCTCCAATTTTCTGATGTATGAGATCATGTTACCTTATTTTCCGTATATTTTATTTTTGGAGAAAAATAATTTGAATAAAACTCAAACAACTCCAAATTGAAAATTTCAAGAGGACACTGAATTTGATCCTTGAAACGCCCAACTCATATTTCATAATTTGAAGAAGTCATTTTATCTCCTCTCGTGAAAATCATTGAGTTGCTTAAAGTTTCTGAATTTGAAATATTTCCAAATGAAATTCAAATCTATTCAAAACCCCTTTTCATTTAAATAAATGGAAGAAGTCATGTCACCTCCTCTCCAGTGTTTTTTGTGGTGAAAAGAATTTGAATTCACGGAGATCAGAAAGCAAAAAATGAAAGTTTAGGAAAGTCCTTTTATTCCCTCTCATTTAACTTTCAAAAAGTTTCGAATTTCACTCAATCAATCACACAACAATCAAGCAATCAATCAAATCTATCTATTTAATATGACATTCTAAAATTTAGAATTTTGGGATGTTACAATTAGCTAGACGGGTTGCATAAATTCCACCAAAGAAATCTCCATTAAATCTATTATTATGCAACCTACGTGCAACAATGGCTCCCAAATTATAATGTTTATCTCCTAATACAACACTCCTAAGAACACTGAGGTGAGAGACACACATGTGACATGCTTCATCCTTACCATTTATGCACCTACCTATGAAGAGAGCAAAATAATGTATAGCAGGAAAATGAATGCTCCCTATGGTAGCTTGTGTTATATCTCCAGATTCCCCCACAGTTATACTAGCAAGAAAATCTCTAAACTCAGATTTACGAGGTTCCCTAGTACTACCCCATTGTGGAAGTTTGCAAGCAGTGGTAAAATCCTCTAAGTTCATAGTATAAGAATTTTCATAAAGATCAAACAGGATAATTTGAGAATTGTGTGAAGATGAAAATTCAAACCTCCTCACAAAGGAACTAGTGAGATAGTGGTACTGACGGCACTTTTCCGCCTCGAAGCTCACAAGATCAGCATTACGCAAATATGCGTTAAATTCTTCTTTAATTCCTGCCCGATCCATGAAGTCCTCTGAAGGCCATTCACATGGCCGCACTGGAGCGTCCCTTGGTGGCTCATCATCAGCATCACGCATTGCAACCCTGGGTCCTTGCTTCCTTGAAGAACCACCTTGGTACATTTTCCTAAACATATTTCTTCTTCTGAAAAATTTCTGAAATTTTTAGCAACTTCAAATAAAAGTAAACCAAACTCAACAAAATTGATAGCAACTACTCCTATAAGTGCCTAGAGCCTATATCATGCATTAGAACTACTTGGAACCATATAAATTTGAAATGCAAGCTCAAGAACATGGTCACCTAGGCAGCACAAATTTGCAATGAATAAAGTACTAGAACAAAAACTAATTGGACCAATGGAGGAGTCACATACCAAGGAACAATCCCCCAAAGCAATTTTGTGAGAGGTGCTTTGAGAAAGGAGATCGAAAATCGCAGCAAAATGAGCTAGAACTCGTGCTTGAGCTGGATTGTGATTTTTTTGGGAGGAAGAAGAAGTGTGTGGGTGCAGGAATAAGTGGAGGGGAGCTACCATGGGCCCACGAGGCAGGGGGCACGCCTAGGGGGGTGGGCGCGCCGTGAACCCTCGTGGCCAGGTGCTTTGCTCCCCCTGCTATGTTCTCAGTGCCAGATATTCTCAAATATTCCAGAAAAAAAATCATATTTAAATTTCAGGGCATTTGGAGAACTTTTATTTTTGGGGTATTTTTATATTGCACGGATAATCAGAAAACAGATAGAAATTACTATTTTTGCTTTATTTAATATAAATAACAGAAAGTAAAAAGAGGGTACAGGGAGTTGTGTTTTCTAACTTCATCCATCTCATGCTCATCAAAAGGAATCCACTAACAAGGTTGATCAGGTCTTGTTAACGAACTCATTCCGAATAACATGGTACCGAAGAATTTTTGAATAACACTAGGTTACCTCAATGGGGATATGCACATCCCCAACAATAAGAATATCATATTTCTTCTGGACAATAGGAAGAGGAAATTCAAAACCTCCAAAAATAATCGATGGAATTTTTCCAATAGAATTGATAATGTGGACTTGAGGTTGTTTCCTCGGAAAGTGTACCGTATGCTCATTACCATTAACATGAAAAGTGACATGGCCTTTGGTGCAATCAATAACAGCCCCTGCAGTATTCAAAAAGGGCCTTCCAAGAATAATGGACATACTATCGTCCTTGGGAATATTAAGAGTAACAAAGTCTGTTAAAATAGTAACGTTTTGCAACCACAACATGCACATCCTCACAAATACCGACAGGTATAGCAGTTGATTTATCAGCCGTTTGCAAAGATATTTCAGTAGGTGTCAACTTATTCAAATCAAGTCTATGATATAAAGAGAGAGGCATAACACTAACACCGGCTCCAAGATCACATAAAGTAGTTTTAACATAGTTTCTTTTAATGGAGCATGGTATAGTTGGTACTCCTGGATCTCCTAGTTTCTTAGGTATTCCACCCTTAAAAGTATAATTATCAAGCATGGTGGAAATTTCAGCTTCCGGTATCTTTCTTTTATTAGTAACAATATCTTTCATATACTTAGCATAAGGATTCATTTTGAGCATATCAGTTAATCGCATATGCAAAAAGATAGGTCTAATCATTTAAGCAAAGCGCTCAAAATCCTCATCATCCTTTTTCTTGGATGGTTTGGGAGGAAAAAGCATGGGTTTCTGAACCCAAGTGTAACGCCGCGAGAACGATGTGCCAGGTGTATTCCAGTTATTCGCTGTTGTTGCCTTGTCATTGCTTGCGTGTCATGCATTCCATATCATGTCATCATGTGCATTTCATTTGCATACATGTTCGTCTCATGCATCCGAGCATTTTCCCCGTTGTCCGTTTTGCAATCCGGTGCTCCTATGTCCTCCGGTGTTCCTTTCTACCTCCTTTTGTGTGTGGGTGTTAAAAGTTTTCGGATTGGGCTGAGACTTGCTATGTGGCCTTGGTTTACTACCGATAGACCGCCTGCCAAGTTTCGTGCCATTTGGACTTCGTTTGATACTCCAACGGTTAACCGAGGGACTGAAAAGGCCTCGTGTGTGTTGCAGCCCAACACCCTTCCAAAGTGGCCCAAAAACCCACCTAAACTCCCTCCATCATCTCGGTCGTTCGATCACGATCGCGTGGCCATAAACCGTACCTCATTTGGAGCTCCCTAGCTCCCTCTACGCCTATATATAGACCCCTCATTCCAAATCCCGGTCTCCTCCCCCGAAACCCTAAAATTTCCTCTCTGTGCGGCCGGACACGTCCACCGGCCGCCGGACGCACCGCCGCCACCACTCATCTCGCGCCACGTGTCCCTCCATCCTCTTCCACCACCGCGGCCCGTCCCGGCCCAGGGAGAGCCCCCGCGGCTTGGCCGCGCGCGCCGTCGCCCTCTCCGACCCGTCAGCTCCCGCGCCGCCCTCGTCCTCCCGCCTCCGCCCGACGCCGCAAGCCACCGCGCCGGCTGCCGCGTCCCTCGCCGGTGTTGACGACGGCCACCGCCGCCTCCTCACCGGACGGCGCCGCCCCGCTCCGGTTCCCCCGCAGCTCCGTCGCCCTCGCCGCCGTACGCCCTCGCCGCCCGGCGCCCCGGCGAGCCCTTCTTTTCTCGGCAAGTCCGGCCACCGCGCCCCATTCCGGTCAACCTCCAGCGAACCTCGGCCACCGCGCCCTGCTCAATTGATTCGGCCGATCCAGATCTGAGAAGACGGTTGACTTTTTCCTCTCCAAACCCTAGATTTTTTGCTATCTTTGACATGCCATAACTCTACATCCATAGCTCCGATTCGTGCGTGTAGCATATCAAAATGTTCGCCTCGACGAGTACATCATTTCATCTCATTGCATCATTTTCATTTGAGCTCATCTTTTTGCCCGAAATGCTGTTGGAATAGGGCTATGTGATGGTTATGTCAGATCTGTTTCAGCAAATAGCCTTTTGTCATTTTTTCCATGATTAATGTGTGCATGCTATGATCCTGAGCTCTACATGTGTTTTGATGTATGCCATGCCATATTTACAGGGGTGTATGCCTTGTATTTGTGTGATCTTTGTGGTGACTAGCACAAGCATGTAAAGTAGCTTACTCAATGATGTTGTTTTCAGGGACTTAGAATTTCACTAAGTCCTTGTCCTGTTATTGTTTTTATACAATATGTTCATGTTGTTTCCTAGTGATCCGTGCCTCTTTTGAGGATGATCAGTAAGGATGTTTTGTAGATATTGTGGTGCTCTATCCATCCATGTCTTTGTTTGCAATTATGGAGCATCCTAGCTTGAGTCAATCGAGCTCTACTTTTGCTATAAAATGTTCCTGGCAGATTGTTAACATGTTTTGCAATTTTGCCAAGCTTGTTGTTGTTGATCCGTGCATGCTATGTTGTTGTTCTTGCCATGTCTAGCTTCTATGCCATATCTTCTTGCTGGGTGTATGCTTAGATTATCATGCCATGCTTTGTAGTGAGTGCATCGAGCTCATAAACATGCCTACTTGTTAATCTGTTTTGCATGCTCCAGTTTTTCACTAAGTCTGAATGTGTTTATGTTTTTGCTATGTTCACATGCTTGCAATGGTATTTTCTGATCCCTTTTGGCTTATGGTCACTAAGGGACTTTTGTTATATGCTTTGAGTATCTTCATGCCATGCCTGGTAAAGGGTGGAAGGCTCGGCCTTATGCCTGGTGTTCTGTTCCACTCTTGCTGCCCTAGTTTCCGTCATATCGGTGTTATGTTCCCGGATTTTGCGTCCCTTATGCGGCTGGGTTATAATGGGAACCCCTTGACAGTTTGCCTTGAATAAAACTCCTCCAGCAATGCCCAACCTTGGTTTTACCATTCGCCACCTAGCCTCTTTTTCCCTTGGGTTTTCGGAGCCCGAGGGTCATCTTTATTTAAACCCCCTGGGACAGTGCTCCTCTGAGTGTTGGTCTGAACTAGGCAGCCTGCGGGGCCACCTCGGGGAAACTCGAGGGTTGGTCTTACTCATAGCTTGACCTATCTGAGTGTGCCCTAAGAACGAGATATGTGCAGCTCCTATCGGGATTTGTCAGCACATTCGGGCGGTGTTGCTGGACTTGTTTTACCATTGTTGAGATGTCTTGTAACCTGGATGCCGAGTCTGATCGGATTGTCTTGGGAGAAGGAATATCCTTCGTTGACCGTGAGAGCTTGTGATGGGCTAAGTTGGGACTCCCCTGCAGGGATTTGAACTTTCGAAAGCCGTGCCCGCGGTTATGGGCAGATGGGAATTTCTTAATATCCGGTTTTAGAAAACCTGAAGTTGATCTTAATTAAAAATACATCAACCGCGTGTGTAACCGTGATGGTCTCTTCTCGGCGGAGTCCGGGAAGTGAACACGGTGTTGGAGTTATGTTTGACGTAAGTTGTTCTAGGATCACTTCTTGATCATAGTTTCTCGAACGTGCTTTGCCTTCTCTTCTCGCTCTCATTTGCATAAGGTAGCCACCATATATGCTATTCGCTTGCTGCAGCTCCACCTCATGCCTTTACCTTACCCATAAGCTTAAATAGTCTTGATCGCGAGGGTGTGAGATTGCTGAGTCCCCATGACTCACAGTTACTTCCAAAACCAGTCTGTAGGTGCCGATGATATCGTGTAGGTGACGCAACCGAGCTCAAGGAGGAGCTCGATGAAGATCTGTTCGTTATGTTGCTCCATTTCTAGTTGATCAGTAGTGGAGCCCAGTTGGGACGATCGGGGATCTGTGTAGCATTTGGGGTAGTCTTCTTTTATTTTGGTTCCGTAGTCGGACCTTGAGTGTATTTGGATGAATTTTAACATCCCAAAATTCTAAATTTTGGAATGTTATATTAAATAAATAACTTTGATTTATTTGTTTGATTGTGAGTGATTGATTGTGTGAAACTGAGTGGAATTTGAAACTTTTTGAAAAGTTGAATGAGAGGGAATGAAATGACTTTCCCAGACTTTCACTTTGCATTTTTGATTCTCAATGAATTCAAATTTTATTTCACCACAAAACCCTAGAGTGAAGAAAATATGACTTCTTCCATTTGAAATTAAAAGGGTTTTGAAAAGATTTGAATTCCTTTTGGACATATTTCCAATTCAGAAGATTTATGCAACTCAATGATTTTCATGAGAGAAGATAAAATGGCTTCTTCAAATTATATGAAATAGAGTTGGAAGTGGTTTGAAATTCAAATTCAAAACCGTTTAGGAGTTATTTGACTTTTAATCAAATTATTTTTCTCCTCAAATTAAATAAATGGAAATAAGGGTAAAATGATTCCCTACAATGGAAAATTAGGAGAAAATAAATTTGAAATCATGTTGGTATTTTACAAATGATTTTTGTCGGGTTTTAATGCAATAGTAGCACTGTTTGGTTTATTATTATTATTTTTGAATTTTATTTGTAGATGAAAATATGTTCATCTTTTTGGATTTCTTTTTATGAACATTTTGATATATATATGTACTATATAAAAATATTATAGATTTATCTTATTTTAGTTTTTTTTCCTCTGCCTTATTTCAAAAAAAAGGAAAAGAACCCCGGAGCTGGCCAGGCCAACCGGCCCAGCCAGCCACCCGGCGCGGCCCAACAGCGAGCCACAGCTGCAGCCGCAGCCCAGCCGCGCTCTCACCCGAATCCCCTCGCGACCGGTCGCCCGATCGAACTCTTCCCTCTCTCTCTCGCTGACCGGTGGACCCCGCCGTCTTCTTCCTCCTCCGCACGCAACCACCGCAGCAAGATCGCGCCGCCGCCGCCGTATCCCGGAGATCGCGGGATCCTCCCCCGATTCACCCCCTCCACCAAGGAACCCCTCCCCCTATATATACCCCTACTCCTCTCTGTTTCTGCCCTGAAGCCGCCCCGAACCCCGCTCCATCGCATGCAATCCCTCGCCGGAACCCGAGCGCCGCCGCGCACCATTATCGCCCTAGCTCTCCACTACGACCACCTCATCACCGTCCGAACCCACCACCGAAACCCCCTCGCTCGCCCGCACCTCCCCGTGCCCTCGCCCAAAACCCACCGGAACACCACCAATGTCGACCACCCGACGCCATCTCCGCCTCGACCTCACCGCCGTTCGACTCCGTCGTCTCCAAAGCCGCTACCGACCACCGCCGAGCTCACCATCCAGCGCCATGTCGTCTCATGCTCTTCCCCGACGCGGACAACCACGGGAGCATCACCACCATCGACCCAGCCACTACCACCATCGCCGGAGTTCCACCGCCGCCGATGTGAGCTCTCCTTCTCCCCTCCCCATTCGATCTTAATCTAACGGTGTAGATTAGATCTCGTGAACAGTTAGGTTTATTTGTTTAGATCGATTTTAGTCGGTCTTTTTCCGGTTTAGTTCCTGGTTTAGATAGACCGGCCCGATAGGTTTACTCTGTTTAGCCGTAGACCAATATTAGCCTATTAAACGCATGCGCGCTGTTTAGTTTCAGCTCGCACACCCCGTAGCGCCCGTTAGTTTTTTTTGTTATTTTCGTTTCTGTTTTAAAATCAGAATAGTTCTGATTTTATATTGCTTATAACTTTTATGTTCTAGATCCAAATTGATTGATTGTTTTTGCATTAGATTCAAAATTTGTTGAAGTTTTTGTTTGTACCATTGGATTACAAATTGAGTAGTGTAAATTTGAGTTTGATGAAATTTGTTCAAATCACTATTTTGGCCATATCTTGAGTTTTATTAAATATTTTTTATTGATTCTTTTTGGTACTGTTTTGATATTGTTTGGTTTATCTAGTAGAATTTAGTTATTTATTTTAATATATTTTTAAATTAGATTTTTAGGAAAAACAGTACTGTTTTAGTTCTACTTTTGTTTTAACCTTTTCTTTATAGTTTTAATTGTTTTTAAATTATTTCTTTTTGTCACTTTTGACAATTTAGTTTTGCTTTTGTTATTTAACTGTAGACAATTTTATTCTTATTTTAAAAATTTATTTTGTTAGTTTTGTTTGGAGGTCATAGTAGAGTTTTATAAAAGCTTTTTATTTGTTTCTTTTTGCAAATAAAGTTTTATGAAAAATACTTTCTGTTAACTTAGTTGTTTTACTTTTTATTTTCAGTTGATTTATTAGTTTAGTATTTTCTTAGTTAAGTTTTGCTTAGGACAAAACTATTTTTGTAGTTAAGGCAAAAGGTCTTCCTAGTAGGTTCTTTATAGTTTTCTCCTATTAGTTCCTTCGATGTGCTATTTGTTTTGTGTTGGGTTTTCTTATTGGGTTTTCTTTTGATTGTTAGATTTGCTTGCTAGAATGCTTGCTTATGTGAATGTCATGTTGTTATTATAGATTTCATCGGAGAGTTGCGAATAGTCCTATCAAGTTAGTTTCGAGAGCGTTGTTATCTTCATCAACCTACCAGGCAAGTTCACTTTGACCATGTTTTTCATACCTATATTTTTATTGCATTTAGTGTCATCCTTGCAACAACTTCTCCAGTAGTGATATTGATTCTTGTAGTTGAGTAGAATGCATGAGGTAGGAACCCACCTCCCTGTTACCAAGCCCAGGACGTATATAGTTTTAATGATACGCTATAGTAGACGGGGTTTGGTATGAGTGCTCGGGAGTGGTGGGAGAATGAAGGACTTTACGTCAAAGACCACAACTTCATGATGGCATCTGCAAGGACTGCATCTTCAGTACTCCTCAAGATTTCGAGACTCGAGACAAGAATTTAATATACACTACTGGGTGAAGGACGGTTGACGGGCACCCTGGAGAAACCAGTGGTTGGCCGGGATGCATGGAGAAGCGCCATGACATCTTGCGGAAAGCTTCACCCAGACTCAAAGAGACGGAAGAATACTTCATGCCCGGAAGCTTACCTGTGCAACCGCAAGTCACTATGGGCTCTGGCTTGGTTGACCTTAGTGGTGACTCTGGCTGGGACGGTGCTAGCAGATGTAGAACTACGGTAGGATTGGATGAGCACCGAACAGTGGTTAGAGGAACTCTTCAGAAGACCATGTTTCGGTCATCTTGTTCTCAAACACCCTGAAGTGCGAGAACACAAAAGAGGGATCGAATCTTGCGGGTAAAGTGTACAAACCTCTGCATAGGGTTAAAACCTAATCGATTAGCCGTGTTCCCAGTTACGGACAATTTGAGCCTCTGTACTTGGATCTATCTCGGAACTCTCAACACCGGACGGATAACTCAATTGTGGGCAACTTATGATGATTTGGGCTATGCGACATCGGTTGGCGGAACCATTTCATGATAGGAAACTCCGTAGTACAGACTCCGGTTAATTCCTTTGATGTAGGGGAAATAAAACCAGCTTTTACGCAAACAAAACTCAGATACAGAGCCACAAAGCCATACTGCATATAGTATAGTTTATCATCTGTTTTCTCTTATGGTGATCTTGACGGTACATTCAGTGTACTGACCTACACGGCTGCAACGTTTCATGTTGCAGATATGTTCCCTCCGACGAGTAAGAGTTACGTCATAGGGTTACGATCTACACTCAACCTGCCAATGGCGTTGATGGGACTCCACACCCGATTGTTTGTTTCCGCTGAGACTTATGAGGTATATATCAGTTTTACTTTATTTATACATGTGATTACACTTTGATATATACATTGATGTACTGTGTGTGCCAGCATACCGATCCAGGTATGGCACAAATACACAGAGGCTTGACCGTCTGAGGTCGGGTTGCTACATGAATGTAATGTTATATTCATGTATTGTGTGAAGTGGCGATTGTAAGCCAACTATGTACCTTTCCCCTTTATTTATTTACATGGGTTGTTGTGAAGATTACCTCACTTGCGACATTGCTTTCAATGCGGTTATGCCTCTAAGTCGTGCTTTGACACATGGGAGATATAGCCGCATCGAGGGCTTTACAAGTTGGTAATCAGAGCCTTCCCCGACCTTAGGTGCCCATTGCTTGATCGAATCGTTGGCGTTGTTGAGTCTAGAAAAATGTTTTGAATCATTTAGGAATTATATATATCGGAGAGTTAGGAATTCTTTTACTCCTCAGTCCCTTCGTCGCTCTGGTGAGGCATCCTGACATAGAGTTTTGACTCTTCTCTTCTCAAATTTTCACTAAATTTTTTTAGGATCACGCGAGTATTTCCGACTTATTCTGCGAGACAATCCTTTGTTTGTTTTGAGTTGTGGTATTCGAGTTGCTTCAATGTCAAGTGTTGATTCCATACCTTCCCTAATGTTGTTCTCATACTCCGATGTGAATACTAATTCCTTCTCGATCATCGAGTTTGTCATGTCAATCCTTTTCTACCGGTGTGTTTCACTTCAAGTGGATCCGATCTTTTTCAACATCCGCAAGATCAATTATCAGTTCTTCACGGTGCTCATTTCTTCCGTCCTAAGCTGTCTTTGTTTTCCCACCCGCCCACCCTTTTCCTTCAAGGATTCGGATTTCTAAATCAATTATCTTGTTATTGATGGAAGTCTCTCCATTCTTTTTCGTCAATGTTCTTACCCGGTGGCTCTCTTGAAGATGCTCTACTAGTTCATTATTCTCCATTCTCTTTTCTTCTCCGGTGGATTTATTCAAGCTTTGTTGATCATGTCCTTTCCTCGTTTCAAAATGTTTTCTCATGCCGGTGCACCTCATATTCATTCATTTCTCGCTATTCATTTGTTCCGAAGTGCTGAAGAAATCTCAGAAGATTCGTGTTTCCACTCTACATTTGTTCAAGCTCTTTCGAGGATGTTATCTCATTCAAGCCTTTTAATTCAACCGATGAAATCTCTCTTTTCAAGTAATCGTTCTACGGTGTTTCTCTTGAGTGGGCCCTAACCCACAGGTCTTTCCCAGGATCTTACCTGACTCTTCTCATTTTTCCGGAGCTATCCTAAATTCATTTCAAAGTTGACGCAAGAATGAATTTTTCATCAGTCAAATGTCTTTCTCCAAGATCTTTCAAATTCTTTTGATCGTTGGTTCAACCTTTCTATTCGTCATCCCGGAGTTTTCTCAACTGTTCATGGTGGTGTTTTTCATCGTCATTCTTGGATTTGAAGACCGAAGGAGATTTTCCGCTCTCAAACTTGTCCGTTCTCTCAAAGATTCGTCATTCTAGATTGTTGCCATCCTCTCATAATTATTTTCGACTGTGGGAATTCATTTCACCCATCCGGAGCTTTTCATGAGTTGTTTTCCATTTCTTTCCTCCGAAGCCCATCATTTCAGAAGACTTATTCATTCTTAGCCTTTAGCTATCTTTCTCTAAATCTTACCGGTGCTTCGTTCATATATCCTCTTATCAGTTCATGATCTCTTCGTTCTCATGTATCTAGATTGTCTCAAGTATCTTCGTTCATTTTCTAATTCTTACCGGTGTTTCATCTATTTTCTTCGTTCATTTTCAATTCTTACAGTGGTTCGTTCAAGATTTCTCTTCTTTCGTTATCATATCAGATTCATTCGTTGTTTCAATCCTTCCGGTGGTTCGTCGAAGACCTTCTTAAGTTGGCGCTATATCTATCTTCATCCTTTCTATGAGAATAAGTAGTATGCCAAATCCATTGTTTGTCATCAATTTAAATTGGTGAAGGATAAGCATAATGTAGTTCTTATTCTTGTTTCATCCTAGCGATTAATTCCTTATTCTGGAGGTTCATCAAAAATCTTGATTCCTTTTGTTCATCTTTCTTTTCCGGAGTTCCAAGTTTCCACTTTATCTCGTCGCAAAGCTTCATCCAATCTTTGCAAGGATTCACCTTCTGTTTTCAAATTCTCTTTCCTTCCGTTTGATCATTCTTTTGTTAACGGAGTTCTTCATGAAGGTTCTACATGATGGTTCATCAAGGATTTAATTCCTTCTCGAAGTGTTCATCAACATTATTTTCTAAGGAGCTCAGGCATCCTTCATCTTGCATTCCGGAGTGCAATTCTTTCTACCGTATCATTGGAGATGGTATTATGTCATTCTTGATAATTTGAGTTCATGTTTCATGATTCACATGCTGTTAAGAATGAGGTATTTTAAATCCAGCGACCTCTTCGATGGAGTTATCTTGTGTTATATTTCACCTAAAGCCTTCCCTAAGGATTGTTGCTATTTATGGTGCTTATAAATGACCCAAGTTCTTCTTTTATCCTCCTGGTGAAATAAGTTTCTCGTCTCCTTGTTCATATCAATCCAATTCTTTTCCCGTGAGTGGAAGGTTGTCACCTCATACTGAAGATGTATTCCATAAGACCATATCAAGATTATTCTTTTCGTTGTTGGTTTTCCAACAACTCCGTTCGAACCTTCTCCTAAAGATGTGTTTGCAAGCTCATTTAAGGTAGAAGATGTTGTTTTCTCCTCTGTTTATTCCTTTCTATTCTCTCATTTCTTCCGGAGGCATTGGGATATTGCTTCTTTCAACCATCATCTCGTTTTATCAAAGATCATGTTCTCTCCTTTGCTTATCCATTTAACCGGAGTGTTGTGTCCTCTACTCAAGTTCGTTTCTCCTTTTCAAGACTTGCATCTCATTTCTACCAGAATGCTTGGATGTACATCTTGTCCATTGCAACCCTTTTCTCATGTCTTTCAACCTACAGGGTTCTCATGAGGTTCCTGTTCGGGAATGTAGTAATTTCAAAAAAAGATCCTACGCACAGGCAAGATCATGGTGATGCATAGCAACGAGAGGGGAGAGTGTTGTCTACGTACCCTCGTAGACCGGCAACGGAAGCGTTGACACAACATAGAGGAAGTAGTCGTACGTCTTCCCGATCCGACCGATCTAAGTACCGAATGCACGGCACCTCCGAGTTCTGCACACGTTCAACTCGGTGACGTCCCTCGAGTTTAGATCCAGCCAAGTGTTGAGGGAGAGTTTTGTCAGCACGACGGCGTGATGATGGTGGTGATGTTCTACCAACGCAGGGCTTCGCCTAAGCACCGCTACGATATGACCGAGGTGGAATATGGTGGAAGGGGGCACCGCACACGGCTAAGGAATGATCACGAAGATCAACTTGTGTGTCATGGGGTGCCCCCTTGCCCCCGTATATAAAGGAGGGAGAGGGGGAGGTGCGGCCGGCCCAAGGGGTGCGCCTGGAGGAGTCCTACTCCCACCGGGAGTAGGACTCCCCCCTCTTGCCTTGTTGGAAAAGGAAGGGGGAAGGGAGAAAGAGGAAAGGGGGGCGCTGCCCCCCTTCCTTTCTATTCGGACTAGGGGGGAGGGGGCACGCGGCCTGCCTTGGCCGGCCCTCCTCTTCTCCCTTAGGGCCCATGTAGGCGCAATAACCCCTGGGGGGTTCCGGTAACCCCCCGGTACTCCGGTAAAATCCCGATTTCACCCGGAACGTTTCCGATATCCAAATATAGGCTTCCAATATATCAATCTTTATGTCTCGACCATTTCGAGACTCCTCGTCGTGTCTGTGATCACATCCGGGACACCGAACAACCTTCGGTACATCAAAACAAAAAAAAACCCTAATTACGATCGTCACCGAACTTTAAGCATGCGGACCCTACGGGTTCGAGAACTATGTAGACATGACCGAGACACGTCTCCGGTTAATAACCAATAGCGGAACCTGGATGCTCATATTGGCTCCTACATATTCTACGAAGATCTTTATCGGTCAAACCGCATAACAATATACGTTGTTCCCTTTGTCACCGGTATGTTACTTTCCCGAGATTTGATCGTCGGTATCTTAATACCTAGTTCAATCTCATTACTGGCAAGTCTCTTTACTCGTTCCATAATACATCATCCCGCAACTAACTTATTAGTTTCAATGCTTGCAAGGCTTGAGTGATGTGCATTACCAAGAGGGCCTAGAGATACCTCTCCGACAATCAGAGTGACAAATCCTAATCTCGAAATACGTCAACCCAACAAATACCTTCGGAGACACCTGTAGAGCACCGTTATAATCACCCAGTTATGTTGTGACGTTTGGTAGCACACAAAGTGTTCCTCCGGTAAACGGGAGTTGCATAATCTCATAGTCATAAGAACATGTATAAGTCATGAAGAAAGCAATAGCAACAAACTAAACGATCAAATGCTATGCTAACGGAATGGGTCAAGTCAATCACATCATTCTCTAATGATGTGATCCCATTAATCAAATGACAACTCATGTCTATGGCTAGGAAACTTAACCATCTTTGATTCAACAAGCTAGTCAAGTAGAGGCATACTAGTGACATACTGTTTGTCTATGTATTCGCACACATGTATTATGTTTCCGGTTAATACAATTCTAGCATGAATAATAAACATTTATCATGATATAAGGAAATAAATAATAACTTTATTATTGCCTCTAGGGCATATTTCCTTCAGTCTCCCAGTTGCACTAGAGTCAACAATCTAGTTCACATCGCCATGTGATTTAACATCAATAGTTCACATCACCATGTGATTAACACCCATAGTTCATATTGTCATGTGACCAACACCCAAAGGGTTTACTAGAGTCAATAATCTAGTTCACATTGCTATGTGATTAATACCCAAAGAGTACTAAGGTGTGATCATGTTTTACTTGTGAGGGAAGTTTAGTCAACGGGTCTGCTACATTCAGATCCGTATGTATTTTGCAAATTTCTATGTCAACAATGATCTGCACGGAGCTACTCTAGCTAATTGCTCTCAGTTTAAATATGTATCCAGATTGAGACTTTGAGTCATCTGGATCAGTGTCAAAACTTGCATCGACGTAACCCTTTACGATGAACCTTTTGTCACCTCCATAATCGAGAAACATATCCTTATTCCACCTAGGATAATTTTGACCAATGTCCAGTGATCTACTCCTAGATCACTATTGTACTCCCTTGCCAAACTCAGGGCAGGGTATACAATAGGTCTGGTACACAGCATGGCATACTTCATAGAACCTATGGCTGAGGCATAGGGAATGACTTTCATTCTCTCTCTATCTTCTACCATGGTCGGGTTTTGAGTCTTACTCAACTTCACACCTTGTAACACAGGCAAGAACTCCTGTTCCATTTTGAACTACTTCAAAATCTTGTCAAAGTATGTACTCATTGAAAAACTTATCAAGCATCTTGATCTATCTCTATAGATCTTGATGCTCAATATGTAAGCAGCTTCACCGAGGTCTTTCTTTGAAAAAATCCTTTCAAACATTCCTTTATGCTTTGCACAATAATTCTACATTGTCTCCGATCAACAATATGTCATTCACATATACTTATCATAAAATGATGTAATGCTCCCACTCACTTTCTTGTAAATACAGGCTTCACCGCAAGTCTGCATAAAACTATATGCTTTGATCAACTTATCAAAGTGTATATTCCAACTCTGAGATGCTTGCACCAGTCCATAGATGGATCGCTGGAGCTTGCATATTTTGTTAGTACCTTTAGGATTGACAAAACCTTCTGGTTGCATCATATACAACTCTTCTTTAATAAATCCATTAAGGAATGCAATTTTGTTTATCCACTTGCCAGATTTCATAAAATGTGGAAATTGCTAACATGATTCGGACAGACTTAAGCATAGATACGAGTGAGAAACTCTCATCGTAGTCAATCCCTTGAACTTGTCGAAAACCTTTCGCAACAAGTCGAGCTTTGTAAACAGTAACATTACCGTCAGCGTCAGTCTTCTTCTTGAAGATCCATCTATTCTCAATTGCTTGCCGATCAACGGGCAAGTCAACCAAAGTCCACACTTTGTTCTCATACATGGATCCCATCTCAGATTTCATGGCTTCTAGCCATTTTGCGGAATCTGGGCTCACCATCGCTTCTTCATAGTTCGTAGGTTTATCATGATCTAGTAGCATGACTTCTAGAATAGGATTACCATACCACTCTGGTGCGGATCTTACTCTGGTTGATCTACGAGGTTCGGTAGTAACTTGATCTAAAGTTTCATGATCATTATCATTAGCTTCCTCACTAATTGGTGTAGGTGTCATAGAAACCGGTTTCTGTGATGTACTACTTTCTAATAAGGGAGCAGGTACAATTACCTCATCAAGTTCTACTTTTCTCCCACTCACTTCTTTCGAGAGAAACTCCTTCTCTAGAAAAACTCTGAATTTAGCAACAAAAGACTTCGGATCTGTGATAGAAGGTGTACCCAACAGTCTCCTTTGGGTATCCTATGAAGACACATTTCTCCGATTTGGGTTCGAGCTTATCAGGTTGAAGCTTTTTCACATAAGCATCGCAGCCCCAAACTTTCAGAAATGACAACTTTGGTTTCTTGCCAAACCGCAGTTCATACAGTGTCATCTCAACGGATTTAGATGGTGCCCTATTTAACGTGAATGTAGCTGTCTCTAATGCATAACCCCAAAATGATAGTGGTAAATCAGTAAGAGACGTCATAGATCGCACCATATCTAATAAAGCACGGTTATGACGTTCGGACACACCATTACAATGTGGTGTTCCACGTGGCGTGAGTAGTGAAACTATTTCACATTGTTTTAACTGAAGGCCAAACTCGTAACTCAAATATTTTACTTCTGCGATCATATCGTAGAAACTTTTATTTTGTTACGATGATTCTCCACTTCACTCTGAAATTCTTTGAACTTTTCAAATGTTTCAGACTTGTGTTTCATCAAGTAGATATACTCATATCTGCTCAAATCATCTGTGAAGATCAGAAAATAATGATACCTGCTGCGAGCTTCAATATTCATCGGACCACATACATCAGTATGCATGATTTCCAACAAATCTGTTGCTTGCTGCATTGTTTTGGAGAACGGAGTCTTAGTCATCTTGCCCATGGGGCATGGTTCGCAAGCATCAACTGATTCATAATCAAGTGATTCCATTAGTCCATCAGCATGGAGTTTCTTCATGCGCTTTACACCAATATGACCTAAACGGCAGTGCCACAAATAAGTTGCACTATCATTATTAACTTTGCATCTTTTGGTTTCAATATTATGAATATGTGTATCACTACGATCGAGATCCAACGAACCATTTTCATTGGGTGTGTAACCATATATGTAACCAGAACAACAATTTATACTCTTACTTAAATGAATAACCATATTCCAATAAACATGATCAAATCATATTCATGCTCAATGCAAACACCAAATAACACTTATTTAGGTTCAACACTAATCCCGAAAGTATAGGGAGTGTGCGATGATGATCGTATCAATCTTGGAACCACTTCCAACACACATCGTCACTTCACCCTTAACTAGTCTCTGTTCATTCTGCAACTCCCGTTTCGAGTTACTACTCTTAGCAACTGAACCAGTATTAAATACCGGGGGTTGCTACGAACACTAGTAAAATACACATCAATAATCCGTATATCAAATATACCTTTGTTCACTTTACCATCCTTCTTATCCGCCAAATACTTGGGGCAGTTCCGCTTCTAGTGACCAGTCCCTTTACAGTAGAAGCACTTAGTCTCATGCTTAGGACCAGACTTGGGCTTCTTCACTTGAGCAGCAACTTGCTTGCCGTTCTTCTTGAAGTTCCCCTTCTTCCCTTTGCCCTTTTTTGAAACTAGTGGTCTTGTCTACCATCAACACTTGATATTTTTCTTGATTTCTACCTTCGTTGATTTTAGCATTACGAAGAGCTTGGGAATCATTTCCGTTATCCCTTGCATATCATAGTTCAGCATGAAGTTCTACTAACTTGGTGATGGTGACTGGAGAATTCTGTTAATCACTATCTTATCTGGATGATTAACTCCCACTTGATTCAAGCAATTGTAGTACCCAGACAATCTGAGCACATGCTCACTTCTTGAGCTATTCTCCTCCATCTTTTAGCTATAGAACTTGTTGGAGACTTCATATCTCTCAACTCGGGTATTTGCTTGAAATATTAACTTCAACTCCTGGAACATCTCATATGGTCCATGACGTTCAAAATGTCTTTGAAGTCCCGATTCTAAGCCATTTAAGCATGGTGCACTAAACTATCAAGTAGTCATCATATTGAGCTAGCCAAACGTTCATAACATCTGCATCTGCTCCTGCAATAGGTCTGTCACCTAGCGGTGCATTAAGGACATAATTCTTCTGTGCAGCAATGAGGATAATCCTCAGATCATGGATCCAATCCGCATCATTTCTACTAACATCTTTCAACTTAATGTTCTCTAGGAACATATCAAAAATAAAACAGGGGAGCTAAACGCGAGCTATTGATCTACAACATAGATATGCTAATACTACCAGGACTAAGTTCATGATAAATTAAAGTTCAATTAATCATATTACTTAAGAACTCCCACTTAGATAGACATCCCTCTAATCTTCTAAGTGATCACATGATCCATAACAACTAAACCATGTCCGATCATCACGTGAGATGGAGTAGTTTCAATGGTGAACATCACTATGTTGATCATATCTACTATATGATTCACGCTCGACCTTTCGGTCTCCTTGTTCCGAGGCCATATCTGTTATATGCTAGGCTCGTCAAGTTTAACCTGAGTATTCCGCGTGTGCAACTATTTTGCACCCGTTGTATTTGAACGTAGAGCCTATCACACCCGCTCATCACGTGGTGTATCAGCACGAAGAACTTTCGCAACGGTGCATACTCAGGGAGAACACTTGTACCTTAATAATTAGTGAGAGATCATCTTATAAAGCTACCGTCGAACTAAGCAAAATAAGATGTATAAAAGATAAACATCACATGCAATCAAAATATGTGACATGATATGGCCATCATCATCTTGTGCCTTTGATCTCCATCTCCCAAAGCATCGTCTTGACCTCCATCGTCACTGGCATGACACCATGATCTCCATCATCTTGATCTATATCAATGTGTCGTCACATGGTTGTCTCGCCAACAATTGCTCTTGCAACTATTGCTATCGCATAGCGATAAAGTAAAGCAATTATTTGGCGCTTGCATCTTATGCAATAGAGAGATAACCATAAGGCTTTTGCCAGTTGCCGATAACTTCAACAACACATGATCATCTTATACAACAACTTATATCTCATCACGTCTTGACCATATCACATCACAACATGCCCTGCAAAAACAAGTTAGACGTCCTCTACTTTGTTGTTGCAAGTTTTACGTGGCTGCTACAGGCTGAGCAAGAACCGTTCTTACCTACGCATCAAAACCACAACGATAGTTTGACAAGTTGGTGCTATTTTAACCTTCGCAAGGACCGGGCGTAGCCATACTCGGTTCAACTAAAGTTGGAGAAACTGACACCCGCCAGCCACATGTGTGCAAAGCACGTCGGTAGAACCAGTCTCGCGTAAGCGTATGCGTAATGTCGGTCCGGGCCGCTTCATCCAACAATACCGCTGAACCAAAGTATGACATGCTGGTAAGCAGTATGACTTATATCGCCCACAACTCACTTGTGTTCTACACGTGCATATAACATCAACGCATAAAACCTATGCTCTGATACCACTGTTTGGGAACGTAGTAATTTCAAAAAAAAATCCTACGCACACGCAAGATCATGGTGATGCATAGCAACGAGAGGGGAGAGTATTGTCTACGTACCCTCGTAGACCGGCAACGGAAGCATTGACACAACATAGAGGAAGTAGTCGTACGTCTTCCCGATCCGACCGATCCAAGTACCGAACGCACGGCACCTCCGACTTCTGCACATGTTCAACTCGGTGACGTCCCTCGATCTCCGATCCAGCTGAGTGTTGAGGGAGAGTTTTGTCAGCACGATGGCGTGATGATGGTGATGATTTTCTATCGATGCAGGGCTTTGCCTAAGCACCGCTATGATATGACCGAGGTGGAATATGGTGGAAGGGGGCACCGCACATGGCTAAGGAACGATCACAAAGATCAACTTGTGTGTCAAGGGGTGCCCCCTTGCCCCCGTATATAAAGGAGGGGGAGGGGGAGGTGTGGCTGGCCCAAGGGGTGCGCCTAGAGGAGTCCTACTCCCACCGGGAGTAGGACTCCCCCCTCTTGCCTTGTTGGAAAAGGAAGGGGAAGGGATAAAGAGGAAAGGGGGGCTCCCCCCCCCTTCCTTGTCCTATTCGGACTAGGGGTAGGGGGCGCGTGGCCTGCTCTGGCCGGCCCTCCTCTTCTCCCTTAGGGCCCATGTAGGCCCAATAATCCCCGGGGGGGTTCCGGTAACCCCCCGGTACTCCGGTAAAATCCTGATTTCACCCGGAACATTTCCGATATCCAAATATAGGCTTCCAATATATCAATCTTTATGTCTCGACCATTTAGAGACTCCTCGTCATGTCCGTGATCACATCTGGGACACTGAACAACCTTCGGTACATCAAAACAAAAAAAACCTAATTACGATCATCACCGAACTTTAAGCGTGCGGACCCTACGGGTTCGAGAACTATGTAAACATGACCGAGTCACGTCTCCTGTCAATAACCAATAGCGGAACCTGGATGCTCGTATTGGCTCCTACATATTCTATGAAGATCTTTATCGGTTAGACCACATAACAATATACGTTGTTCCCTTTGACACCGGTATGTTACTTGCCCGAGATTTGATCGTGGTATCTGAATACCTGGTTCAATCTCGTTACCGGCAAGTCTCTTTACTTGTTCCGTAATACATCATCCCGCAACTAACTTATTAGTTGAAATGCTTGCAAGGCTTGAGTGATGTGCATTACCGAGAGGGCCCAGAGATACCTCTCCGACAATCGGAGTGACAAATCTTAATGTCGAATTACGCCAACCCAACAAATACCTTCGGAGACACCTGTAGAGCACCTTTATAATCACCCAGTTACGTTGTGAAGTTTGGTAGCACACAAAGTGTTCCCCCGATAAACGGGAGTTTCATAATCTCATATTCATAAGAACATGTATAAGTCCTGAAGAAAGCAATAGCAACAAACTAAACGATCAAGTGCTATGCTAACGGAATGGGTCAAGTCAATCACATCATTCTCTAATGATGTGATCCCGTTAATCAAATGACAACTCATGTCTATGGCTAGGAAACTTAACCATCTTTGATTCAACGAGCTAGTCAAGTAGAGGCATACTAGTGACATACTGTTTGTCTATGTATTCACACACATGTATTATGTTTCTGGTTAATACAATTCTAGCATGAATAATAAACATTTGTCATGGTATAAGGAAATAAATAATAACTTTATTATTGCCTCTAGGGCATATTTCCTTTAGTTCCGTGTTCCTCTTTTCTAACGGAGTGTTTCAACTTTGTTCATCTTCATTGTATTCTGTCTTTCTATTTGTTCTACCTCGCAAGGTTCTTTGGTTTCACTCATTTGTCAAAGAAGCAACTTATCTTTACCTCTCCTCTTTCTCTTCTGTTTTCCCTCCGGTGCCATTCTAGATCTCGGGATGAGATCCTCTCGCAGTGGTGGAGTGTTGTAACGCCCCGAGACCGATGTGTCAGGTGTCTTCTAGTTATTCTCTGTTGTTGCTTTGTCATTGCTTGCGTGTCATACATTCCATATCATGTCATCATGTGCATTTTATTTGCATACATGTTCGTCTCATGCATCCGAGCATTTTCCCCGTTGTCCGTTTTGCAATCCGGCGCTCCTATGTCCTCCGGTGTTCCTTTCTACCTCTTTTCGTGTGCGGGTGTTAAACGTTTTCAGGTTGGGCCGAGACTTGCTATGCGGCCTTGGTTTACTACCGGTAGACCGCCTGCCAAGTTTCGTGCCATTTGGACTTCGTTTGATACTCCAACGGTTAACCGAGGGACCGAAAAGGCCTCATGTGTGTTGCAGCCCAACACCCTTCTAAAGTGGCCCAAAAACCCACCTAAACCCCCTCCATCATCTCGATCATTCGATCACGATCGCGTGGCCGCAAACCGCACCTCATTTGGAGCTCCATAGCTCCCTCTACGCCTATATATAGACCCCTCATTCCAAATCCCGGTCTCCTCCCCCGAAACCCTAAAATTTCCTCTCTGCGCGGCCGGACATGTCCGCCGGCCGCCGGACACACCGCCGCCACCACTCATCTCGCGCCACGTGTCCCTCGGTCCTCTCCCACCGCAGCGTCCCGTCCTGGCCCAGGGAAAGGCCCCGCGGCCCGGCCACGCGCGCCGCCGCCCTCTCCGTCCCGTCAGCTCCCGCGCCGCCCTCGTCCTCTCGCCTCCGCCCGAGACCGCAGGCCACCGCGCTGGCCGCCGCGTCCCTCACCGGCGTCGACTACGGCCACCGCCGCCTCCTCACCGGACGGCGCCGCCCCGCTCCGGTTCCCCCGCAGCTCCGCCGCCCTCGCCGCCCGGCGCCCCGGCGAGCCCTCCTCTCCTCGGCAAGTCCGGCCACCGCGCCCCGTTCCGGTCAACCACCGGCGAACCTCGGCCACTGCACCCTGCTACAGTGATCTGGCTGATCCAGATCTGAGAAGATGGTTGACTTTTTCCTCTCCAAACCCTAGATCTTTTGCTATATTTGACATGCCATAACTCTACATCCATAGCTCTGATTCGTGCGTGTAGCATATCAAAATGTTCGTCTCGACGAGTACATCATTTCATCTCATTGCATCATTTTCATTTGAGCTCATCTTGTTGCTCGAAATGCTGTTGGAAGAGGGCTATGTGATGGTTATGTCAGATCTGTTTTAGCAAATAGCCTTTTGTCATTTTTGCCATGATTAATGTCTGCATGCTATGATCATGAGCTCTACATGTGTTTTGATGTATGCCATGCCATATTTATAGGGGTGTATGCCTTGTATTTGTGTGATCTTTGTGGTGACTAGCACAAGCATGCAAAGTAGCTTACTCAATGATGCTGTTTTCAGGGACTTAGAATTTCACCAAGTCCTTGTCTTGTTATTGTTTTTATGCCATATGTTCATGTTGTTTCCTAGTGATCCGTGCCTCTTTTGAGGATGATCAGTAAGGATGTTTTGTAGATATTGTGGTGCTCTATCCATAAATGTCTTTTTTTGAAATTATGGAGCACCCTAGCTTGAGTCAATCGAGCTCTACTTTTGTTATAAAATGTTTCTGGCAGATTGTTAACTTGTTTTGCAATTTTGCCAAGCTTGTTGTTGTTGATCCGTGCCTGCTATGTTGTTGTTCTTGCCATGTCTAGATTCTATGCCATGTCTTCTTGTTGGGTGTGTGCTTAGATTATCATGCCATGCTTTGTAGTGAGTGCATCGATCTCGTAAAAATGCCTACTAGTTAATCTGTTTTGCATGCTCCAGTTTTTCACTAAGTCTGAATCTGTTTATGTTTTTGCTATGTTCACATGCTTGCAATGGTATTTTCTGATCCCTTTTGGCTTATGGTCACTAAGGGACTGTTTTTATATTCTTTGAGTAGCTTCATGACATGGCTTGCTTTGCCATGATATGTTCCTGTAGCATGTATTTTTCATGCTCTAAAGATTGCTTCCTGATGATAAATTCCTGATATGCTGTTAATTTCACTAAGTCTAAAACCTGTTATCTTTTGCCCTTTTGACATGCTTGTTTGAACATGTTAATGAGTGATTTAGCCGTAGCTCAGTGTTCATCTTTGTCAAGCATCATGATTGGATCCCTGCCATGTATTTTGTTGCTATGTTATAGTGCAGTAACATGTTGTTCTTGATGCATTTAGTTGGTCACTTGCTGATTATCACAGACCGGTGCCATATTTGTTTTGCTTGCCATTTCCAAACCGTGCATCCGATTCCGGTGATCTTTATATCGATTTCGACCGAAATCAACTCCTCTTTCCAGTGGTACTCTTGGATTTCCAAGTTGAGGCCAGGTTCTATCATTCCTTTCCAAATTATGCATATGCATCCCATACCGCATCCCGCATATCATGCCATGTTCATGTGTTGGTTGTTTACTATGTTGTGTGCTTCTTTCCGGTGTTGCTTCTTCGGGTTGGTTCCGATAACGTCGCATTTCTGAGGACCCGTTCGACTATGTCCGTTTATCTTCTTCATGGACTCGTTCTTCTTCTTTGCGGGATTTCAGGCAAGATGACCATACCCTCGAAATCACTTCTATCTTTGCTTGCTAGATGCTCGCTCTTTTGCTATGCCTATGCTGCGATACCTAC
Source organism: Triticum dicoccoides (assembly GCF_002162155.2). NCBI lineage: Eukaryota > Viridiplantae > Streptophyta > Magnoliopsida > Poales > Poaceae > Triticum > Triticum dicoccoides. The sequence goes on along the minus strand of NC_041380.1, from coordinate 146,367,199 downwards.
CACTTGCTTATCATGCCTCCCGTATTGTTAAGCCAAGCCTCTAACCCACCTTGTCCTAGCAAACCATTGTTTGGCTATGTTACCGCTTTGCTCAGCCCCTCTTATAACGTTGTTAGTTGCAGGTGAAGATGAAGTTTGTTCCTTGTGGGAACATGGAGATGTTGTTCCTTGTTGGAACATGATTATTTGTTGGGATATCACAATATCTCTTATTTAATTAATGCACCTATATAGTTGGTAAAGGGTGGAAGACTCGGCCTTATGCCTGGTGTTTTGTTCCACTCTTGCCGCCCTAGTTTCCGTCATATCGGTGTTATGTTCCCGGATTTTGTGTTCCTTACGCGGTTGGGTTATAATGGGAATCCCTTGACAGTTCGCCTTGAATAAAACTCCTCCAGCAATGCCCAACCTTGGTTTTACCATTCACCACCTAGCCTCTTTTTCCCTTGGGTTTCCGGAGCCTGAGAGTCATCTTTATTTAAATCCCCCCGGGCCAGTGCTCCTCTGAGTGTTGGTCCGAACTGGGTAGCCTGCGGGGCCACCTCGGGGAAACTCGAGGGTTGGTTTTACTCATATCTTGGCGTATCTGAGTATGCCCTGAGAACAAGATATGTGCAGCTCCTATCGGGATTTGTCGGCACATTCGAGCGGTGTTGCTGGACTTGTTTTACCATTGCCGAGATGTCTTGTAACCTGGATGCCGAGTCTGATCGGATTGTCTTGGGAGAAGGAATATCCTTCGTTGTCCGTGAGAGCTTGTGATGGGCTAAGTTGGGACTCCCCTGCAGGGATTTGAACTTTCGAAAGCCGTGCCCGCGGTCATGGGCAGATGGGAATTTGTTAATGTTCGGTTGTAGAAAACCTAAAGTTGATCTTAATTAAAAATACATCAACCGCGTGTGTAACCGTGATGGTCTCTTCTCGGCGGAGTCCGGGAAGTGAACACGGTGTTGGAGTTATGTTTGACGTAAGTGGTTCTAGGATCACTTCTTGATCATAGTTTCTCGAACGTGCTTTGCCTTCTCTTCTCGCACTCATTTGCGTAAGGTAGCCACCATATATGCTAGTCGCTTGCTGCAGCTCCACCTCATACCTTTACTTTACCCATAAGCTTAGATAGTCTTGATCGCGAGGGTGTGAGATTGCTGAGTCCCCGTGACTCACAGTTACTTCCAAAACCAGTCTCCAGGTGCCGATGATATCGTGCAGGTGACGCAACCGAGCTCAAGGAGGAGCTCGATGAAGATCATGTTTGTTATGTTGTTCTGTTTCCAGTTGATCAGTAGTGGAGCCCAGTTGGGACGATTGGGGATCTATGTAGCATTTGGGGTAGTCTTCTTTTATTTTGGTTCCGTAGTCGGACCTTGAGTGTATTTGGATGAATGTAATGTTATATTCATGTATTGTGTGAAGTGGCAATTGTAAGCCAACTATGTACCTTTCCCGTTTATTTATTTACATGGGTTGTTGTGAAGATTACCTCACTTGCGACATTGCTTTCAATGCGGTTATGCCTCTAAGTCGTGCTTCAACACGTGGGAGATATAGCCGCATCGAGGGCGTTACACCAAGGTTCTCTTTTCTCACCGTGCTTCCTAGCAACAAAGTCTATCTTATCATAACGTTGATTCTTTGATTGTGGGTTATCAAGATCAACAGCAGGTTCAGCTTCTACATCATTATCATTACTAGGTTGAGCATCAACATGAACATCATCATTAACATTATCACTAGTTTCATGTTCATTACCAGATTGTGTTTCAACATCAGAAATAGAAATATCATTGGGATTCTCATGTGTGTCGATAACAGGTTCACTAGAAGCATGCAAATTCCTATCATTTTTCTTTTTCTTCCTTTTAGAAGGACTAGGTGCATCTATATTATTTCTCTGAGAATCTTGCTCAATTATCTTAGGGTGGCCTTCAGGTTATAAAGGTTCCTAAGTCATCTTACCAGTTCTAGTAGCCACTCTAACAGCATAGTCATTATTCTTACTATTTAATTCATTGTGCAAATCATTTTGAGCTTTAAGTAGTTGTTCTACTTGAGTGGTAACCATAAAAGCATGTTTACTAATGAGTTTAAGTTCACCTTTAACTCCAGAAATATAATCACCCAAGTGTTCAATCATATAAGCATTTTGTTTCAATTATCTACCAAAGTAAGAATTGAAGTCTTCTTGCTTAACCATAAAGTTATCGAACTCATCCAAACATTGGCTAGCAAACTTAGTAGGAGGGATTTGAGCTTTATCATATCTATAGAGAGAATTTACCTTTACTATCTATGTCGGGTTATCAAGACCATGTGTTTCTTCAATAGGTGATGGATTAAAACCATATATTTCTTCAATAGGCGGTAAATTAAGACCATGTATTTCTTCAATAGGAGGTAAATTCTTAACATCTTCAGCTTTAATACCCTTTACTTTCATGGATTTCTTTGCCTCTTGCATATCTTCAGGACTGAGAAATAGAACACCCCTGTTCTTCGGAGTTGGCTCCTGAAGTGTCCAATTATTTTCATTTGTCAACATATTATTCAATAAAATTCCAGCTTCATCCGGTGTTCTTTCCCTGAAAACATAACCAGCACAACTATCTAGGTAATCTCTAGAAGCATCGGTTAGTCCATTATAAAAGATATCAAGTATTTTATTTTTCTTAAGAGGATGATCAGGCAAAGCATTAAGTAATTGGAGAAGCCTCCCCCAAGCTTGTGGGAGACTCTCTTCTTCAATTTTCACAAAATTATATATATATCCCTTAAGGCAGCTTGTTTCTTATGAGCAGGGAAATATTTAGCAGAGAAGTAATAAATCATATCCTGGGGACTACGCACACAACCAAGATCAAGAGAATTAAACCATATCTTAGCATCACCCTTTAATGAGAACGGAAATATTTTAAGGATATAAAAGCAGCGAGTTCTCTCATCATTAGTGAACAGGGTGGCTATATCATTTAATTTAGTAAGATGTGCCACAACAGTTTCAGATTCATAACCATAAAAAGGATTAGATTCAACCAAAGTAATTATATCAGGGTCAATAGAAAATTCATAATCCTTATAAGTAACAAAGATAGGTGAAGTAGCATAAGCAGGATCATGTTTCATTCTAGCATTCAGAGTTTTTTGTTTAAGCTTGGCTAATAATTTATTAAGATCACTTCTATCATTGCAAGCAAGAAAGTCTCTTTTAGTTTCTTCATCCATAACATAGCCCTCAGGCATAATATGTAATTCATATTTATTAGGAGAGCCTTCATGATCACTTTCATCAATATTATAAGTTTCAAAACTTTCATTCTCTCTAGCCCTAACAAGTTTCTCATCAAGATATTCACCAAGTGGAACAGTAGTATCAAGCATAGAAGTAGTTTCATCATAAGTATCATGCATAGCAGAAGTGGCATCATCAATAATATGCGACATATCAGAATTAATAGCAGAAGTAGGTCTAGGTGTCGCAAGCTTACTCAAAACAGAAGGTGAATCAAGTGCAGAGCTAGATGACAGTTCCTTAACTCTCCTTGTAGTTGAGGGATAAATCTTGGATTTTGGATCTCTCAAGTTCTTCATAATCATAAGCAGATACAAATCCCAAGTGACTCAAAGCGTAGAGCTATGCTCCCCGGTAACGACGCCAGAAAATAGTCTTCATAACCCACAAGTATAGGGGATCGCAACAGTTTTCGAGGGTAGTGTATTCAACCCAAATTTATTGATTCGACACAAGGGGAGCCAAAGAATATTCTCAAGTATTAGAAGCTGAGTTGTCAATTCAACCACACCTGGATAACTTAATATCTGCAGCAAAGTGTTTAGTAGCAAAGTAATATGATAGTAGTGGTAACGGTAGCAAAAGGTAACGATAGCAAAAGTAATATTTTTGGTGTTTTGTAGTGATGATAACAATAGCAACGGAAAACTAAATAAGCGAAGAACAATATATGGAAAGCTCGTAGGCAATGGATCGGTGATAGTGAATTATGCCGGATGTGGTTCATCATGTAACAGTCATAACCTAGGGTGACACAGAACTAGCTCCGATTCATCAATGTAATGTAGGCATGTATTCTGAATATAGTCATACGTGCTTATGGAAAAGAACTTGCATGACATCTTTTGTCCTACCCTCCCATGGCAGCGGGGTCCTAGTGGAAACTAAGGGATATTAAGGCCTCCTTTTATTAGAGTACCAGACCAAAGCATTAACACATAGTGAATACATGAACTCCTGAAACTACAGTCATTACCGGGAGTGGTCCCGATTATTGTCACTTCGGGGTTGCCGGATCATAACACATAGTAGGTGACTATAGACTTGCAAGATAGGATCAAGAACTCTCATATATTGATGAAAACATAATGGGTTCATATCTGAAATCGTGGCACTCGGGCCCTAGTGACAAGCATTAAACATAGCAAAGTCATAGCAACATCAATCTCAGAACATAGTGGATACTAGGGATCAAACCCTAACAAAACTAACTTGATTACATGATAAATCTCATCCAACCCATCACCGTCCAGCATGCCTACGATGGAATTACTCACGCACGGCGCTGAGCATCATGAAATTGGTGATGGAGGATGGTTGATGATGAAGATGGCGACGGATTCCCCTCTTCGGAGCCCCGGACGGACTCCAGATCAACCCTCCTGAGAGAGTTTAGGGCTTGGCGACGGCTCTGTATCGTAAAACGCGATGAATCCTTCTTATTTTTCTCTCTGAACCGAATATATAGAATTGGAGTTGAGGTCGGAGGAGCTCCATGGGGGCCACGAGGTAGGGGGGCACGCCCGGGGGGCAGGCGCGCTCCCCACCCTCGTGGCTAGGGTGTGGGCCCCCTGGCCTTGATTCTTTGCCAGTATTTTTTATTATTTCCAAAAATAATCTCCGTGGAGTTTCAGGTCATTCCGAGAACTTTTGTTTCTGCACATAAATAACATCAATCCGGGTTAGTTCCATTCAAATCATGCAAGTTAGAGTCCAAAACAAGGGCAAAAGTGTTTAGAAAAGTAGATACGACAGAGACGTATCAACTTCCCCAAGCTTAAACCGTTGCTTGTCCTCAAGCAATTCAGTTGACAAACTGAAAGTGATAACGAAAAACTTTTACAAACTCTGTTTGCTCTTGTTGGTGTGAAATATGTAAAGCCAACATTCAAGTTTTCAGCAAAGATTATGAACTAACCATATTCACAATAACTCTTAGGTCTCATGTTTACTCATATCAATGGGATAATTAACTAGCGAGCAGTAATAATAAATTTCGGATGACAACACTTTCTCAAAACAATCATAATATGATATAACAAGATGGTATCTCGCTAGCCCTTTCTGAGGCCACAAAACATAAATGCAGAGCACCTTTAAAGATCAAGGACTGACTAGACATTGTAATTCATGGTAAAAGAGATCCAGTCAAGTCATACTCAATGTAAACTAACAATAATGAATGCAAATGACAGTGGTGCTCTCCAATTGGTGCTTTTTAATAAGAGGATGATGGATCAACATAAAAGTAAATAGATAGGCCCTTCGCAGAGGGAAGCAGGGATTTGAAGAGGTGCCAGAGCTCGGTTTTGAAATAGAGATGGATACTATTTTGAGTGGTATACTTTGATTGTCAACATAACAACCAGGAGATGGCGATATCTTCCATGCTACACACATTATAGGCGGTTCCCAAATAGAATGGTAAAGTTTATACCCCCCCCTCCACCAACAAGCATCAATCCATGGCTTGCTCGAAACAACGAGTACCTCCAACTAACGACAGTCCTGGGGGAGTTTTGTTTGCAATTATTTTGATTTTATTTGCATAAAGCATGGGACTGGGCATCCCGGTGACCAGCCATTTCCTCGTGAGTGAGGAGCGGAGTCCACTCCTTTTGAGAATAACCCGCCTAACATGGAAGATACAGACAGCCCTAGTTGATACATGAGCTATTTGAGCATACAAAACAGAATGTTCATTTGAAGGTTTAGAGTTCGGCACATACAAATTTACTTGGAACGACAGGTAGATACAGTATGTAGGTAGGTATGGTGGACTCATATGGAATAAATTTGGGGTTTATGGGATTGGATGCACAAGCAGTATTCCCGCTTAGTACAGGTGAAGGCTAGAAAAAGACTGGGAAGCGACCAGCTAGAGAGCGACAACAGTCATGAACATGCATTAAAATTAATCAACACCGAATGCAAGCATGAGTAGGATATAATGCAACATGAACATAAATATCGTAGAGGCTATGTTGATTTTGTTTCAACTACATGCGTGAAGATGTGCCAAGTCAAGCCACACGAATCATTCACAAGAGGATACCACCCTATCATACCACATCACAACCATTTTAATAGCATGTTGGCACGCAAGGTAAACCATTATAAGCTCCTAGATAATTAAGCATGGCATAAGCAACCATAATCTCTAATTGTCATTGCAAACATGTTTATTTATAATAGGCTGAATCAGGAACGATGAACTAATCATATTTACAAAAACAAGAGAGGTCGAGTTCATACCAGCTTTTCTCGTCTCAATAAGTTCATCATATAATCATCATTATTGCCTTTCACTTGCACGATCGAACGATGTGGATAATAATAATAGTGTGCGTGCATTGGATTAAGGTGGAATCTATAAGCATTCAATAAACAGGAGAAGACAAGGCAATATGGACTCTTTGTTAGATCAACAATAATGCATATAAGAGCCACTCTAACAATTTAATTATGGTCTTCTCCTATCGACCCCCAAAGAAAAGAAAAGAAATAAAACTATTTACACGGGAAAGCTCCCAACAAGCAAAAGAAGAACATGAAATCTTTTTGGGTTTTCTTTTTAATTACTACTACATGCATGGAAATTAAAGCTAGCTAAAAGCTACAGCTAATTTTTTGGTTTTTCTTAAGGTTTATTAAACACACAAGAAGAAATCATAAAAAGGAAATAAACTAGCATGGATGATACAATGAAAAAGTATGAGCACCAACATCTAGCAATGAGTGTGTGAACATGAATGTAATGTCGGTGAGAAATATGTACTCCCCCAAGCTTAGGCTTTTGGCCTAAGTTGGTCTAATGCCACGGCTGGCCTGGCGGATACCCAAAGTTGTAGTTGGGGTCATACTGAGTTGCAGCAGTCATTGCATCGCGGGCTGCAGCTTGGAGGCGAGCTATCTCAGCCCTCCTCTTATACTCTTCCGCCTCCTCTCTGGTTATAAAATATCTCCCTTTTGTCTGAAAGTCAAAGAAAGTAGAAGCAGGGAGAGCGACGTGATAGGTGCGTCGTCTATCAAAGATTCATCGATACTGGAGGAACTAATCGTTCCTCTCAACAAAATGATGACGAACCATAGCCTCATAATCTAAATAAACAGGAGGCAACTCAATATCATACCCACGTATGGGTGTATCAAGAAAATTAGCTAGACGGGTCGCATAAATTCCACCAAAGAAATCTCCATTAAACTATTATTATGCAACCTACATGCAACAATGGCTCCCAAATTATAATGTTTATCTCCTAATACAGCACTCTTGAGAACACTGAGGTCAAAGACACACATGTGACATGCTTCATCCTTACCATTTATGCACCTACCTATGAAGAGAGCAAAATAATGTATAGCAGGAAAATGAATGCTCCCTATGGTAGCTTGTGTTATATCTCCAGATTCCCCCACAGTTATACTAGCAAGAAAATCTCTAAACTCAGATTTGCGAGGTTCCCTAGTACTACCCCATTGTGGAAGTTTGCAAGTACTGGTTAAATCCTCTAAGTCCATAGTATAAGAATTTTCATATAGATCAAACGGGACAGTTTGAGAATTGTGTGAAGAAGAAAATTCAAACCTCCTCACAAAGGAACTAGTGAGATAGTGGTACTGACGACACTTTTCCGCCTCGAAGCTCATAAGATCAGCGTTACGCAAATATGCATTAAATTCTTCCTTAATTCCTGATCGATCCATGAAGTCCTTTGAAGGCCATTCACAAGGCCGCACTGGAGCGTCCCTTGGTGGCTCATCATCAGCATCATGCATTGCAAGCCTGGATCCTTGCTTCCTTGAAGAACCACCTTGGTACATTTTCCTAAACATATTTCTTCTTCTGAAAAATTTCTGAAATTTTTAGTAACTTCAAATAAAAGTAAACCAAACTCAACAAAATGGATAGCAACTACTCCTATAAGTGCATAGAGCCTATATCATGCATTAGAACTACTTGGAACCATATAAATTTGACATGCAAGCTCAAGAACATGGTCACCTAGGCAGCACAAATTTGCAATGAATAGAGCACTAGAACAAAAACTAATTGGACCAATGGAGGAGTCATATACCAAGGAACAATCCCCCAAAGCAGTTTTGCGACAGGTGCTTTGAGCAAGGAGATCGAAATTCGCAGCAAAATGAGCTAGAACTCGTGCTTGAGCTGGATGGTAATTTTTTGGGAGGAAGAAGAAGTGTGTGGGTGCAGGAATAACTGGAGGGGAGCCACCGTGGGCCCATCAGGCAGGGGGCACGCCTAGGGGGGTGGGCACGTCGTGGACCCTCGTGGCCAGGTGCTTGCTCCCCCTGCTGTGTTCTTAGTGCCAGATATTCTCAAATATTCCAGAAAAAATCATATTTAAATTTCAGGGCATTTGGAGAACTTTTATTTTCGGGGTATTTTTATATTGCACGGATAATCAGAAAACAGACAAAATTACTATTTTTGCTTTCTTTAATATAAATAACAGAAAGTAAAAAGAGGGTACAAGGAGTTGTGTTTTCTAAATTCATCCATCTCATGCTCATCAAAAGGAATCCACTAACAAGGTTGATCAGGTCTTGTTAACAAACTCATTCGAATAACATGGAACCGGAGAATTTTCGAATAACACTAGGTTACCTCAACGGGGATGTGCACATCCCCAACAATAAGAATATCATATTTCTTCTTGACTTATTAGCCATTTGCAAAGATATTTCAGTAGGTGTCAACTTATTCAAATCAAGTCTACGATATAAAGAGAGAGGCATAACACTAACACCAGCTCCGAGATCACATAAAGTAGTTTTAACATAGTTTCTTTTAATGGAGCATGGTATAGTTGGTACTCCTGGATCTCCTAGTTTCTTAGGTATTCCACCCTTAAAACTATAATTATCAAGCATGGTGGAAATTCCAGCTTCTGGTATCTTTCTTTTATTAGTAACAATATATTTCATATACTTAGCATAAGGATTCATTTTGAGCATATCAGTTAATCGCATACGCAAAAAGATAGGTCTAATCATTTCAGCAAAGTGCTCAAAATCCTCATCATCCTTTTTCTTGGATGGTTTGGGAGGAAAAGGCATGGGTATCTGAACCCAAGGTTCTGTTTCCTTACCGTGCTTCCTAGCAACAAAGTCCCTCTTATCATAACGTTGATTCTTTGATTGTGGGTTATCAAGATCAACAGCAGGTTCAGCTTCTACATCATTATCATTAATAGGTTGAGCATCAACATGAACATCATCATTAACATGATCACTAGTTTCATGTTCATTACCAGATTGTGTTTCAGCATCAGAAATAGAAATATCATTAGGATTCTCATGTGTGTCGATAACAGGTTCACTAGAAGCATGCAAATTCCTATCATTTTTCTTTTTCTTCCTTTTAGAAGGACTAGGTGCATCTATATTATTTCTCTGAGAATCTTGCTCAATTCTCTTAGGGTGGCCTTCAGGATACAAAGGTTCCTGAGTGATCTTACCAGTCTAGTAGCCACTCTAACAGCATAGTCATTATTCTTACTATTTAATTCATTGAGAAAATCATTTTGAGCTTTAAGTAGTTGTTCTACTTGAGTGGTAACCATAGAAGCATGTTTACTAATGAGTTTAAGTCCACCTTTAACTCTATACATATAATCACCCAAGTGTTCAATCATATAAGCATTTTGCTTCAATTGTCTACCAAAGTAAGAATTGAAGTCTTCTTGCTTAACCATAAAGTTATAAAACTCTTCCAAACATTGGCTCGCAAACTTAGTAGGAGGGATTTCAGCTTTATCATATCTATAGAGAGAATTTACCTTTACTACCTGTGTCGGGTTATCAAGACCACGCGTTTCTTCAATAGGTGATGGATTAAAACCATATATTTCTTCAACAGGCGGTAAATTAAGACCATGTATTTCTTCAATAGGAGGTAAATTATTAACATCTTCAGCTTTAATACCCTTTACTTTCATGGATTTCTTTGCCTCTTGCATATCTCCAGGACTGACAAATAGAACACCCCTTTTCTTTGGAGTTGGTTTAGGAATAGGCTCAGGAGTTGGCTCCGGAAGTGTCCAATTATTTTCATTTGTTAACATATTATTCAATAAAATTCCAGCTTCATCCGATGTTCTTTCCCTGAAAACAGAACCAGCATAACTATCTAGGTAATCTCTGGAAGCATCGGTTAGTCCATTATAAAAGATATCAAGTATTTCATTTTTCTTAACAGGATGATTAGGCAAAGCATTAACTAATTGGAGAAGCCTCCCCTAAGCTTGTGGGAGACTCTCTTCTTCAATTTGCACAAAATTATATATATCCCTTAAGGCAGCTTGTTTCTTATGAGCAGGGAAATATTTAGCAGAGAAGTAATAAATCATATCCTGGGGACTACGCACACAACCAGGATCAAGAGAATTAAACCATATCTTAGCATCACCCTTTAATGAGAACGGAAATATTTTAAGGATATAAAAGTAGCCAGTTCTCTCATCATTAGTGAACAGGGTGGCTATATCATTTAATTTAGTAAGATGTGCCACAAAAGTTTCAGATTCATACCCATAAAAAGGATTAGATTCAACCAATGTAATTCTATCAGGATCGATAGAGAATTCGTAATCCTTATAAGCAACAAAGATAGGTGAAGTAGCATAAGCAGGATCATATTTCATTCTAGCATTCAGAGTTTTTTGTTTAAGCTTGGCTAATAATTTCTTAAGATCACTTCTGTCATTGCAAGCAAAAAAGTCTCTTTTAGTTTCTTCATCCATAACATAGCCCTCAGGCACAATAGGTAATGCATATTTATTAGGAGAGCCTTCATGATCACTTTCATCAATATTATCAGTTTCAATAATTTCATTCTCTCTAGCCCTAGCAAGTTGTTCATCAAGAAATTCACCAAGTGGCACAGTAGTATCAAGCATAGAAGTAGTTTCACCATAAGTATCATGCATAGCAGAAGTGGCATCATCAATAATATGCGACATATCAGAATTAAGAGCAGAAGCAGGTCTAGGTATCGCAAGCTTACTCAAAACAGAAGGTGAATCAAATGCAGAGCTAGATTGCAGTTCCTTACCTCCCCTCGTAGTTGAGGGATAAATCTTGGTTTTTGGATCTCTCAAGTTCTTAATAATGATAAGCAGATATAAATCCCAAGTGACTCAAAGAATAGAGCTATGCTCCCCGGCAGCGGCGCCAGAAAATAGTCTTGATAACCCACAAGTATAGGGGATCGCAACAGTTTTCAAGGGTAGAGTATTCAACCCAAATTTATTGATTCGACACAAGGGGAGCCAAAGAATATTCTCAAGTATTAGTAGCTGAGTTGTCAATTCAACCACACCTGGATAACTTAATATCTGCAGCAAAGTGTTTAGTAGCAAAGTAATATGATAGTAGTCGTAAAGGTAGCAAAAGGTAACGATAGCAAAAGTAATATTTTTGGTGTTTTGTAGTGATGATAACAATAGCAATGGAAAAGTAAATAAGCGAATACAATATATGGAAAGCTCGTAGGCAATGGATCGGTGATAGAGAATTATGCCGGATGTGGTTCATCATGTAACAGTCATAACCTAGGGTGACACAGAACTAGCTCCAATTCATCAATGTAATGTAGGCATGTATTCCGAATATAGTCATACGTGCTTATGGAAAAGAACATGCATGACATCTTTTGTCCTACCCTCCCATGGAAGCGGGGTCCTAGTGGAAACTAAGGGATATTAAGGCCTCCTTTTAATGGAGTACCGAACCAAAGCATTAACACATAGTCAATAAATGAACTCCTGAAACTACGGTCATCACCGGGAGTGGTCCCGATTATTGTCACTTCGGGGTTGCCGGATCATAACACATAGTAGGTGAGTATAGACTTGCAAGATAGGATCAAGAACTCTCATATATTGATGAAAACATAATAGGTTCAGATCTGAAATCATGGCACTCGGGCCCTAGTGATATGCATTAAGCATAGCAAAGTCATAGCAACATCAATCTCAGAACATAGTGGATACTAGGGATCAAACCCTAACAAACTAACTTGATTACATGATAAATCTCATCTAACCGATCACCGTCTAGCAATCCTATGATGGAATTACTCACGCACGGCGGTGAGCATCATGAAATTGTTGATGGAGGATGGTTGATGATGACGATGGCGATGAATTCCCCTCTCCGGAGCCCCGAACGGACTCCAGATCAGCTCTCCCGAGAGAGTTTAGGGCTTGGCGGCGGCTCCATATCGTAAAACACGATAAATCCTTCTTCTTTATTTTTCTCTCTCTGAACTCAAATGTATAGAGTTGGAGTTGAGGTCGGAGGAGCTCCAGGGGGCCCACGAGGTAGGGGGCCCGCCTAGGGGGGCAGGCGTACCCCACACCCTCGTGGCGAGGGTGTGGGCCCCCTGGCCTTGATTCTTTGCCAGTATTTTTTATTATTTCCAAAAATAATCTCCGTGGAGTTTCAGGTCATTTCGAGAACTTTTGTTTCTACACATAAATAACACCATGGCAATTCTGCTGAAAACAGCGTCAGTCCGGGTTAGTTCCATTCAAATCATGCAAGTTAGAGTCCAAAACAAGGGCAAAAGTGTTTGCAAAAGTAGATACGACGGATACGTATCAATGATAAGAAGAAGACACTCAAATATAAATTGATATTTAACAAAAAATATTGTGAGTTTATTACCTTTCCCGCGCCCTCTTTGTTCAACATATTTTTAGGCATGTACCTTGTTCTGCCGGAGGCCATTCATGCCTACCAGAGCCTGACGCCAGCTCTAGAGCACGAGCCGGAGCCACCACTTGATCCTCACCGTCAGTCTGTTTATCGGTGGAATCCAGAGGAGATCGCCAACCAGTGGCAGCCTGAGGATCCTCCTCAGTACACCGGAGAGAGCATCTTTGATCCATGGGCATAGACCAACTTAGGCCAAAAAACCTAAGCTTGGGGGAGTACGTATTTCTCACCGACATTACATTCATGTTCACACACTCATGCCAGTTGTCGGTGCTCATACTTTTTCATTGTATCATCCATGCTAGTTTATTTTCTTTTTAAGCTTTCTTCTTGTGTGTTTGAAAAACCTTAAGAAAAAAAAGAAAAAAAACTAGTTGTAGCTCTTAACTAGTTTACTTTTCATGCGTGTAGTAGTAGTAATCAAAAAGAAAACCCAAAAAGATTTCTCGTTCTTCTTTTGCTTGTTGGGAGCTTTCCCGTGTAAATAGTTTGTTTTATTTCTTTCCTTTGGGGGTCGAGAGGAGAAGACCACGATGAAAATGTTGAGTAGCTCTCATATGCATTATTGTTGATATAATAGGGAGCCCATATTACCTTGTCTTCTCTCTTGAATTGAATGCTTGCAGATTCCAGCTTAGTCCAATGCACATGCACTATTATTATTATCCACACCGTTCGGTCGTGTAAGTGAAAGGCAATAATGACGATATATGATGAACTGATTGAGATGAGAAAAGCGGGTATGAACTCGACCTCTTTTGTTTTTATAAATATGATTAGTTCATCATTCCTGATTCAGCTTATTATGAATGAAACATGTTTGCAATGACAATTAGAGATTATAGTTACTCATGCCATGCTTAATTTGCTAGTAGTTTGTAATGCTTTACCTTGCGTGCCAACATGCTATAAAAATGGTTGTGATGTAGTATGATAGGGTGGTATCCTCCTTTGAACGATTCGAGTGGCTTGACTTGGCACATGTTCACGCATGTAGTTGAAACAAAATCAACATAGCCTCCACGATATTTATGTTCATGGTGAATTATATTCTACTCATGCTTGCATTCAGTGTTGATTAACATTAATACATGTTCATGACTGTTGTCGCTCTCTAGCTGGTCACTTCCTAGTCTCTTGCTAGCCTTCACTTGTACTAAGCGGGAATACTGCTTGTGCATCCAACTCCATAAACCCCAAAAATTATTCCATACGAGTCCACCATACCTCCCTATATGCGGTATCTACCTGCCGTTCCAAGTAAATTTTATGTGTCAAACTCTAAACCTTCAAATAAACATTCTGTTTTGTATGCTGGAATAGTTCATGTATCAACTAGGGCTGTATGTATCTTCCATGCTAGGCGGGTTATTCTCAAGAGGAGTGGACTCCGCTCCTCACTCACGAGAAATGGTTGGTCACCGGGATGCCCAGTCCCATTCTCAAATCAAATCAAAATAATTGCAAACAAAACTCCCCCAGGATTGTTGTTAGTTGGAGGCACCCATTTTTCGGGCAAGCCATGGATTGATGCTTGTTGGTGGTGGGGGAGTATAAACTTTACCATTCTGCTTGGGAACCGCCTATAATGTGTGTAGCATGGAAGATATCGAGATCTCTCGGTTGTTATGTTGACAATGAAAGTATACCGCTCAAAATACTATTCATCTCTATTTTAAAATCGAGCTCTGGCACCTCTACAAATCCCTGCTTCCCTCTGAGAAGGGCTTATCTATTTACTTTTATATTGAGTCATCATCCTCTTATTAAAAAGCACCAGTTGGAGAGCACCGCTGTCATTTTCATGTATTATTGTTAGTTTACATTGAGTATGACTTGACTGGATCTCTTTTACCATGAATTACATTGTCTAGTCAGCCCTTGATCTTTAAAGGTGCTCTGTATTTATGTTTTGCGGTCTCACAAAGGGCTAGCGAGATACCATCTTGTTATATCATATTATGATTGTTTTGAGAAAGTGTTTTCATCCGAGATTTACTTTTATTGCTCGCTATTTCCATTGATATGAGTAAACATGAGACCCAAGTGTTATTGTGAATATGGTTAGTTCATAATCTTTGCTGAAAACTTGAATGCTGGCTTTACATATTTACAACAACAAGAGCAAACTAAGTTTGTAAAAGTTTTTCTTTATCACTTTCAGTTTATCAACTGAATTGCTTGATGACAAGCAAAGGTTTAAGCTTGGGGGAGTTGGTACGTCTCCGTTGTATCTACTTTTCCAAACACTTTTGCCCTTGTTTTGGACTCTAACTTGCATGATTTGAATGGAACTAACCCGGACTGACGTTATTTTCAGGAGAATTGCAATGGTGTTATTTTTGTGCAGAAATAAAAGTTCTCTGAATGACCTGAAAATCAATGGAGATTATTTTTGGAATATATAAAAAGTACTGGCAAAAAGATCCATGTCAGGGGGCCCACACCCTGTCCACGAGGGTGGGGGCGCGCCTACCCCCTGGGCGCGCCTACCCCTCGGCGCGCCCCTCTGCCTCGTGGGCCCCCTGATGCTCCACCGACGTCCATCTTGACTCCATATATTCGTGTTCGGGAAAAAAATAAGAGAGAAGGATTCATCGCGTTTTATGATACGGAGCCGCCGCCAAGCCCTAAACTCTCTCGAGAGGGCTGATCTGGAGTCCGTTCGGGGCTCCGGAGAGGGGAATCCATCGCCATCATCATCATCAACCTTCCTCCATCACCAATTTCATGATGCTCACCGCCGTGCGTGAGTAATTCCATCGTAGGCTTGCTGGACGGTGATGGGTTGGATGAGATTTATCATGTAATCGAGTTAGTTTTGTTAGGGTTTGATCCCTAGTATCCACTATGTTCTGAGATTGATGTTGCTATGACTTTGCTATGCTTAATGCTTGTTAGTAGGGCCCGAGTGCCATGATTTCAGATCTGAACCTATTATGTTTTCATGAATATATGTGAGTTCGTGATCCTATCTTGCAAGTCTATAGTCACCTATTATGTGTTATGATCCGTTAACCCCGAAGCAACAATAATCGGGATACTTACCAATGATGACCGTAGTTTGAGGAGTTCATGTATTCACTATGTGTTAATGCTTTGGTCCGGTACTTTATTAAAAGGAGGCCTTAATATCCCTTAGTTTCCAATAGGACCCCGCTGCCACGAGAGGGTAGGACAAAGGATGTCATGCAAGTTCTTTTCCATAAGCATGTATGACTATATTCAGAATACAGCCTACATTACATTGATGAACTGGAGCTAGTTCTGTGTCACCCCATGTTATAACTATTGCATGAGGAATTGCATTCGACATAATTATCCATCACTAATCCATTGCCTACGAGCTTTTCACATATTGTTCTTCGCTTATTTACTTTTCCGTTGCTACTGTTACAATCACTATAAAACCAAAAATATTACCTTTGCTACCGTTACCACTACTATCATATTACTTTGCTACTAAATACCTTGCTGCAGATATTAAGTTTCCAGGTGTGGTTGAATTGACAACTCAGCTGCTAATACTTAAGAATATTCTTTGGCTCCCCTTGTGTCGAATCAATAAATTTGGGTTGCATACTCTACCCTCAAAAATTGTTGCGATCCCCTATACTTGTGGGTTATCACATCACACAGTGTGCAGTACTGAAATAAACAAGGCATGAAAATGCTTAATACATCAACTGTACAAATCATAGCCATTGCAAGTGGTATTGGTTAGAGTTAGCTGGTTAGATCTTACCTGTTAAGTCCTGGGGGGTAGTCGTTGGGGGACTTCATCTGGGCCAGAGCCTGCACCATGTCGGTGGCGGCGGCAGAGGCGAGGTGTTCCTCTGGGTCAACACGCACATTGGCCATCGCGCCATGGACCGCCATAACCTCCTGGGGGGATTTGGAGGCATGAGGATGTTTCGTAGGCGCCATTTAAGCAATCAGGCCGGGGACGTGATAGAGATCGATGGGTTACCTGACTGGATCAGATCAGAACGTAGATGTGGTTGCAGCGGCGGAGGTTTGAGATGTCAGTAGGGGGAGGCACGAGGGAGGGGGGATACTGAGGGGAAGGGGATGTGGTTGGAGGAATAAATTCTGAAATCGCACGCCTAAAGAAAATTTCGGTGCGAAACTTGAAACTTGGGCGGGGGAAACACACAACACAGACGAAGCACGTAAAATACTCGTGTGCGAGAAAAAAGAAAGTTGGCAGATCCTGTCTACAAAAAAATTTACACGTGTACTTGATTTTTGCCGGTCAATGGTATGCCCGGAAACATCGCACATGTAACTGACTTATGGGTCATTAACGCAAAAAACATAGATGGGTACGGCATAGAAACCATGTGTTTTGTGATCTTCTAATGATTAACGCAAAAAACGCACACGGGCACACATGCTAATCAACGCTCAATGCCCTCAAAGGATGCTCTTACTGACATTGTACGCTAATACTACAAACTTAAAGTACTACTGGTAATTTGCTCTAATACTACAAACTTAAACTACTTCTCACATGCTGCCATCGGGGCATGCTGGCCAGACGTCGACGTTCTCCTTCCCGGCCTTGTAGGCGGCAACCCACCGTGCTTCGATCTCCGCCAAGCTCTCCTCACCACGGCGTGCGGCCTCTTTTTTCTTGCGGCGGCGGGACTCTCTTTTCTTGACTGCTTTCTGCCTTTTCTGCTCCTTCTGTGCGGCTTTGGCCGCCTCTAGATCCACCACCCATTCGGCCACGGCAGTCTCAAAGTCCGCCCATGTAACTGTCTGGCCGCCGGTGGCAATGAACTCGGAGCGGCCAGATTCCATCGCTTCCTTACCATGTGTGCGGTCGCGGGCGGCGAGGAACGCGACGCGACGGGATGCCATCACTTCCTTACCAGTTACTGTGCGTCGCGGTGCCATGCACGACACCTGGAGAGAGCACTGGGATGGAGGGGCCGGCTAGCCGTATAGTGTCGTGGTATTCAAGAGCTCAACGACAAACGACAACAGAAATTTGGATTCCCTTACAATATTGCTCGTTCATTATCGCACACGGTTCATCGTCGTCGCTTCCGGAAACAGTGTTCACCGAGCCTATTGTGTGTTGCGTTATGATTGGTCAGAACCCCAGCCACGCGGATCGCGTGTGTGCACCGTAGGATGGGCCGCGATCGAACGACAATCCATGTCCCTCACATCACACCCGTGCAGCTGTAGCTGGATTGGATTTATATGCGCTAAATGCCTAGAAAATGCACATAATCCCCTAAATATGGTAAATGAGCCTGGAAAAATGCCAAATTTGAACACAGTGATTTGCAGGGTGTACTTCGTATAAAAAAGCTCCATGGCAAAGAACGAAGAAAATTTGAATTCCCCTTCAATCTTGGGGATTTCCCTCTCGAAAGCATGGAACTTCCTCGGTGACGGTTCGATTTATGAAGGGCGTGCATGACGACATAAGCCAAACCTTCTCAAATTTTTACTAGGGCATGGTGAGGTCATACCATGGCACCATGCCAGGCGTCATGTTTTTTAAGCATTTATTTCATTTTTTCTATAGTTGAAAACCCAACAAACAAACATTTGTGGTTGACTATTGCCACACATTTCATCGAAATATCTGTCCATTTCTTGTAAAAGGCATGAGAATTTACTAAATGGCACGAGCATGATTTTCTAGGCCGTTCTTGTGGACCCTTTCATGCACCGATTGTTTGAACTTGAATTATGTGCATTAATGCCTAGGAAATGCACATAATCCCCTAAATATGGCAAATGAACCCGAAAAAGTGGCAAATTTGAACACGGTGATTTGCAGGTTGTATGTTCATCGTAGAAAAAAACTCGTGGATAAAGGACAAAGGAAATTTGGACCCCCTTCAATCTTGGTGATTTCCCCCTCGAAACCATGAAACTTCCTCAGTGATGGTCCGATTTATGAAAGACGTGCATCATGACATAAGGAAAACATTCTCCAAATTTTACCAGGGCATGGTGAGGCCATACCATGGCACCACGCCAGGCATCATGTTTTCCAACCATTTGTTTCATTTTTTGTATAGTTGTTAACTGCGTAAATGACACGTTTATGGTTGACTATTGCCACACATTTCCTTGAAATATTTGCCCATTCCTTGTAAAAGGCATGAGAATGTACTAAATAACATGAGCATGGTTTTCCAGACCATTCTTGTGCACCTTTTCATGCACCGATTGTTCGAATTTGAATTATGTCCATTAATGCCTAGAAAATGCAAATAATCCCCTAAATATGGTAAATGAGCCCGGGAAAATGTCAAATTTGAACACATTGCATTTGAGGCGGTATGTTGATCGTTGGAAAAAAAGAATGACAAACTAGGGCGAAAATTTGGATTCCCCTTCAATCTTGGGGATTTCCCTCTCGAAAGCATGGAACTTCCTCGGTGATGGTTCGATTTATGAAGGGCGTTCATGATGACATAAGCCAAACCTTCTCAAATTTTTACAAGGGCATGGTGAGGCCATACCATGGCACCATGCCAGGCATCATGTTTTTAAGCATTTATTTCATTTTTCTATAGTTGAAAACCCAACAAACAAACATTTGTGGTTGACTATTGCCACACATTTCATCGAAATATCTGTCCATTATTCCTTGTAAAAGGCATGAGAATTTACTAAATGGCACGAGCATGGTTTTCCAGGCCGTTCTTGTGGACCCTTTCACGCACCGATTGTTTGAACTTGAATTATGTGCATTAATGCCTAGGAAATGCATATAATTCCCTAAATATGGCAAATGAACCCGAAAAAGTGCCAAATTTGAACACGGTGATTTGCAGGTTGTATGTTCATCGTAGAAAAAAACTCGTGGACAAAGGACAAAGGAAATTTGGATCCCCCTTCAATCTTTGTGATTTCCCCCTCGAAACCATGAAACTTCCTCGGTGGTGATTCGTTTTGTGAAAGGCGTGCATGACGACATTTTTACTAGGGCACGGTGAGGTCATACCATGGCACCACACCAGGCGTCATGTTTTCCAAGCATGTATTTCATTTTTCTATAGTTGTTAACCTAGTAAACGACACATTTATGGTTGACTATTACCACACATTTCCTTGAAATATCTGCCCATTCCTTGTAAAAGGCATGAGAATGTACTAAATAGCACGAGCATGGTTTTCCAGACCGTTCTTCTGCACCTTTTCATGCACCGATTGTTTGAATTTGAATTATGTGCATAATTAATGCCTAGAAAATGCACATAATCCCCTAAATATGGTAAATGAGTTCGGAAAAATGTCAAATTTGAACATGTTGCATTTGAGGCGGTATGTTGATCGTTGGAAAAAAACTAAATGACAAACTCGGACATAAATTTGCATTCCCCTTCAGTCTTGGTTATTTCCCTCTCGAAAGCATTGAACTTCCTCGGTGATGGTTCGATTTATGAAGGGTGTGCATGACGACATAAATCAAACCTTCTCTGCTTTTAACTAGGGCACGGTGAGGCCATACCATGGCACCATGCCAGCCATCACGTTTTTCAAGCACATATTTCATTGTTCTATATTTGACAACCCAGTAAATGACGCGTTTCTGGTTGACTATTGCCACACATTCCATTGAAATATCTGCCCCATTCCTTGTAAAAGGCTTGAGAAATTGTTAAATACCACGAGTATGGTTTTTCCAAACCGTTCTTGTGCACCCTTTCATGCACCGATTGTTTGAATTTGAATTACGTGCATTAATGCCTACAAAATGCACATAATCCCCTAAATATTGTAAATGAACCCAGAAAAGTGTCAAATTTGAACACAGTGATTAGGAGGGTTTATGTTCATCGTATAAAAAAACTCATGTATGAAGGACAAAGGAAATTTGTATTCCCATTCAATCTCGGTGATTTACTATCGCACACGATTCATCTCCGTCGCCTCTGCGAACCGTGTGTGTTCACTCACACATGCAAAAGGAAAAATAAAACCCTCGCCCACTTCATCCCCACTCACTCGCCGTGGACTCCTCTGCAACTCTACACCCTAAGCTCGACGGCTGTTGGCGGCGGGCGTAGGTCGCGCTCCAAACGGCACCAGATTTTGCCCCTACTGCTTTCCGCCGCCTATCTGCACCAACATCCTAGACTCTGGTGACTGGGGTTTTCTGCAGGATTGGGCCGGGGATTTTTATCATGGAGAAGGTAATCAACTTAATTAGCAAAATATTCACTCATCTCTTATCGCAGTCTGACTGTCGTTGTTAATCAACCAGCGGAAATCGTCATGGAATCATTTTTGTTCTAGCTGATTCGTGGGTGTTCATTCATCTGTCCACAGTGCGAGCACAAATCGGGCAATTGTGGTCGTGGCCAGTCAGAAATGAAGTTCTATCTCACCATTCTGGATGACTTCAGGGAGCGCTTGATATCTTCAATCTCAACCTACCACGGTCGGCATGGCCTAAATTTGTGAACATATATCGTCTGTTGCTACATTATCTATATATTTGCATCAAATCTTTGTTACATTATCTATTTTTAATTCTATATTTTTGTACTTTGCTTTCATCTATATATATGGATCTGTTCTATCAGTTACTCCCATATTTGCATCTTGCTCTGTTATTTCAATATATCTAATTTACGATCTTAATTTTCATTTCAAGCAATACATCCCTTTCTTTGCAAGAACATGAGTAGAAGGAAATCTTGGGCTTTACTTTGCTGATGACTCCCAGGATGTCATATTGACAATGCAGCATGGATTTACAATGACGGTTAGCATAAAACTTGATAAAGATGGTCACTCCTATTTTAATGCGGACCTTTGGAGAAAAATGTCTAAGTGTTATGAACTAAAAGCTGGCAATAAAATTCTAGTGTGTGCACCACAGCCTGGTCTAATTAACATGGATGTTTACTTCCCCAACGTCATCAGCCGGTCAAAGTCTGATCGAGGTTAGTGTCCTTTCAACTTTCTCCATGCTGTCATATTACTATTTAAGCAACCAATTGTGATATCATATTCTGACTCCGTTCCTAGGCAGTAACAAATTCTATTTACCAATTTATGTGCACTATATATATTCTTCTGCCATGTTCTGAATAAATAATACCTTTCCACCTTTTAAGCAGGATATGTTGGATTCATAGTGAACGATCTGTATGTCACTAAGCGTACCAAATTTCACTGGAAGGACTTGAAGCATGTCATAAACTTTGTTGATAATCTGACAGAGATAGCACAACGTATGAACACTAGATTTTGGATGGGATTAATTAGACCGATGGTGCACACACTGAACAAGACCAATTGTGTGCACAAAGCACTGTCAATGTCTTATTATAATGTTGATGCTCATAAACTATATATATCTTCAACGATATGTTACAACTTTTTTTTATTCTACATGTCAACAGAAATTGCCCCCTGTAGCAGTTCCTGGATCGATTTCCCGGCGTGGTCGGATTACACTTGTGCCTGCTAATAATGCCAAAGTGATTGCAAGGTACTGCGTTTCCCGCGGAAATGGAACCATTCAAATTAACAAGTTCTCGCTTCTCGTGGCAATGCATCCATATTGGAAAATTTGGAGACACTGTTCTGCTCATGTTCTACCAAGGTACAGGAGGGCTCTTCCTTTTCATTGACGAGATGCCGAGTTGCCGTGATCAAGCTGCTTCTAGTGGATAGTTGTGGTTGTTGGCCCTCAGCCTCTTAAAATGTGCTAGTTGTTACTATATATGTTACATATGTAGATATGGATCATATGGTTGTTGGCCCTTTGTAACGCCCATGATGCGGCTATATCTCCCACGTGTCGAAGCATGACTTAGAGGCATAACCGCATTGTAGGCAATGTCGCAAGTGAGGTAATCTTCACACAACCCATGTAATGAATAAGAAAAGAGGTACATAGTTGGCTTACAATCGCCACTTCACACAATACATGAATAAAGCATTACATCAACCAGATACAATCAAGGTCTGACTATGGAACCAAAATAAAAGAAGACTACCCCAAATGCCACAGATCCCCTGATCGCCCCGACTGGGCTCCACTACTGATCAACTGAAACGAAACAACACAATGAACAAGATCTTCATCGAGCTCCTCCTTGAGCTCAGTTGCATCACCTGCACGATATCATCGGCACCTGCAAGCTGTTTTTGAAGGAATCTATGAGTCACGGGGACTCAGCAATCTCACACCCTCGCGATCAAGACTATTTAAGCTTATGGGTAAGGTAGAATGTATGAGGTGGAGTTGCAGCAAGCACTAGCATATCTGGTGGCTAACTTACGCAAATGAGAGCGAGAAGAAAAGGCAAAGCACGTTCGAGAATCTATGATCAAGAAGCGATCCTGAAATTACTTACGTTCAAGCATAACTCCAACACCGTGTTCACTTCCCAGACCCCGCCGAGAAGAGACCATCACGGCTACACACGCGGTTGATCCATTTTAATTAAGTTAAACTTCAGGTTTTCTACAACCAAACATTAACAAATTCCCATCTGCCCATAACCACGGGCACGGCTTTCGAAAGTTCAAAACCCTGCAGGGGTGTCCCAACTTAGCCCATCACAAGCTCTCACGGTCAACGAATGATATTCCTTCTCCCGAGAAGACCCGATCAGTCTTGGAATCCCAGTTACAAGACATTTCGACAATGGTAAAACAAGACCAGCAAGACCGCCCGATGCGCTGACATCTCGATAGGAGCTGCACATATCTCGTTCTCAGGGCAACACCGGATGAACACTACGTACAACTAAAACCAACCCTCAAGTTTCCCCGAGGTGGCGCTGGAAGTGGCTCTGTTTCTGACCAACACTTAGAGAAGCACTGGCCCGGGGGGTTAAAATAAAGATGACCCTCGGGAGCGCGACTCCCAAGGGAAAAGTAGGTGGTGGTGAGGCAAATGGTAAAACCATGGTTGGGCCTTGCTGGAGGAGTTTTATTCAAAGCGAACTGTCAAGGGGTCCCCCTAACACCCAACTGTGTAAGGAACGCAAAATCAAGGAACATAACACCGGTCTGACGGAAACTACGGCGGCAAGAGTGGAATAAAACACCAGGCATAAGGCCGAGCCTTCCACCCTTTACCAAGTATATAGATGCATTAATTAAATAAGAGATATTGTGATATCCCAACAAATATCCATGTTCCAACAAGGAACAAACTCCAATCTTCACCTACAACTAACAATGCTATAAGAGGGGCTGAGCAAAGCAGTAACATAGCCAAACAACGGCTTGCTAGGACAAGGTGCGTTAGAGGCTTGACATGGCAATATGGGAGGCATGATAAAGCATGTGGCAGGTATCACGGCATAGGTATAGCAATAGAGGGAGCAACTAGCAAGAAAAGATAGAAGTGATTTCGAGGGTATGGTCATCTTGCCTGAGATCACGGAAGGAAGAAGAACGAGTCCATGAAGAAGACAAATGGACGTAGTCGAACGGATCGTCACAAACATGACGTTATCGAAACCCACCCGAAGAAGCAACACCGGAAAGGAGCAAACAACATAGTAAACAACCACCACATAACCATGGCATGATGCACAATCAAGTATGATGCATGTCCGGCTTAAATATGCATGGCATGGCAAAGTGCACAAACAAAACTACAAGTTAAATGGAGCCCAATATGCATCGGGATGCATATTGACGAAACACCACATCAATTATTTAGTTCTCTCTTGGTTATGTACCCAACAATATTAAATGTTCTTAACATGGCAAGAGGTGGAGCATAAGCAAACTAAACATTTAGGCAAGTTTAAATGAGGCCGGAAACATCAAACAAGTCCGGAAAAGTCCTCATGTGCAATTTATGGATTTGGTACTGTTCTGCCCTAAACACAATTTTAGAGTTGTTAGACATGCAAAGTGATGCCACCAAGTTAAACTATGCATTTTTTTACCCCATTCACATATAAAGTTTATTAAATTTGGTGCTACGGTTATTAAGTTATGAATTAAAGCACTTTAGCAAGTTATTTAAGCAAATTTATACAAACAACATTTTAAACATTTTAAACATGGATGAAAATGACATATTATGAAACTAGATGAAAACCTAAGCAAGTTTCATATGTAATTTATTTTAAAAAGATGCACCGTTTGTGAGTTATTAAATGCATGAAACAGGAGGGTTTTTCTGTAAAAAAAATTGTAGTCTCAGGATAAATGGACAAATTCACAGCGCACAGGAAAAACAACTATGGGCTGAATCTGAGAAGAACTGGACTGCTCACCCATGGGCTTGGCCCGGTGAGACAGAGGCGAACTGGGCCGGCTGGGGTGAGGAGTGTGCGCTGGGCCTTGTGCAAGGAGGCCCAGGCGCGGGCGACGGGCGCTGCTGGAGCTGGGCTTCACGCGAGGGTATGGGCCCTGGAGGCCCACGCGGTGGCTGGGCTCGTCCCGCTCCTCGATCCCGCCTAGATCGAGCGAGGCAGGGCGGCGCTGCGGCTCCAGTGAAGCGGGACGCCGGTGGACGGGGCGGATCCGGCAGGTGGGACGATGGGGCAACCAGATCCGGGGACGGCTGACCTGTTTCCAGCGACGACGAGGCCGACCGGCGATGGGGCGGCAAAGAGAAGGACTCCGGTGAGGACTGGTGTGAGCTCGGGCTACAGATCGATGGGACTTGGGTCTCGGAGCAGCGGGGCAGCAGCCATCCATGGCGTCGGGCAGGGAGGCCCACAGGTGGCGAAGACGGCGAGTGGACAAGGCGCTGGTGCGGCGCGCAAGGCTGAGGCCACATGAAGGAACAGGTCAGGCGCTACATGAAGCACCAAGGGGCGGTCATGGTGTTGGAGCGGAGCTCCTGTACGTGACAGAGAAAGGGAGAAGGCAAATTGAGAGAGATAGAGAAGAACTAGAAGGAGGGAGATAGAACGGGAAG
Source organism: Triticum dicoccoides (assembly GCF_002162155.2). NCBI lineage: Eukaryota > Viridiplantae > Streptophyta > Magnoliopsida > Poales > Poaceae > Triticum > Triticum dicoccoides. Next base: position 146,341,283 of record NC_041380.1, on the reverse strand, counting down.
GAGAGGGGCATCGAGGACGACCTGCGGTTTCAGGTGAGGAATAGAGAAGCTTCGGTGGTGGCGCTCGCCGGCATGGTGGTGGCGCGCGGGGTCGAGCGAGGTTCTCGGGCAAAGGTGGTTGCCTCGATCCAGATCGGATCGAGCGCTGCGGGAGGTGGAGGCATGGGCCTCGGGTGGCTGGATCGGGGCCAGGGGCACTGCTACGCAGGGAGGCCGCCGGTTGGCTTGATGGGGAAAATGAGGAAGGAGGAGGCGGCTTCGGTTGGTGGAATTGGATTTGGAGAGATCCCGAGGTGGATGGCGGCGGCTCGACGGGACAAGTCCCTATATTTTAGGGTTTGTCCAAATAGACTAGGAGTGGAATATATATACATCACATATTAGGTTAGGGGCTACCTCGTCCCTCCGATCGCAATCGGACGATCACGAATAAATAGCTGGGGAGTCCAATTAACAAAACAGAGACCTTTTGTAGATGTTTGGGGATGATCCGGACCCAACGGTGACGACTGCCCGGGTCGGGTCCGGGGAAGCTTTTCGGACGCGCGCGCGAGGAGGTCCGCGGACTGACGAGAGAGCCTAGGTTGGGCCTGACGCTAGGTAGTGAAATGTGTAGAGAGGCTTGGGCTAAGAGGAGAGGAAAGAAGGCAGCCCGGCAACCATTTCCGGAGACCGAAAATGTCTAACACGTGCCCGGCTATAATGCCGCTATAGTTTAAGGGTTGGGCTATCAAACGAACTCCGGATGCAATGAAACTTGGCAGGCGGTCTACCTACACTATAAAAAGACTGCATGCCAACTTTCATCCCATTCCGAGAACATTTTTCGGCCACATATAAAATAATATTCGGACATGCCGCGGGCGCGTGCGAGTGTGCCTCGGCTCAGAACGGACAACGGACGGAACTGCGGAAACCCGGACGGATGCAAGTTTGAAAAACATGATGATGCAATGCACATGATGACATGGCAAGAAGCAACACGCAAGCGAAAGACATGGAAAAGACGGCGAATAACTGGAAGACACCTGGCACATCGGTCTCGGGGCGTCACACCCTTAGCCTCTTAAAATGTGATAGTTGTTACTATGTTAAGTATGTAGATATGGACTATATGGTTGTCAAAACCGTGTTACGAAGATCCTCCTTTTGTCGAATAGTGTAACCACTATATATATGTTACTCAAATGCTATTATCCAAGTTCATAAATTTTCATGGAAAGTATTAGTATCGTACACAGTTCATTGACTTTAAGCATGTGCACGATGTCCAGAAGGCATTTGCATATTAATTGTCCATATTGCAAATTCACACACATGTTAACATAAGGAAACATATGTGTAACATACTAATCATCGCACACGAGAACACGCAGACGCATCATGTGTGATACTCCGCCACCGCAAGCAACTAGTTTGAATTTTTCAAAGTTTTTTGTTGTCACACCCTAGCTAGTTCAAGCATTAGAGTGTGCATCATGTTTAAATTTCTCTTAAATTTGAAATGGGGAAGGCAGAAACCCCCAACACCCCCCTGGAAACAACTAGGGTTTACTAAAATTATTTTCAATGAACCTGAAATGCTCTTCTAAACAGTTCACCCTCTTTGTCTTGGGTTAAAACCTCTGGCAAAATTGGTGCACATTTTTCTAGGTCAACAGAAGGTCATTGAAATAAATCATAAGTATTTGAATTTGGGCATTTAAATGCTATAAAATAATTTAAATGCCCAAATAATTCTGGAAATAAATGTTTGCTGTTGGAAATAATCTAAACAGAGCCCACAATTATTTTCAGGATTTTTGGAAACGTTTTAGTATTTTAATTAAAGCCCAAGAGTTGCAGTTAAATAGAAAAACAGAAACAAATCAAAAAAAGAGAGAGAGGGAAGCCCACCTGGGCCTTACCTGTGCTGGCCCAGCCCACCTGGCTCGGCCTAGCCGACTGGCTTGCCAGTCGTCGTCCTCCTCCCGCCAGAAGGACGCGGAGCGCATGGCCGGCGCCCGCGGCCACACGCCGGCCACCTCCTGCTTCTGCCGACGCCCTGGAGACGTCTAGGGGTGCCACGCGACCCCCACGTCCCCCTCTCATCCTCTCGCACTCTCCCCCTCATCTCCCTCACTCTCCCCCGCGATGTCCGAGCACGTTCCTCGCCGTCGTTCGCCGTAGACGCCACCAGAGCCATCCCCTCGCCCCTCCGACGAGACCAATAGCTCCGCCTCGTCGCCCTGGACCTCTCCACCGACCCACGCGACTCCAAACATCGCCGAACGCCGTCTTCGCCCTCGTCTTCAACCTCCAGCATCCGAGCCATCTCCGGTCGATTCGCCGCCGCCAGGACCTCCCCGAGCTCGCTGACCCCCTCTCCGACCCCGCTGTGAGATCCTCTTCATTTTCCCCTACCTCCCGTGCTCGTTTGGCCTCTATAGTTGCCACTTCCACCGCACCCGAGAGCTCCCCGCCGCTGGCCATAGCGCCATCATGGCCAGAGCCACAGTGGCTCGAAGCTAAGCTCGCCATTGTGCTCAGCGCAGCACCAGGAACCCGTAGCCACCACAGCTCCTTCTCCCGTGCACCGTAGCCTCGAAACCAACCCCGCCCGAACTCCGGCCGCCGCCACGAGCTCGATTCCGATGAGCTCGCTCCACCCCAGCTCCTCCCACTTGCCCCACTAGATGCGCGCGAGCCCCAGCTACGCGTAGCACGTCTCCGCCGTCGATTTGGTCACCGGAGGACCAAATCCGAAGCCCTCCGCCGTCTCGGCCTCGCCGGCGACTCAACGCCGGCGGGATTAGCCCCGCTGACCAGGGGTTTGACCCCAGTTTGACTCCCCTGAGTCAATGACAAGTGGGCCCCCTCTTCTAACTAAATCAAATTAGTTTTAACTAAAAATAATTAGTTTAATTAACTACTGACACGCGGGACCCACCAGTCAGGTTTGACCTGGATGTCCCCGTTGACCACTGACGTCACCCTGATGTAATGCTGACGCAGTAATTAAATTACTGGAATTATTCTTATATAGGAAATTCCAGAAAATAGTCAAAACTTCTAAAAATCATAGAAAATCAACCATAGCTCCAAATGTAAAGATTTATATATGAAAAATGATCAGAAAAATTCAATCTATCCATCTGTAATGGTTTCATGCATGACAAAACAAGTTAACCTTGCTGTTTAAGCAGAATAAGGTAATGCACTGTTAAGGCCATGATTAATGAGCTAATATTTGAATCTTTGATTCAAATTAGTTCATCCCCTTCTGTTTTAGCTTGCATTAGGCCAAAACACATTCATATTGCCATGTCATAGCATGCATCATATTGCTGCATATCGTCATGTGTTGATTGTGTTCCTATGTGTTCTTCGTGGTAGGTTCTGCCTCCGAGGATATTCACGAGTATCCAACTAAAGGGCAGTATCCCTCTACCACCCCATCAGGCAAGCAACCCATTGATCATTCCGATACCAACCCATGTTCTTGCTTCTGCTCTCGTTTACTGCATTAAGACAACGCGATTCAAACTGCTGTGTGCTACGGTAGTTGAACCCTTATCCTCTTCATGACCTGTCATTGCCACAGTAACTAGATGAAACCCACTAGCATGTGTAGGAGTTGATTGAGCCATGTACGTGATTCCTACCTTGCTATGCCTGCTCTTCTTAGAGTTGTGTCAGGTCTGGTTCATCTGGGTGATGGGCTAGAGTGAAATGCTTATGCCGGTAATGTGAGGGATGTGTTGAACATGTTTTGGTAAAGGTATCGATGAGAGGCCATGTAGGAGTACATGGTGGGTTGTTTCATTGAGGCCATCCATAAGAACTGAGATCTGTATGTGTGATTTAAGATGCAGTTACTATCGTACATTGGGCCCAAATCCAATGGACCCTCTCGGCTTCTTAATCACCCTAGTACTCTGTCCAGGAGTTGCAAATAGTTTCTGGTGTTTGTAGGTTATGTGCTGGCGGCCGTGCGTAGCGCTGACCCTAGGGGTGGGCTATGTTGCGGTAGATACACCGTGGCACGGTGTACCGAGTCACCCGTTTGGTGTCTCGGGAACCCTGTTCACATCGTTCGGGGCCGTAAGTGGAAACCTCGGCCGGACTCCCTGCGGATGGAACCTGGATAGGCGATAAACCTGGACTAGAGACTTAAGTGTTTAGGTAGGCCGTGGCCGACACCCTCGCTGGGCTTCCGCTTGAAGGTTGCCGAGTACATGTCGTGTAAACGGCGGTAAGTGGTGAAAGCGTGTATGAAGAAGTACACCCCTGCAGGGTATAAAACTATTTGAATAGCCGCGTCCACGGTAAAGGACTACTTGGTTGCCTATACAGTTCATAGACAAGTTAATGAATACTACTAAGAGACTCAAGATAAGTGTGAGTACCAAAGATAAGAGTCAAAGCTGGCTTGCTGCAATAACCCCACCACCTTCTCGAGAATGAGCATGTATATTAGGTTCTGATGTAAGACTTGCTGAGTACCTTTGTACTCATGTTTGCTTAATTACTGTTTTCAGACAACAACACCACCCCCTCCGATGGGTTCTACGTAGATCTTGACGTTGACGAGTGACTAGCCACCCAGGTGGTGATCCTGGCCATGGAGGGCCCTATGTAGATAGATAGGCTTCGAGAAGCCTTCTTTCTTTCTAGAGTCTGTACTCAGACTAGTTGCTTCCGCATGTGCTTGTATGATTGTATGACTTGAGTGTCGGGTCATGTGACCCTATCTGTATGAACTTGTTATGTATGGCTCCCTGGAGCCTTTAAATAAAGTACTTGAGTTGTAGAGTTTTGTTGTGATGCCATGTTGTATGTACTCATATCGGGCATATTGTGTGTATGATTGAAATGCTTGGTATGAGTGGGATCCGACAATCTAGTTGTTTATCCTTGGCAGCCTTTCTTATGGGGAAATGTAGTCTAGTGTTCCTTGAGCCATAGTAGTCCGCTACAGCCTAGTTCACCGGAGTCCTGCTAGCCTAGCACTACTGCTCAGGACACTTGACTGGCCGACATGTGTTTCACTTCGTTCCTGTGTCTGTCCCTTCGGGGAAATGTCACGCGGTGATATCCGGAGTCCTGCCTAGCCTGCTACAGCCTGGGTTCCCCGGAGTCCTGTTATCCCAGTGCTATAGCCCGGAATCACTCGCTGATGACCGACATGTTCGATGTGATTCATGTATGCCTGTCTCCATAGGTCTGTGCCGCTTTGGGTTCACGACTAGCCATGTCGGCCCGGGTTCTCTGTCATATGGATGCTAGCGACACTATCATATACGTGAGCCAAAAGGTGCAAACGGTCCCGGGCCATGGTAAGGCGACACCCGTGGGATACCGTGCGTGAGGCCGCAAAGTGATATGAGGTGTTACCGGCTAGATCGATGTGACTTGGAATCGGGGTCCTGACAGTGTTGGTATTAGAGCCAGACTGCCTGTAGGTTCGTTGAGCCAAACTGGTCGATGTGGAGTCTAGAAATGCTTTAGTTATATGTAGGGGAATTGATTGTGGGAGGGAACATAAGGCTCTTTTACTCCTTTACCCTATGTCGCTGATCTGAGTCGTTCTCTTCTCATTCAACATGGGTTAAGGACTAGGCTCTCTTCGTCTATCAGGTTCACGTGTTACTAATCCGTAGTAGCTTATAGGATTGTTGTTACAAGTCCCAGTTCAGTTTCTACTATTCTTAGTATGTTGCTAAGTGGATCAGAACCTTGATATGATGTTGTTGAGTGGTATTGCGAACTGATGTGGATGTATCTAATCTTTTTCTGAGCATTTACAGCTGTTATGCTGTCCAATTTTCCCTAGAAATTCTGATGTCTTTGCATTGTGGTTGTGCTTTAAGATGGCCAACCGTGTTCAAAACCAAGTGGTTCGCCTGACCCGGTGCCTCGACGTGCCCGGTCATACTGCTATGTTAGTCCGGGTAATGATCGAGACGGGTTACCGTTGGTATCCCGAATACACCGTCGAAGAGCAATTTCGAGACTTTAATCAAAGCCAATATCTCTGCATCGTCAGGATATTTCCTTCTTATCCTGGATCTACCGAGCCCCTTCACTGTTCCTATGGACTCGGGGTTACTGTTGAGATGGCTGTGCGGGATGCTGCATATTCCATGATGACCATCATGCGAGTCCGGACTGGCCTGCTTCGGAACACCGACTTCCGTTACATGCCAGCTTCACTTCCGGGAGCGCAAGGGTATCTTCAGGCTATCTATGCTGACTCCACTCAGGAGGACTCATTAACTCGTACCACTGCCGAGATGCTCAAAGATAAGGACCGAGAGAATCGGGACTTGAGGCTGGAGCTTTTCAATACCCGTGCTGATCATTGGGCCACATTGACTCGGTTTGCACCTGCGGTGCACGCTGGATGTATGGATACAAGGGATTTGTATCCTGTGAGATCAGCTCTGCCAGACATGGTGGATTGGCGTGATGTGGGAGGCATCACCCCACCCCGTGGTCCCCGCAGGCCACCGTTTGTTGGTCCAAGACCTCATCCTAGCCCCTATGGTCCACAGGCTCCTCAGGACTGTCTGTTCCCGGATGGTCACGTTGAACTTCCAGGCTATGGAGGTGACCTCTATGAGGACTACTACGGAGTTGTCTGAGTTAGTAGTAGTATCACTAGTATTTTAGTAGTTGTATCACCACTGTCCTGCGTGACTTGTGGAATATGACTTTGTGTGTAATCAATTCCGGAGGTGTACAAAAATAATGTATAGGAGCTTGGAATGCCTCCGATGAGGTGTAACGTCTTTCATCATAGTTGTACTGTAGCCTGGGCTTGTACTAAACTATGTATGATGTGTATGACTGTTGGTATATATATGGCAGTTTTATATTACCATGACATACGGATGAACATCTCTGCATTCCGTGTTATCCATTACATACTGCACTTCCTTGCTAAGTTTGAGCCATCCTTATCTAAACCATTGTCTTTTTCTCTCCTAGGATGGTCAACACCCGCAGCAACCCTGCTGCCTCGGAGCAGGGGGAAGCCAGTGCAGCTAGGGGTGAAAATCTGCCTCACCCGCCTTCTCTGGCCGAAGTGATGCTGCAGGCGGAAAGAAACAAGCGTGAGACTAACCGCCTGCTAGAGCGGATTGAGCAGAACATTACACGCCACCCATGAAATGACTTGGTGTCAATCAATGACTTTATCAAGCTGTACCCACCAAAGTTTAACCATTCCGTCGAGCCCCTCGACGCAGATGACTGGCTTCGCAGCATCACCCACAAGCTATGTTCTGCCAACGTAGCCGAAGCCGACAAGGTTACTTACGCTGCCTACCATCTCGAAGGCCCTGCTAGCCTCTGGTGGGAAAATTTTGAAGCTATGCGCCCGGTCGGCCAAATCACTACTTGGGCTGAATTCAGTGAGGCTTTCCGCGAGCATCACATTCCGGAAGGTCTCATGGATCGCAAGAGATAGGAGTTCTGCAACTTCACCCAAGGAAGACTGACTATGGATGCTTATAGTTGTGAATTTGGGAATCTGGCACGTTATGCCCCTGAAGAGGTATCTACTGACGCTAAGAAGCAGGCAAGGTTCCACAAGGGACTTAGCCCTGAGCTTCGCCGCGATCTTCGTCTGCACGAGTGCACCTCTTTTCAGAAGTTGGTCAATAAAGCCATCAGTGCTGAGACAGGCCAGACTGATTATGACGCTTCACGCAAGCACTCCTGTGATTTTGGCTCTTCATCCGGCTCTGGAGCTCAGAAGCGCCGGGTGTGGATTCCAAGCACGGCACTGCCACCTAGGTTCATCCCGAGGCCATCCTTTGAGGCGCCTCGTCCCAACCAGCAATTTGCACCGCCCAAGCCCTATGGTGGCCCCGCTGCTAATGCTGCTCCACGCCCCAATGTGGTGACATGTTTCAAGTGTGGAGAGCCGGGTCACTATAGCCGAGAGTGTCCCCAGAACAACAACCCCACTCAAACTGGAAAGTCTGTTGGCCGTGGTAAGCCCGCGGGAAAGACATTCTACGCCAAGCCGGTCATTACTGCCCGTGGCCATGTCAACTATGTTTCAGCCGAGGAGGCTCATGAGTATCCCAACTTCGTCCTTGGTACGCTCCTTGTTAACTGCCAGCCGGCATCTGTTCTTTTTGATACTGGAGCATCTCATTCATTCATATCCGAGAACTATGCTCGATTGCATAACACGACATTCTGTGACATGCCCACTTCCATGGTAATTCAAACTCCGGGTTCCAAATGGCAAACCTCTAGAGTAAGCCATGGGAACGAAATTCTTGTCGATAGACTTGTCTTCCTTGCATCCTTAATAGCTCTCAAGTCCTCGGACATAAACATCATCTTAGGTATGGACTGGATGTCAGCTCATTATGCTAAGATCGATTGTGCCACTAGAACCGTTCAACTTACTCACCCATCGGGCGAGACAGTCAATGTCTTAACTCGAGTGGCCAAGCGCCAGCTTTACTCCCTAAATGCCAACCCTCTTCCATACCTTGAGGATGTTCCGGTAGTCCGAGACTTTCCGGATGTCTTTCCAGAAGAACTGCCAGGTGTTCCACCTGACAAGGATGTTGAGTTTGTGATAGACCTTGTTCCAGGAACCGTTCGAATTTCTAGAAGACCCTACAAGATGGCACCCTTAGAACTAGCCGAGCTTAAGAACCAACTCGATGAGTCCTTGAAAAAGGGTTTCATCCGTCCTAGTTCCTCTCCTTGGGCTTGCCCCATCCTCTTCGTCAAGAAGAAGGATGGAACGGATCGAATGGTTGTAGATTACCGACCTGTCAACTTGGTCACTATCAAGAACAAATACCCGCTTCCCAGGATCAACGACCTGTATGATCAGCTCGCTGGATCCTCAGTCTTTTCCAAGATGGATTTGAGGTTGGGCTACCATCAAATCAAAATCAGAAATGGGGACATTCCCAAAACGGCCTTTGTTACTCGTTATGGCCAATACGAGTACACTGTTATGTCCTTCGGTTTAACCAATGCCCCAGCCACCTTCTCCCAGTTAATGAACTCGGTCTTCATGGAGTATTTGGATAAATTTGTCATAGTATACCTCGAAGACATACTCATCTACTCCAAGAATGAAGAGGAACATGTCGAACATCTAAGGCTGGTATTGATGAAACTTCGAGAGCATCGCCTTTATGCCAAATTCTCTAAGTGTGAATTTTGGTTGCCAGAAGTGACCTATCTAGGCCATGTAATCTCTGGTAAGGGTATTGCTGTCAATCCCGAGCGAGTTCAAGCCGTCCTTGATTGGACTCCACCTGAGACGGTCAAGCAAGTTTGGAGCTTCCTTGGCTTAGCGAGCTATTGTCGCCGCTTCGTCGAGAATTACTCCAAGGTTGCTAAACCTCTAACTGAACTCCTCAAGAAAGATAAAAGGTTCGAGTGGACTCCACAGTGCGAGTTCAGTTTTCAGGAACTGAAAAGACGCCTGACATCTGCTCCCATACTGGTACCACCAGATTTCTCCAAGGACTTTATTATCTATTGCGACGCCTCGCGACAAGGAATAGGTTGCATACTCATGCAAGATCGTCAGGTAATTGCCTATGCTTCATGGCAATTACACCCACATGAGGAAAATTATCCCACACATGATCTAGACCTTGCAGCTGTAGTCCATGCCCTTAAAACCTGGCGACATTACCTTCTCGGTAATCGTTGCGAGATCTTCACCGATCACCAAAGTTTGAAATATATCTTCACCCAACCAGATTTGAATCTCAGGCAAAGACGTTGGGTTGAGTTGATATCGGATTACGACTTAGGAATAAATTACACCCCGGGCAAAGCCAATGTCATGGCTGATGCGCTAAGCCGTAAGTCCTATTGTAACAACCTGATGTTACAACAAAGTCAACCACTTCTCCATGAGGAATTTCGTAAGCTAAATCTTCACATTGTTCCTCGAGGATTCCTATCCACCCTGGTGGCGAAACCTACCCTTACGGATTAGATCATCAAGGCACAGAAGGTAGATCCGGGAATCTCCCGTATTAAGAGAAACATTAAGAAAGGAGTCGCGAATTGTTTATCCATTGATGATCAAGGTGTCGTATACTTTGGGAATCGCCTAGTGGTTCCAAAGGCACGAAACCTGAGGCGGCTGATCCTTAAGGAAGCTCATGAATCCCCTCTCACCATTCATCCCCGTAGTACCAAAATGTATCAAGACCTATGCCAGAGGTTTTGGTGGACTAGGATGAAGAGAGAAATCGCTCAATACATTGCTAATTGCGATGTTTGTCGTCGTGTTAAAGCAGAGCATCAACGGCCTGCTGGCACCCTTCAACCTTTGGCTATTCCTGAATGGAAATGGGATAAAATCAGTATGGATTTCATCACTGGGTTTCCCAGGAACAAGAGAGGGAATAATGCCATCTTCGTCGTGATCGACCGACTTTCCAAAGTAGCCCATTTCTTACCTGTTCGTGAGAGTATCACCGCTAGCCAGCTAGCCGATTTATACATCTCCCGAATAGTGTCTCTTCATGGTGTTCCATTGGAAATTAACTCAGACCGTGGGAGTCTCTTCACCTCTCGATTTTGGGAAAGTTTCCAAAATGCTATGGGAACTCGTCTCTCTTTTAGTACCGCCTTCCATCCTCAATCAAGTGGTCAAGTAGAGCGAGTCAATCAAATTCTGGAAGATATGCTCCGAGCTTCTGTCATCTCGTTCGGAATGAGTTGGGAGAAATGCCTTCCATTCGCGGAGTTTGCTTATAACAATAGTTATCAAGCCAGCTTGGGCAAGGCTCCTTTCGAAGTTCTCTATGGACGAAAATGTCGAACGCCTCTTAACTGGTCAGAAACCGGGGAAAGACAACTCTTTGGCCCGGATATGATTCAGGAAGTAGAAGAGCAGGTTCACGTTATTCGTGAGAAATTGAAAACAGCCCAATCTCGTCAAAAGAGTCAATATGATCGTAAACATAAGCCTATGACTTATGAAGTCGACGAGAAGGCTTACCTTTGGGTTACTCCGTTAAAGGGAACCCATCGTTTCGGTATCAAAGGCAAATTGGCTCCTCGTTACATTGGACCCTTTCGCATTCTTGCCAAACGAGGAGAAGTTGCCTACCAATTGGAACTACCTCCGCATCTTTCCAGAGTTCACGATGTCTTCCAAGTTTCTCAAATTAGGCGTTGCTTCGCGGATCCTATCCATGGAGTGGACCACGAAACGCTTGATCTACAAGATAACCTCTCATATCGGGAATATCCCGTTCGTATCCTTGATCAAGCCGAGCGTACCACTCGACGTCATAATATCAAGTTTCTCAAGGTTCAATGGTCACACCATTCCGAGAAAGAAGCCACTTGGGAAAGGGAGGATCGTCTTCGACTCGAGTACCCCACCATCTTCCCGGAGGATCCTAAATCTCGGGACGAGATTCTTTTGAGTGGGGGTGAGTTGTCACACCCTAGCTAGTTCAAGCATTAGAGTGTGCATCATGTTTAAATTTCTCTTAAATTTGAAATGGGGATGGCAGAAACCCCCAACACCCCCCTGGAAACAACTAGGGTTTACTAAAATTATTTTCAATGAACCTGAAATGCCCTTCTAAAAAGTTCACCCTCTTTGTCTTGGGTTAAAACCTCTGGCAAAATTGGTGCACATTTTTCTAGGTCAACAGAAGGTCATTGAATTAAATCATAAGTATTTGAATTTGGGCATTTAAATGCTGTAAAATAATTTAAATGCCCAAATAATTCTGGAAATAAATGTTTGCTGTTGGAAATAATCTAAACAGAGCCCACAATTATTTTCAGGATTTTTGGAAACGTTTTAGTATTTTAATTAAAGCCCAACGGTTGCAGTTAAATAGAAAAACAGAAACAAATCAAAAAGAGAGAGAGAGAGAGGGAAGCCCACCTGGGCCTTACCTGTGCTGGCCCAGCCCACCTGGCTCGGCCCAACCGACTGGCTTGCCAGTCATCGTCCTCCTCCCACCAGAAGGACGCGGAGCGCGTGGCCGGCGCCCGCGGCCACACGCCGGCCACCTCCTGCTTCTGCCGACGCCCTGGAGACGTCCAGGGGTGCCACGCGACCCCCACGTCCCCCTCTCATCCTCTCGCACTCTCCCCCTCGTCTCCCTCACTCTCCCCCGCGATGGCCGAGCGCATTCCTCGCCGTCGTTCGCCGTAGACGCCACCAGAGACATCCCCTCGCCCCTCCGATGAGCCCAATAGCTCCGCCTCATCGCCCTGGACCTCTCCGCCGACCCACGTGACTCCAAACATCGCCGAACGCCGTCTTCGCCCTCGTCTTCAACCTCGGGCATCCGAGCCATCTCCGGTCGATTCACCGCCACCAGGACCTCCCCGAGCTTGCTGACCCCCTCTCCGACCCCGCTGTGAGCTCCTCTTCCTTTTCCCCTAGCTCCCGTGCTCGTTTGGCCTCTGTAGTTGCCACTTCCACCGCACCCGAGAGCTCCCCGCCGCCGGCCATGGCGCCATCGTGGCCAGAGCCACAGTGGCTCGAAGCCAAGCACGCCGTTGTGCTCAGCGCAGCACCAGGAACCCGTAGCCACCATCACCTCCTTCTCCCATGCACCGTAGCCTCGAAACCAACCCCGCCCGAACTCCGGCTGCCTCCACGAGCTTGATTCCAGCGAGCTCGCTCCACCCCAGCTCCTCCCACTTGCCCCACTAGATGCGCGCGAGCCCCAGCTACGCGTAGCACGTCTCCGCCGTTGATTTGGTCACCGGAGGACCAAATCCGAAGCCCTCTGCCGTCTCGGCCTCGCCGGCGACTCAACGCCGGCAGGATTAGCCCCGCTGACCAGGGGTTTGACCCCAATTTGACTTCCCTGAGTCAATGACAAGTGGGCCCCCTCTGCTAACTAAATCAAATTAGTTTTAACTAAAAATAATTAGTTTAATTAACTACTGACACGCGGGACCCACCAGTCAGGTTTGACCTGGACATCCCCGTTGACCACTGACGTCACCCTGACGTAATGCTGACGCAGTAATTAAATTACTGGAATTATTCTTATACAGGAAATTCCAGAAAATAGTCAAAACTTCTAAAAATCATAGAAAATCAACCATAGCTCCAAATGTAAAGATTTATATATGAAAAATGATCAAAAAAATTCAATCTATCCATCTGTAATGGTTTCATGCATGACAAAACAAGTTAACCTTGCTGTTTAAGCAGAATAAGGTAATGCACTATTAAGGCCATGATTAATGAGCTAATATTTGAATCTTTGATTCAAATTAGTTCATCCCCTTCTGTTTTAGCTTGCATTAGGCCAAAACACATTCATATTGCCATGTCATAGCATGCATCATATTGCTGCATATCGTCATGTGTTGATTGTGTTCCGATGTGTTCTTCGTGGTAGGTTCTACCTCCGAGTATATTCATGAGTATCCAACTGAAGGGCAGTATCCCTCTACCACCCCATCAGGCAAGCAACCCATTGATCATTCCGATACCAACCCATGTTCTCGCTTCTGCTCTTGTTTACTGCATTAAGACAACATGATTCAAACTGCTGTGTGCTACGGTAGTTGAACCCTTATCCTCTGCATGACTTGTCATTGCCACAGTAACTAGATGAAACCCACTAGCATGTGTAGGAGTTGATTGAGCCATGTATGTGATTCCTACCTTGCTATGCCTGCTATGCTTAGATTTGTGTCAGGTCTGGTTCATCTGGGTGATCGGCTAGAGTGAAATGCTTATGCCGGTAATGTGAGGGATGTGTTGAACCTGTTTTGGTAAAGGTATCGATGAGAGGCCATGTAGGAGTACATGGTGGGTTGTTTCATTGAGGCCGTCCATAAGAACTGAGATCTGTATGTGTGATTTAAGATGCAGTTACTACCATACATTGGGCTCGAAACCAATGGACCCTCTCGGCTTCTTAATCACCCTAGTACTCTGTCCAGGAGTTGCAAATAGTTTCTGGTGTTTGTAGGTTATGTGTTGGCGGCCATGCGTAGCACTGACCCTTGGGGTGGGCTATGTTGCGGTAGATACACCATGGCAAGGTGTACCGAGTCACCCGTTTGGTGTCTCGGGAACCCTGTTCACATCGTTCGGGGCCGTAAGTGGAAACCTCGGCCGGACTCCCTGTGGATGGAACCTGGATAGGTGATAAACCTGGACTAGAGACTTAAGTGTTTAGGTAGGCCGTGGCCGACACCCTCGCTGGGCTTCCTCTTGAAGGTTGCCGAGTACATGTCGTGTAAACGGCGGTAAGTGGTGAAAGCGTGTATGAGGAAGTACACCCTTGCAGGGTATAAAACTATTCGAATAGCCGCGTCCGCGGTAAAGGACTACTTGGTTGCCTATACAGTTCATAGACAAGTTAATGAATACTACTAAAAGACTCAAGATAAGTGTGAGTACCAAGGATGGCCCTCTCGTAGGATGACGAGGGAGGATCCCTGGTGGAGTATTGTGTTGGTGAGTAGTGGACTCGTGTGCGAAAACTATTTTACTGGTGCAGTTCCGTAGCATAGCTTAGCCAAGAGTAAAAGCTGGCTTGCTGCAATAACCCCACCACCTTCTCGAGAATGAGCATGTATATTAGGTTCTGATGTAAGACTTGCTGAGTACCTTTGTACTCATGTTTGCTTAATTACTGTTTTCAGACGACAACACCGCCCCCTCCGATGGGTTCTACGTAGATCTTGACGTTGACGAGTGACTAGCCACCCAGGTGGTGATCCTGGCCATGGAGGGGCCTATGTAGATAGACAGGCTTCGAGAAGCCTTCTTTCTTTCTAGAGTCTGTACTCGGACTAGTTGCTTCCGCATGTGCTTGTATGATTGTATGACTTGAGTGTCGGTTCATGTGACCCTATCTGTATGAACTTGTTATGTATGGCTCTTTGGAGCCTTTAAATAAAGTACTTGAGTTGTAGAGTTTTGTTGTGATGCCATGTTGTATGTACTCATATCGGGCATATTGTGCGTATGATTGAAATGCTTGGTATGAGTGGGATTCGACAATCTAGTTGTTTATCCTTGGCAGTCTTTCTTATGGGGAAATGTAGTCTAGTGTTCCTTGAGCCATAGTAGTCCGCTACAGCCCGGTTCACCGGAGTCCTGCTAGCCCAGCACTACTGCTCAGGACACTTGACTGGCCGGCATGTGTTTCACTTTGTTCCTGTGTCTGTCCCTTCGGGGAAATGTCACGCGGTGATATCCGGAGTCCTGCCTAGCCTGCTACAGCCCGGGTTCCCCGGAGTCCTGTTAGCACAGTGCTACAGCCCGAAATCACTCGCTGATGACCGACATGTTCGATGTGATTCATGTATGCCTGTCTCCATAGGTCTGTGCCGCTTTGGGTTCACGACTAGCCATGTCGGCCTGGGTTCTCTGTCATATGGATGCTAGCGACACTATCATATACCTGAGCCAAAAGGCGCAAACGGTCCCGGGACATGGTAAGGCAACACCCATGGGATACCGTGCGTGAGGCCGCAAAGTGATATGAGGTGTTACCGGCTAGATCGATGTGACTTGGAATCGGGGTCCTGACATTTGTACACACAGAATCACACATGAAGTAACTGCATTGACCGTCTGTGTTGTAATTTCTCATCGTAAACAGTTCATCCGAGTCGGCTGTTTGCCACGTATCACACATCTTGTTTACACGACTCGTTTGTGTTCTTTTGGCTCATCGCAAACAGTTCATCCATGTGAACTGTATGCCGCATATCACACACATCTTGTTAAGTTGAACCATTTCTGTTGTGTCCCTAATTGAAAACAGTTCGTCCGAGTTAACTGTATGCCGTATATCGCACGCGCATTGATATAGCTGCCCATTTTTGTTGTTCTACCTCATCGCAAACAATTCGAATGGATTAACCGTGTGCCCTGCATCGCACACACATTGTTTTGGCTGCCCATTTTTGTTGTTCTGCCTCATCGCAGATAGTTTGAATGGATTAACCGTGTGTCGTGCATCGCACACGCAACTAAAATCTGAACCGTGTTTGATGGCTCCGTCATTGCAAACGGTTTGCACCTTTTTGACGGTTTTTTACACCACCATTTGCGATTATTGCATCGCACATAGTTTTGGCAAAGGGACTCTGACCGTAGTGTCACGTTAGCAGTATCCTGCAGTAGTGTGTTTGTTGTGTTGGCATAGATCGAGATTAGGATTTGTCACTCCGAGTGTCGGAGAGGTATCTCTGGGCCCTCTCGGTAATGCACATCATGATAAGCCTGGAAGCAATGTGACTAATGAGTTAGTTACGGGATGATGCATTACGGAACAAGTAAAGAGACTTGCCGGTAACGAGATTGAACAAGGTATGAGGATACCGACAATCGAATCTCGGAAAAGTAACATACCGATGACAAAGGGAATTACGTATGTTGTCATTGCAGTTTGACCGATAAAGATCTTCGTAGAATATGTAGGAACCAATATGAGCATCCAGGTTCCGCTGTTGGTTATTGACCGAAGATGTGTCTTGGTCATGTCTACATAGTTCTCGAACCCGTAGGGTCCGCACGCTTAAACGTTCGGTGACGATTTGTATTATGAGTTATGTGTTTTGGTGACCGAATATTGTTTGGAGTCCCGGATGAGATCACGGACATGACGAGGATTCTCCAAATGGTCGAGAAGTAAAGATTGATATATTAGAAGATGGTATTCGGACACCAGAATGGTTTCGAAGTGGTTCGGGTATTTTTCGGAGCACCCTACATGGGCCATAGGAGAGAGGGGAGGCAGCCCACAAGGGATAGCCGCGCCTCCCTCCCATGGGGAGTCCGAATTGTACTAGAGAGGGGGTGCGCCCCTTTCCTTCTCCTCTTCCCTCTCCCTTCCCCTTTCCCCCTCCATAAGAAAGGAAGGGGGGCAAAAAGGACTTGGAGTCCTATTCGGTTTCCCCCCATGGCGAGCCCCCTCTAGGCCGGCTGCCTCCTCCCCTCCTCCTTTATATACAGGGGCATGGGGCACCCCATAGCACAACAGTTGTTCTCTTAGCCGTGTGCGGTGCCCCCCTCAACAGTTTACTCCTCCAGTCATAGCGTCGTAGTGCTTAGGCGAAGCCCTGCGCGGATCACATCACCATCACCGTCACCACGCCATCGTGCTGACAAAACTCTCCCTCGACCCTCTGTTGGATCAAGAGTTCGAGGGACGTCATCGAGCTGAACATGTGTTGAACTCGAAGGTGTCGTACATTCGATACTTGATTAGTTGTGAAGACATTCGACTACATCAACCGCGTTAACTTAACGCTTTCTCTTTCAGTCTACGAGGGTACGTGGACACACTCTCCCCCTCTTGTTGCTATGCTTCTCCTAGATACACTACTATAGGATGCTGCTAACGCGACACTACAATCAGAGACCCTTCGACGAAACTGTGTGCGATGCCATAATCGCAAACGGTGGTGTAAAAAACCGTCAAAAAAGGTACAAAACATTTGCGATGGAGGATGCATCAAACACGTTTCGGATTTTAGTTGTGTGTGCGATGCGGGGCATACGGTTCAGCTCAATTAACTGTTTGCAATGAGGAGGAACAAAATAAACTGGTAGCCAGATGAAGGCCTGTGCGATGTACAGCATACGGTTCACTCGGATGAACTGTTTGTGATTAGGCAACACAAAAGAAACGGTCAGCCAGATCAAGGTGTGTGTGTTTGAGGGCATACGCTTTAGAAGGATTAACTATTTGTGATTAGGCATCAGAACAAAAACAGGTCAGCTAGATCAAAGTGTCTGCGATTGATGGCATACAGTTCACATGGATGAATTGTTTGCGATTAGCCACGACAAACTAAAACAGTTAGATAGATCAAAGTGTGTGCACTAGACAGGCACACACATTCTAATTAAAAGAAGTGTGCTTGATGGTAATAACGAGCGCGCACGGTTGTTGGAACAAGACGTGTGCTGACATTGCCTATTGCGGTGCACCCTATGGTGCAAACGCCACGTGCGCGGCCGAGAAGGCGTACATGCCCACATTACGCATTCCGGGAATAGTGCCGCACTTATTACCGTCAGTAAATTTTGAGCATGTGTCCCATCATATTTCAAATTGCAAACATGTTCACACTGATCAAAACCTAAACGGTTTCCCACTTAGGATTGTATTACTACTCGATTATAAATACTACTACTCCAAGATGATTGCACATTCCTCCTCAACTCCTCATCCACAAAAAGTCGAAAACAAACAAGTCATTCATCATCATTCACTTGTGTCCGCCATGGCCAGCGTGAGTTCTGGGTCGAGAGATTGCCACCAGGGAGAGGCGAGCCTGGAAGCGAAAGCACAAGAGATGTCCCGCCTCGTCGTGAAATGTAGCGACCCGACCTCAGACGGTCAAGCCTCTGTGTATCTGTGCCATCCCTGGATCGGTATGCTGGCACACACAGTACATCAATGTATATATCAAAGTGCAATGACATGTATAAATAACATAAAATGGATATATACCTCATAAGACTCAGCGGAAACAAACAATTGGGTGTGGAGTCCCATCAACGCCATCGGCAAGTTGAGTGTAGACCGTAACCCTGTATCATAACTCTTACTCGTCGAAGAAATATCTGCAACATGATACGTTGCAGCTGTGTAGGTCAGTACATTGAATGTACTGGCAAGATCGCAATAAGAGAAAACAAATGATAAACTATACTATATCCAATATGACTTTGTGGCTCTGTAACTGAGTTTTGTTTGCATAAAAGCTGGGTTTATTTTCCCTACATCAAAGGAATTAGCCGGAGTCTGTACTATGGAGTTTTCTATCATGACATGGTTCCGCCAACCGATGTCTCATAGCCCAAATCATCATAAGTTTCCCACAATTAAGTTATCAGTCCGGTGTTGAGAGTTCCGATATAGATCCAAGTCCAGAGGCTCAAATTGTCCGTAATCGGGGACACGGCTAATCGATTAGGTTTTAACCCTCTGCAGATGTTTGTACACTTTACCCGCAAGATTCGATCCCTCTTTTTACGTTCTCGTACTTCAGGTTGTTTGAGAACAAGACGACCGAAACATGGTCTTCCGAAGAGTTCCCCTGATCACTGTCCGGTGCTCATCCAATCCTACCGTAGTTGTACATCTGCTAGCACCGTCCCAGCTAGAGTCACCACTAAGGTCAACCAAGCCAGAGCCCATAATGACTTGCGGTTGCACGGGTAAGCTTCCGGGCATGAAGTATTCTTCCGTCTCTTTGAGTCTGGGTGAAGCTTTCCACAAGATGTAATGGCGCTTCTCCATGCATCCCGGCCAACCACTGGTTTCTCCAGGGTGCCCGTCAACCGTCCTTCACCCAGTAGTGTGTATTGAATTCTTGTCTTGAGTCTCGAAATCTTGAGGAGTCCTGAAGATGCAGTCCTTGCCGGTGCCATCATGAAGTTGTCGCCATTTATGTAGAGTACTCCTTCTTCACACCACTCTCATGCACTCATACCAAACCCCGTCTACTATAGCATAGCATTAAAACTATGTAACGTCCCGGGTTTGGTAACAGGGAGATGGGTTTCTACCTCATTCATTCTACTCAACTACAAGATTCAATAACACTACTGGAGGGATTGTTGAAAGGGTGCTACTACATGCAAATAAACATAGGTATGGGAAACATGGTCAAAGTGAACTTGCCTGGTATTACTTGATGAAGATAATAACGCTCTCGAAATATGTTCACATTTTAGGATTTATTTTTCCGAACATTTTGATATATTATATGCTTATATTATATTTCTATATTTGTTTAGTTTTATTTCTGTTTTGCTCTCTATTAAAAAAACAATAGGCCGAAGCCCAACAACCGCCAGCGTCCTCACGCGCACTGGCTGGCCCATTTGGCTGAATCGTCCCACGGTCACCCCCACACGTGAAAACTCTTCGCGCGGGTCGCCCGATCTCTCGCTCATCTCCCGCTGCCACTGATCGCTGGGGCTCGTGGCCTTCTTCCTCCTCCCACGAGCCACGCACAGCAACGCCGCCGCCGTATCCCGGATCCCTCGGGATCCTCTTCCCCGATTCGCCCCCTTCTCCAAGTAGACTACCCCCTATATATACTCCTCTCCCTCGACCAATTCCGCCCCAAAGCCACTTCCAAGAACCCCCGCCTCCTTCTCAATTGCTCGCCGGAGCCGAGCGCCCCCGGCACGCCAT